>NW_012102754.1:663346-699023 GCF_000951045.1 Mandrillus leucophaeus | reverse complement strand
TCTACCTACCAGGTTCAAGCAATTCTCCTGCCTCAGCCTCCCTAGTAGCTGGGATTGCAGGCTTCCACAACCATGCCCAGGTAATTTTTGTATTTTTAATAGAGACTGAGTTTCACCATGTTGGCCAGGCTGGTCGCAAACTCCTGACCTCAGGTGATCTACCCACCTCAGCCTCACAAAGTGTTGGGATTACTGCTGTGAGCCACCATGCCCAGCTGATAGGGCAACATCTTAAGAGGCTGGATAGCTTCTCTTAATTGCTATGGAAATAATGCTTTTTAAAATCAATGTATAATAGTTTGATTATTTATGACAACACAAGAGAATGGTTGGATCAAGGCAGTCAACATACTTTTAAAGCCAGGGAGCTTATATGGCAGCTTTTATTATTTTAAAGGGTTTTTTTTACAAGGATTTTTTTTATTGATGTATAACCTATAGAAAAGTGCACATGTTATAACTACAGACTTTTATGAATTTTCACAAAGCAAGCACAACCATATGACCAGTCCCTGGGTTAATAAATTTGAAATTATCAGCATCTGTGAAGGCCCTCTTATGCCATCTTCCAATTACTTTATCCTTCTTTCCAACAGTAACTGTTATCCTGACTTCTCATACATCTATGGCAGCTTTTAAGGAGATCATTGTCTGAAGCAGTCACAGGTCAGATTGTGCTGAAAATCAGACCCAGAATCTGATTATGATGGCAGCACAGCAGAAAAGACTATGAGAGGTGGTCATATAGTCTTGTGAGAGCTTGAGACCTGAGTTGGGAACATTTTGGTAGCTGAATGCAACTATCTTAAACCCTAACATTCCTTTGAACTCCCCAAGTTGGCAAAAGCAATCTCTTCCCTCTGCCAGAGAATAGCTGCCCCTTGCCTGGAAATCATGTTAACCTCACTTGAGTGCCTCAGTGCCTCACAAAGAGGTACTGATTCTCAAGACTTGCTGCCATTATTTGTCATTTCTTCCAGGCCAAAAACTAGACAGACCCCAGCACAACCTCGATGGAGAAGAAATAGCCTAAATGTCAAGGGAACTTAGGGAACTTTTTACTGTGTGTCAGTTAGACCTAGGGGACATTTGTGGGGGAGCTTGTGTGTGGAGCCCTCATTAATGGAATTAGTGTCCTTATAAAGAAGTCCCAGAGAGATGCTCTGCCCCTTCTACTACGAGAAGACACGATGAGAAGTCAGCAGTCTGTAACCTGGAAGAGGGCCCTTACCAGAACCTGACCATGTTGGCACTCTGATCTCAGATTTCCAGCCTCTGGAACTCTAAGAAATAAATTTATGTTGCTTATAAGCCACTCCATCTATGGCAATTATAGTAGCCCAAACAGACTAAGACACTGCTGTGACAAATTACCATCAACCAGTAGCCTACAACAACATTAATTTATTATTTCACAATTCTTGAGGCTAGAGGTCCTAAATCAAGGTGTCAGCAGGGTTGGCTCCTTCTAGAGGCTCTGAGGGAGAATCTATTCCATGCCCCTGTCCTAGCTTCTGCTGGTTTCCAGCCATATTTGGCATTTTTGACTTGTGGATACATTACTAATCTCTGCCTTTATCTTCACATCATGTTCTCCTCTGTGTGTCTGTGTCTTCTCTTTTTCTGTCTTTGAAAAAAGACATTTTGTCATTGGATTTAGGGCCCACGCTATATACAGGATGACATCATATCGAGATTCTTAATTATATCTGCAAAGACTATTTCTAAGTAAGGCCATATTCACAGGTATTGGGGCTTAGGACTTGTACGTATATTTTTGGGACCACTATGTAACCCACCACATAGGTCTTTAGAGTGTTAAGTAAGGCTCAGGGCAGATTATAAAACTGGATATAACAGAATTCTTGACACAAGTACATGTTCTCCTGATTGTTGGATCAACAAGTTGGCTTGGTAAGGGCAGTTTTATTCCTTGCTGATCTGTTCTTCCAGCTAACCCACAGACTTGCAGTAGGGATCAGAATCAACTACTGCCACCTTAGTTGACCCATAGACATGCAGTTAGGAGCCACAATAGCCCCTCTGGCCACTACAGCCTAGATCGGAGGCACTCAGCCAAGTGCATTACAGATCAACTGAGTCCCAGCTGACCACAGGTACATGAGTGATAACAAATGATTATTTTAAGTGCTTGAGTTTTGAGGCAGTTTGTTTTGCAGCAATAGCTAACTGATATAGAGATTAGCACATATCTCCAGAAATCAATAGGCATTGTTTTTGGCCTTTTGGCTAAGATCAAACATAGAAATCAATAGGTAAATAATCAGTAGGACTTTAAAGGATTTAAATAACAAGCTTGATGTAACAGCTATACAAAGAAATCTGTACCCAACATCAAAGCAGAAACATTCTTTTTAAACAAATGTGGAAAATTCACCAAAAATAAGCATATTTTAGGCTTAATAGCACTTTTCAATTTTTTTCCAAAAGGAAAAACTATATAAGCAAATTTATAATAAACAAATTATAGCAAAAAAGGAGAACTAAATTTAAAGTCTCCCCAAAATGATTTATTGGATTAGAATAGAAATAATCCTTCCAAAATATTTGAATGTCAGAAAGAACAAAATGAAACAACTTATAGACTAAATTAGAAATTAATGACAAGAGGCATTACATATAAAAATCTCTGGGATGCAGTCAGCCATACTAAAAATAAGTACAGCCTTAATACATTTATTAGAAAATATGATATTTTTAAAATAAGTAAACAGGTTTCAACTGAAGAAGCTAAGGGAAAAAATCAAAGTAATCTTCAAAGTAAACAATAAATATAAAAACGAAGGCCAATGAAATGGAACAATAGAACCCATAAGGGTACTTTTTTTTTTTCTTTTTCGTTTGGGGGGAAACACAGATAAAATGGACAAGATAAAATGAAGATAAAATGAGAGATAATCGAGATAAAATGAGAGGACACTAATAAAGAACATTAGGAATGATGAAGCTGTCATAACTGCAAATATAGTGGAATTTCACAAAATTGAAGAGAATATTATATACAATTTTATAATAGCAAATTTCATAGTTGGAGGAAAAAATTCACATGATTTTCGAGGAATCAAATGACCAAATTGGCAAAAGAAATAGGAAATTTAAAGAGACCAAAACACATACAGGAAAGGGGTCTAATATCTACCAAAATGTCACCAAGTCCACTTAATTCTCCTGGCAAATTCTACCAGACTTTCAAGGAACTAAAAGTTTCATATTATTTAAGTAAAATTTCTATTTTACTTAATCAAGTAAAAATATGGAAATCTTCCCAATATATTTTGCAAGTCTAGCATAACTATGATACCAAAATCAGAAAAAGGAAGAAAGAAGGAAAGAAAGCTATAAGCCTAGCTCATTTTATAAAGAACAGCATTATGGGAGAAAAAAGGGCAGATTAAATCCAGCAACATATTAACGATCAGGTTCATTCCAGCTATGCAAACATGACTTAACTTCAGGCAAATTTCAATGTAAGTCACTGTATTAACATGTTAAGGAAGAAAAACATATGCACATTTTGATACATAGTGAAAAAAAATTTGATAAAAATCAACTCATTCCAGAAAGCAAAATGAAAGCACTCAAAATAGGAATAGAAAGAACTTTCATAAAATATAAAGGTATTGTTAGAAATTGACTGCATAGGCTGATATGGTGGCTCATGCCTGTAATCCCAGCACTTTAGGAAGCCAAGGCAGGCAGATCACTTGAGCTTAGCGGTTTGAGACCAGCCTGGGCAACATGGTGAGATCCTGTCTCTACTAAAAATGCAAAAAGTCGGGGGGTGGGGAGCAAGGGGAGGGAGAGCATTAGGACAAATACCTAATGCATTCAGGGCTTAAAACCTAGAAGATGGGTTGGTGGGTGCAGCAAACCGCCATGGCACATGTATACCTATGTAACAAACCTGCACATTCTGCACATGTATCCCAGAACTTAAAGTAAAATTTTTTTAAAAAATGCAAAAAAACAAAACTAGCCAGGCTTGGTGGTAGATGCCTATGATCCCAGCTGCTTGGGAGGCTGAGGTGAGAGAATGGCTTGATCCCAGGAGAATGAGGTTGCAGTGAGCTGAGATTGAGCCACTGTGCTCCAGCCTGGGTGACAGAGTGAAACCCTGTCTCAAAAAAAAAATTAAAAAATAAAAATAAGGGCTGCTCGTGGTAGCTGACGACTGTAATCTCAGCACTTTGGGAGGCTGAGGCGGGTGGATCACTTGAGGTCAGGAGTTTGAGAACGGCTTGGCCAACATGGTGAAACCCTGTCTTTACTAAAAATACAAAAATTAGCCTCGTATGGTGGCGCATGCCTGGAATTCCAGTCACTCGGAAGGCTGAGGCAGGAGAATCACTTGAACCCAGGAGGCACAGGTTGCAGTGAGCCGAGATCACTCCACTGCACACCAGCCTGAGAAACAAGAGTGAAACTCCTTGAAAAACTAAATAAAATAAAATAAAATAAAATAAGTAAAAATAAACATAAAAGAAAGTGACTGCATCCAAAGCATCTCATGGCCTGCACTCTTCTCCAGCTCCCAGGCTGGGAGCCAAGGGATGTTAGTGGAGTCCTGTTGGGCTGCAGGTCTTCCATGGTTGTCTCCCCACAAGTGCTTCCTTTACTTGTGGTGGGTTATGCATCAGTCAGCCCATCTCTGGATCTGATCTCATTTCACCGTGAAGATATTCCTGCATGTTTCTGGCATTGGGAAGTATTATTTCCCAGCTTTCAGTTATATTTCTTTGACCATCATCATTGAAATTTGAAAAAGGATGAGGGGTTTTAAAGAATAGGTTTAGAAGAATGGTTCCCAAAATTTTGTATAAATTAGAATCATCTGAGAGTCTTTTAAAATACAGAGACCTAGGTTCATCCCAAGTAATTTTCAACATAACTTTTCCCCAATTATATTAATAATGCATATTCATTGTTGAAATTTTGAATAAAAAAGTATATAGAGAAATACTGTTGTGAGAATAAAACCATAGACTTGAAAAATTTTGAAATGTGACTTTTGGGGGAGTTTCCTCCAGCCAGAAGTAGATGACAGTTTCACCTCATTTCTTTTGTAAATATAACACAAGATTTCCTCCCACTTTTCAGAAAGTGTTTCAAGAGCTATAGGAGGAGGCCCTTGTATTTAAACAAACAAACAAACAAAAAATACATGAAAGTTAGAATATACATCTGAAAAGTATTCAAGTGTATATTCTGATAGTAGGGTGAGTATAGTTAAAAAAAGGTAAAATATAAGTAAGAAAGGTGGTTTAGATATTTATTTGTAATGGAATTACAGAATTTGTTTAGCATTTTTAGCTTTTAGAATATATGACATAAAACCTTAGGAAGAAGGTATTGATTTGCCTCATCTCACACACACATGCACACACATACACACTCACAGAGGCTTATGTGGTTTCACAATTCATTAATCAGCAAAATTTGGGGAATATTCTTCAGTATTTTTAATTGTATAATATATGAAACTGATTTAAATTGTATTTGATGTTTTATAGCTGCTGTTTGATGTAATAGTACACTGTGAATATATGCTTCTGTCAAAAAATACAGGAATAAATATACTAGATCATATCTATCAGTGGTTGCATCATACTTCCTTTGTATTCATCAGGATAGGCTAGGTTATGTTGCAGTAACAAGCAATCCCCAAATCTCACAGTGAATTTTTCCTCAGGTTACTTGTGAGGACTCTGTTGCTGTATGTCACTGTTAACATTATTCCTCAACCCTGGCTTACAGAGCAACCATATTTAGAACATTGCTGGTCACTATAGTGGAGTGAGCAGAGGGCTTGAAGGTCTAGCACTGCTAACCAAACACTTGGATTGCAATGAACACATGTTACTTTTGCTTACAATTCATTAGCTAGAACAGGTTGCATGACCCTACCCAACTAGAAGGGCCAGGAAATGCAGTCCTATGATGTATCCCAAAGGTGAAAAATCAACCAGAAATATTCAGTGGGCAGCATTAATGACTACTACAAATACATGTGCTGTAATTTATTGAACCAGTCCCCCATATTTTCACATTTATTATATTTCTGCTTTCTCTTTTATGATAATTAGCATCCTTTTAAATAAATATTGCTTGGTTTCTTTTCTTCTTGGTAGTGGAATTTCTAGATCAAAGTATACATATATTTTAAGGCTTTCATTCTATGTTTAACAAATCACACTCTAGAAAGGTTTTATCTGTTTATAGCCTCACTGGATATTGGATGCACTACCTCAGGTCCCAGGAATCAAACTCAGGTCTCTAGAAAACCTCTACGGTAGGGATCCTCTGTCTCATGGATGTCCCCTGTCTGCCCACATTTGCATGTTCTGTGTCTGGGAACCCACAACACTCTATCTGTTGTAGGGTCAAGCTTTTATGATAATATCTATTTTCTTCATTCATGAAAGAAAATTGGTGCATGCTGAGTCCTTGGTCCCAACACTTTCCTCCCAGACACTGCAGAACTGCAGATGTTATTCTACTGCTTTCTAGAATGCAGTGCTCTAAAGAGGAGGTTGGAACTTTTTGTTTCTTATAATTTATTTTATTTTATTTTATTTTTTTCAGACAGGGTCTTGCTATGCTGCTCAGGCTACTCTTGCCTCAAGCAATCCTCCCACCTCCACCTCCCAAAGTGCTGGGATTGCAGGTTTGAGCCACCACACTCAGCTATTATTTACTCTTGTTGTTTGAAGATTTAGCTGTATGAATAAAGTGCCTATTAGTTTATCAGCCATATATCAGAACTTACCCCTTGAAAGTGGCCCCATTTATTTTGCAGCAGGGGGCAGTGTTCAAAGTTTTGTCTCGTATTGTTCACAAACTGCCATGCGCCATGTGCCTTTGTCTTCCTTTCTCTTCCTATTTGTTCCCATTGCTGCCTGCAAAGCTGCCTGGAGAGGATCCTTAACTGGCAGGGCCTATCTTTAGTGATTTTGGAACTTGCATTCTGTCCTGTCACACTGTCTTCTGGGTAGGTACCACCCCTTCATAAACACACAGAACTCAATTTTTGTTGTTTGCCTATATATATATAACTTGCCCAATTTTGTTTTGAAGCTGACCAATACCCAAATTCATTGGGAGCAGCATAATGAGCCAGAAATCACTTTGGCTGGGGCAGCTTGACACACACCATAAATGCATGAGAGCCCTCAGCATGTGGGCTTAATGGATAAATGAAGTGTGGAGTGAGCAAGTCTGGGGAAGCTTAGCCATAGAGGCTTGTTTCATTGCCATCCAGGTACTTGTGAGCATCAGCTACAAAGGACTGAAAGCTGTTGGGAAGATCTCCATCGGCTGCCATGGGAAAGTTTTTCTTGTTTGATAGACAAGGAACCCAGAGAAATTCCTCTTTAGTTACAGGTGGAGGGGGGATGCCTTCACATTAACAAAACTGAGTTTGGATAATGCTTCCTTTAAAAATTTTCTTTAAAAAGTGTGGGTCTGTCTATGATGAACGTAATAAATTTTTATTGCAGACATTTTAGAAAAATTTTTAAAGCGTCAAAGAAAACAACCATCAGTCATAATTCACCATCTGAACATGACTACTCTTCGTTCTTTGTGCATTCTTTTACTTTTAAAAAGAATATATGCTAGATGTCTTATAAAAGTGTGATTGTATTGATATGAAGTTTTATATCTTGCATGTTTCATTTCACATACCTTGAGCATGTATCCTTCTAAGCCTGACATTTTTATTTTGAAGTGAAAAACTCTCTCTCTGTCTTTGGAATCCCTTTTTCAGAAGTAACCACTTTAGCAATTTGACAGTAAGTAACCACATTAGCAATTTGACGGATATTCATCCAAATATTTTCTGTGTTTATATGGATACAAAAAAAAAACACTTTAAACACATGTATCCCTTTTTGTTTGGAATTATGTTCTATGTATAGTTTACTTTTGTTCACTAAACAATGTATCTAGTTAGTTACTTAATAATTTTTTTTCAGCCTGAGCAACATAGAACCCAGTCCTACAAAAAAATTTTAAAAGTTAGTTGGCATGGTGGAGGACACCTGTAATTTTTGCTACTTGGGAGGCTGAGGCAAGGGAATCACTTGAGCCCAGGATGTCAAGGCTGCAGTGAGCTATGCTTGTGCCACTGTACTCCATCCTGGGTGATGGTGCGAGACCCTGTCTTTTAAATTTATTATTATTTTTTTTTTGGTGATGTCTCTATGCCAGGGACTAAGAACCCTGGATACCTTCTTAGGGCACAGCAAGGAACTCCATCTCACGTTGAAAAACAGGTACAGAGTATTTCATAAATAATTTATTTAACTATTCATCTACACTTTAGGTTGGTTCTAATATTTATGTTTTGACTGACAATGTTCCTCTTATTTGTCTAACCCTCTGCTAGCCCAGATGATGAGGAAAATGGTAATTAATTCAGCAAATGGATTAATTACACTCTCATATTAACCACCACCTCTCTTCTAGATATGCAATTTAAAAATACTTATTGCTGTTATATCTAATTAGCACTGCATTTGGGTTTTCTACTATTACTGTTCTAAATTTTCAAGTAATTTCATGTTTATGATGATGCTTTTAATGGATTGGATAAAATGGGAATTTGCTAAGAAGTTTCTGGGACCCATCTGTGATAGTGAGAACTAAATATTTGACCCTTGCCCCCATACTCTGGCTTACAACTCCTAATATCCTTAGAATCTCCAAAGCGAGGTATGCTATTGAGACTGGTGGCTGGCAATCCCTAGGTAGATTCAGGATGGGGGCTCATCACAGGGAAGACCAAGGCACAATTAAGAGGGTTGAGACTTTTCAGCCCACCTATAACCTCTTGGGAGGAGAGGGGCCGAAGGTTAAGTTCACTAATGGCCAATTAGCTAATCAAGCCCCCACAAAAGCCCAAAAGGACAGAGTTTGGAGAGCCCATGGAAAGCACACCTCAACTCCATGGGGACAGACACTCCTGTGCTCAGGACACTTCTGGGGCTTCTCCAATGTATCTCTTCATCTGGCTGTTTATTTGTGTCCTTTAGGCTATCCTTCACAACAAACTGGTAAATGTAAGTCTTACCCTGAGTTCTGTGAGCCACTCTGGCAAATTAATTGAACTTGGGGAGGGGGTCGTAGGATCCTTGATTTACAGTCAGAAGCACAGGTAAAACAGCCTGGGGCTTGCGATTAGCATCGCAGCAGGGGAAGCAGTCTTATGGGACTGAGCTTCACCCTGTGGAATGTGGCACTATCTCCAGGGGCATAGTTTTGGAATTGAACAGGGTTGGAGGACCCCCAGCTGGTGTCTGCTGCAGAATTGATTGCTTGCTTGGTGTATGGGGGACGTCCCCTGACTCCCCCTGCACTACAACACACACATTTGGCCACAGAAGTCTGTGTTGATAGCTGTGGTGTGAGAGTGGAGGGAAACACATCTGTTTTTTCTCCTCACATCTCTAGACCTCTTCACCTGCTGCCGACGAGCCAATGTCCCTGCCCATCTCTTTCAGTCTTTAGGGTGGGAGCTGGCGCATTGATTTCTGTTTAAACTTCAAAAGGCATTTAGAAGGGATAAGTTATGTTGGTAGGTCATGTTATTTCACAGTAAGTCCATTTTTAATACCTTGAAATGTTTATATGGTTTTTAGTTACTGAGTAATGTAGAAGAAACTTGCCATGTCAGCTTCACTCTGCGCCGTATCACCTCCTCTTCAGCAAATTTGTCCTTCTTCCCAGGCCACCTTGACACTTGCTCTAATGTGCTTGCCATGGGTAAACCCCGGGGCTTGTACACTAGTCCCCTCCTGACCACCCCTTGTGACCGCTTCAGCCTCAGATGCCAAGCCTACCCATGGCACCCGCCCTTCAGTTGTGTTGATCCACTGCAGCTCCTGGAGTGAGCTGTGAATGCCAGGAGTTCTCTCCTCTAACACAGGCTGTTTCCTTCACTGGGAGCAAACCCCCTTCTCCTCTCCTGAGCTGACTTCCTCTTAAGAATGCTGAAATTCACTACCATACTGAAATACCCCAGCTGGTGTACAGCAGAAAGAACAGTTCAGTTAATATGAAACAAACATGGGATGTCCTGTCTCAGGTTCCAAAGCCAGTTCATCATGGAGCTAAAGTCCCCATTTGGTTACAATATGAAATACTAATTAAATATTTATGCTAAATACTGAAAGTCAAAGTTATATCCCCTAGAGAATTATGATCGCTAGGTTTGTTGGGTAATACTCTTAGTATGACATTGATAGGCTATGCTGTGATTCTTTTTTACATTATCTCCAGGATTTGCATAATTTCTCTTATACAGTAGTTCCCCCTTATCCACTGGGGATGCATTCCAAGACCCTTAATGGATGCCTGAAACCACAAATGATACTGAACCCTATATATACTATTTTTTTTCCTATATATGCATACCTATGGTATTGTTTAATTTATAAATCAGGCAAGAAGTAGATTAACAAGAACAATAACAAAATAGAACAATTATAACAATATACTGTAATAAAAGTTGTGTGACTGTGGTCTCTCTCTCTCAACATATATTATTGTACTGTACTCACCTATTTTCAAACCTCAGTTGATCATGGGTAGCTGTAGCTGAAACCATGGAAATTGAAATTGCAGATAAAGACATGATATGGTTTGAATCTGTGTCTCCACCAAATCTCATGTTGAATTGTAATCCCCAGTGTTGGAGATGGGGCCTGGTGGGAGATGATTGGCTCATGAGGGCGGAGTTCTCATGAATGGGGCAGCACCATTCCCTGGGAGGTGTTCTGATAATGAGTGAGCTACAGTGAGATCTGGTTGTTTAAAAGTGTGTGGCACCTCCCACCGACCCTCTTGCTCCTGCTGCGGCCATGTAAGATGTGCCTGCTTCCCTTTAACCTTCTGCCATGACTGAAAGCTTCCTGAGGCCTCCCCAGAAGCTGAGCAGAGGCCAGCATTATGCTTTCTGCATGGCCGGCAAAGCTGTGAACCCATTTGTTTTAGATTGTGTACCTCTCCAGATGCAGCTATTTGTCAGGTTACTCATTTTTGTTGTTGCTGTTTTTCTTTTGTCAGTTACATTGAGCCATTTACTCATATTAAGTTGGGAAACAACTACAATCTTCGTGTCTTCCTTATGTGCACTGCTCTTTAGTCATATCACCTCTATTCCAGCTGAATTTTACAATTCAAGTCCATGATTTTATATTTGTGAGTTTTAAATATTGTCTGGCTTGCTTTGGCCTGTGCTTCCTATCTATTGATCTTCATTTTGTTGAGCAGCACAGTTTGCTGTTATCCACAATTTCCATCTGCAGGCCTTGCTCGCCCAGGGTATGCGAGTCACCTGTGGCTGGTACAGAGTCCATGATGTTCCAAGGAGTTACTCATTCAATCTCTACTCATTCAGTCTCCATCTTTTAGGGGCTTATGGTGTGCAGATGAACAAATATAGGTCCTCAGCTCAGGAGCTTCCCTTCTGTATAGAAGGAGGCAGGAATGAAGATGGCCATCCCAGTAGAATGTGGTCTATGGCAATAGAAGAAAGTGTTCTGGGGGCACAGGAGAAACATCCAATCATTATGGGATGGCAGAAGGTCACAAAAGACTACCAGGCTTTACTGCTTAGTTTTCTACCTGGTATTTACTGCTGCCCTAATTCTCTCTGCCTCCTTTGTGGTAACAGTCACTTTGGAGAGCCACCCTTCCCTGATTGCTATCTAAGCCTTTGGGCAGGGGCACCCACTCTCAGCTCCAGGGAGCATTACCCAATCAGTAAATTCCAAAGCCCAAGTTGCCAGACTCAGCATGGAGAAGACATTATGGAAGGGAAGTAAAAATCAAAAGATACATCAATGTATGTGTTCTTTATTCCCTCTGTTTCCCCCTTCTCTTCACCTCATTTAAGTCAGCTTGGTGGTCATTGCTTCATGGGAGGTATGTGGCGAGTCAGAAAACAGAACTACCCTAGAAGTCTTGCTGGCTTTTTATACTTAGAAGAAGTGAATTCCTGAGAATAATTTAGTTGAATAAACATGAAAAGAGAAGGATTTTCCCCAGACTAAAAATAGATTGTTCTGGTCAGATGTGGTGGTTCATGCCTATAATTACAGCACTTTGGGAGACCAAGGCGGGCAAACCACAAGACCAGGAGTTTGAGACTAGCCCGGCCAACATGGCGAAACCCTGTCTCTACTAAAAAAAATTAAAAAATAAATAAAAATAAATTAGCTGGGTGTAGTGGCTGGCGCCTGTAATCCCAGCTACTCAGGAGGCTGAGGCAGGAGAATCGCTTGAACGCGGGAGGCAGAGGTTGCAGTGAGCCAAGATCGTGTCACTGCACTCCAACCTGGGTGGCAGAGTGAGACAAGACTCCGTCTCAAAAAATAAATAAATAAAAGAAAAAAGAAAAAAAAAAAGATTTTTCCAGGCTGGGAAGAAGAGAAGAGTGCTATGGCAGCAGGAGTAGATGTGGCAGGAGTAGAGGTACGTTATCCTGTTTTTTTGGTAGCCCTGTTAGAGCAAGAATCCAGAGAAAGACACATTTCAGAAAGGCTTCCAGCACAGGAACAGTTGAGGCCTGCCTAGCCTTGAAGGAGTCAGGAGGACAGGATAACAGATGTCACTGTGACTTCCCATAGGCACTGATGACTGAAGACCAAATAGCTTTCCCCTATCCCCAATACCTTAGCAAGACCCTAGGCTTGTGTGCGGTTCCCAAGAAAAGCTGAGGTTGTTTTTCCTGTAGCCCAGCAGGGCAATATTTGTATTATTTGTAGAGACAGAGTTTCGCCCTGTTGCCCACCTGAGGGCCTAGGGCTTGAGTCAGAAATTAAGTAGAGTCATGGACTATAAAGCAAGTTCTAGTTATTGGACTCCTTAGTTCATGAGCTGAAATGTACACTCATCACACACCCAAGGATATTTAAATTCCCTTCTGCCCTATTTCATTCTACCTTCTTTCTTTGCAAATGGTTTTTAAGACAGCATAAACAAATCAGCACCTTGGCGCTCCATCTAACTCATACAGTGTCCATCCTCAAACTTGCTCTGTTCTGTACAGCAGTGTTCTTTGTAAAGCAACATTAGACAAAATTCAATACCATGGTAGAGAGAGGCTGATCCCATTTTACCCACCCAAACACTCCTGGACACATACCAGTAGACAGCTTTGAGGACAGACAACCCAAACAGCATTCCAAATCCATTTTTCTGGGTATCGAATGCCAAAAGAAAGTTATTTAAGTGACTCAAATAGAGATTAAAGGCTTTATTCAACTGATACACATCAGAGAGATTAAAGACTTTGTTCAACTGATACATATCAGAGAGCAACTAGAGGACAGCTGACCCTAGATTAAAGTGGGGTTGGGATTTTATGGGGAAAGCTGACTGCGTGAACCCGTGGTTTTGGCTTAGGTAGCATTTTTCAGTTTCATCAAAACTCATAGCTGGAGGTCATTCCACTTTTGTGCCTCTTGCTTAAGGTCATTGGTAAAATTCTAATACTATCAAAATAGTATTTTCTGAGAAGTATTTTGGCAAGCCTTGTGGCTTAAGTAAAAAATTTCCTGAAACATATTTTAAAAATAATTATACTGAGGTATCTGTGGGAGTTGCTTGTAAAGATGCCGAGGGGACTTGTGGCTCACTGGGCCTGAAGAGCTGTAAACCAATCTGGCTTTACATAGATTTGTGATAGAGGTGAGGAAATGAGAGGTTTAGAGGACAGGAGGCTGCAGCCATGGCATTTAAGGCTTTGGAGTTAAGGCAGTTGCAGGTTATGCCAAGTTCTAGGTGGCCACAATTTTGTTCCTGAAGCATTAGGTTGAAGCATATGCAATCATTGATGTTGTTGGTCAAAACCAGTATAACATCAGGAATTTTTATAGGGCTCGACCTAAATAAATATGGGCAAAAGTCAATTTGGTTGAGTTGCTGAATTTGGTTTTGGGCCAAAGAACCTTGCTTATATATATCCTCTGTCCCTCTAACAACACAAATAGCTAGTTTTATCTTTTCACTTTTCCCTGTTCACCTCACCTCACTGGTCATTTTCTCTTGGAAACCTGGCTGTCGTCTTGGAAAAAGTGGATCTAGTTCTGCTTTTGCCATTGGAAAACATACTTTGAGCTTTCTCCATCTCAGATGGGTCAAAAACCCTTGTATATGTCATTCAGTCCACGTGATTGAAATCTAAGAGCTGTGACTCCTAAATTGAGAGACAGAAATAAAATTTTAAAACCATTTTCTTAACAAACATATTACAAATAGTTAATCTTAAATGGCAGCAGAATGTATCCCTGGTGTCTGAGCCAAAGTTAATGTGTATACTTTTGAGAGCCCCTGCTAAGCTGCCTATTGCATTGGCTGCAATATGGCACTAACAGGCGGAACGGCATTCTCATGACCAGATACTAAATGAACATCATCCCAAAGAATTACCATAATATCCTTTATATCTTATAATTGTATGAAATGACGCAAGCAGCTCTGTCCGTCAAAGGCTTTATAAACGGCACAGAAAATAAGTACCCTGTGATTGGCATCTATTAACAAAATGAACATCCCAGGCACACTATTTCATTACTCCCACTGGCTCCCAGAGGTATAATTAGGGTTGAATTTTTCATGAACATAAACATTACTTTCTTTGTCCACTATGCTATGCTTTGTGCCTGACTCTTCAATACTCCACTCAGAAAAACAGAAAAGGAGAAAAGAGAGGCATATCCTCATTGGCTGAAAGTGATTCTGTGGCTTGCTCTAAGGGTGCCCAGGCCCCTAGCATGGAACTTGGAGTCCTCTTTCAGGCAGAGCTCTCCCAGACCTGCTTTGCCCACTCCTGGCTTATGCTGAGGTTGGAGAAAGACCCAGCATCATCATCTGGAGCTCGGTATCTCTTGCAGAACCCTCAGGTTTTGGAGACATTAATATATGGTCTTCATTGTTAGTCTACTTACTCTATAATTTTTAAGTCATTTTTTAAGAAAAATAAAAGTGATATGGCTGTGATTGTTCTTGTTCTTCCTCTCGGTTTATTTGGCTGGATGATATCTGGTCTGATTTGCAGTCATGTTTGAAATACTTTGCCAGTGGAATTTATCAGTCATTGCCCCCAGAATCTTACTAAAATATAAATCTAATAATGCCATCCCCTTGCTTAAAACCTTTCAATGGTTTTCTATTATCAATGGGAGAAAGTCCAAGTTGAACAGCATAGTCTGTGGGGTCTTTGTGAGATGCCTCTGAATGATCTCCATCTATGTTACCTGTCTCTCCCTTAACAGGCAATCTACTCTCTAGCCACATTAAATGTCTTATGATTCTCTAATTATGCTTTTCTTTTACACAATCCTGGGATATAATTTTCCAACATCTCCACCTTGCTAAAAGTAACCCTCAAAAGTAAAATCAAGCCTTGGTGTTCTCTCTCTGTCTCCCAACATGGCGGCCTCAGAAAAGAAGAATAAGGAGGAGAAGGAGGAGAAGGAGGAGGGGGAGAAGGAGGAGGAGGAGGGGGAGGAGGAGGGAGAGGGGGAGGAGGAGAAAGAGGGTAAGAGGGGGAGGGGAAGGTGGAGGAGGGGGAGGAGGAGGAGAAGGAGAAGGAGAAGACAATTTTCCTAATAGACTTTCTGGCTGAGGATGGGCAGACTGGTGGAGGAAGCACCTATATCCCCAGACAGGGCTGATGAAACAGATGAGCCAGAGGAAATGCTTCAACCACTTGGCACAGTAATGATGACGATGTGTCTAGGACATCTCCAATTGACCATTCCATTCTTCCCGCTGTTCCACAGGTTGCTGGGGAACCCCATATTGATTGGAGCCATCTTCCCAAACCACCATCCTACAATGCTCTTCTAGGGAACCTGCTCTATGATGTGATAGAAGACTCAATTAAGGAATTATTTAGAGGATTAAATGTTGGTACAGCACGCAGACCACATGAACCCAGCAATCCAGAGAGGCTGAAAAGCTTTAGTTATTTGAGGACCTGGATTCCCTGTTCAGTTCCCTGGGTCTTAATGAAGAGTCTCTAGGTAACAGGATAATTAGAGTGGATATTGCTGACCAAGCACAGGATAAAGACAGGGATGACTGTTCTCTTGGCCAGAATAGAAATCAGGATACTGACAAAACAGATATACTGGAGGCCCATCCTGCCACAGACAGCTTTGATGACTACCTGCCTAGAAGAGGTGATGATAGCTTTGGAGACAAGTATCAAGATCATGCGGTTCAGACCAGTATCCTGATGGGTATTAGGATGGGTTTAGAGATGGCTCACACCATGATACGGATCTACGTGGGGGCCAGGATTAAGATGATGACTGAGGCAACAGCGACTATGATAGAGGCTGTGATTCTGCAACAGGCAGTGGTAGAAGAGTATTTGGTAGTGGGTACCTCAGAGATGATGACTACTGAAGAGGCAGGTGAAGACCAGTAAGACAGACAGGACAATTGATCATGGAGGTCCAGAGATGATTACTCTTGGGGTGACTATAGGCATAGGATAGGGGTCCCTCCCAAAGATCAGAACTGAATCTAAAGCCTCAGAGCACTCATAAGGAAGACGATTCCTCTTCTAGTACCCTCCATCCCAGTTGAGCAGCTTCTATCTTTGGAGGAGGAAAGTCCATTGACACAGTTGCTAGAAAAAGAGAAGCAGAACAGCTACAGAAGAAACAAGAGAAACTATAGTGGCAGCTGGATGAGCCAAACCTAGAACAATGGCCTCTGGAGAGACACCCAAGCTGGCAAAGTGAAGAAACTCAGTAATGGGAATGGTGGAGGACAGGAAGAAAGCCAGTGCAGACTGGGACCCAGCCGCATCAGGCAGAAGCACATCAGACCAGGATGCATGAAGAAGAGAGAGTGAGAAGCGTCTAGAAAATGAAACACTCAATAAAGAGAAACACTGCCACTCTCCAATTTCTAAGCCTCCCAAACCTGATCAACTCCTAAAGGTGATGCCAGACCCTCCACCAAAGGAAACTGCTTTGGTGAAAAGAAGTTCTAATCCTCGTATTCCATCTCAGAACCCAGACACAGAGCAGCAATTCCCTACAGGTAGTGAAGGAAAAGTACCTCCAGTTCAACCCTCAGAGAAAGGACCAGCAAAGAAAGATGAAAATAAAGTAGATGGAATGAATGTCCAAAAGTCCAGACTGGGAACTCGGGCCATGGTCCAGGAGATGGAGGGAACAAAGACAGCTGGAAGGAGTCAGACAGGAAAGATGGCAAAAAAGATCAAGTCTGCAGATCTGCACCTGAGCGAAAGAAACCTGAGGAAAATCCAGCCTCCAAGTTCAGTTCTGCAAGCAAGTGTGCTGCTGTCTCTGTTGATGGTGAAGATGAAAAGGAAGGAGCACATTACACCAAATAGACCTCCTGTGCTTTCTCCTAGTCTCTCTCCACCCTGGAGCGTTCAAGAGCAAAGCAAGCCTCTATCCAGACAAGACAAAATAACATCACCACCTCCTGGGGGAGGAAAAAATCAGGGTCAAGTTCTGATCAAATAGATATGTCTCAACCCAAAGGCAAGCTTCCTATTTAATTTGGAAATGCGGAAGACATTTCTGCTAGAGAAATAAACAATGTGAGGAAGTAACTATTGCCACCACTCTTTAGCATCAGAAAGATGCAATATCTGAATAAATTAAATAACAAGAATGTAAATGTTTATTTATAAAACTCTACAACACTCCCTGAAAGTCCAAAAAGTGGACCTGAACCAATGGAAGATATGAAGTACTCTTAGATAGGAAGACAGAATCATCAAGATTTTCACGCTCCTCAAATTATTTAAAAGATATAATGCGATCCCTATAAAAGTACCAAAATCCCTGCCCCCGCCCCCACCCACCCGTGCCCTGCAAGAACATGACGAGATGAATATGAAGTTCTCATGGAGAAATAAAAAGGCAAAATTGGCCAGGAGAATTCTGAAACAAAAATTTTTAAAATGCTGGGAAATATTGTGTCCAGCTCTGCCAAATACTAAAAACATACTAAAAGTCCTCAGTAATTAAACTGACATACTTAAAAACAGGCAGATCAATAAAACAAAATAAAAAGAACTACAGTAAACCCAATGTGTGTGTCAATTCAGTACATATTAAAGGTGTCTCAAATCACTGAGGAAATGGGATGTTTAAGAATTAGTTTTGAGGCCAGGCATGGTGGCTCACGCCTGTAACCCCAGCACTTTGGGAGGCCCAGGCGGGTGGATCACTTGACATCAGGAGTTCCAGACCAGCCTGGCCAACATGGTGAAACCCTGTGTCTACTAAAAATACAAAAATTAGCCAGGTGTGGTGGCATTCGCCTGTAATCCCAGCTACTCGGGAGGCTGAGGTAGGAGAATCACCTGAACCTGGGAGGCAGAAGTTGCAGTGAGCTGAGATCGTGCCACTGCACTCCAACCTGGGCAACAGAGCAAGACTCCATCTCAAAAAATAAACCAAAAAATTATGAGTACTAGAAGAAAATATGAATGAATTCCTTTAAAACCTGAAGTGGATAGTGCCTTTCTAACTATAACTTAAAATTCAGATGCAATTTTCTTAAAAGATAGATAAATTTAACTAAATAAAAGAACTTTTAAACATTTTTGCATGACAAAACAAACATCAAGACAAAGACAAATGACAAATAACAACTGAGAAAAAAAAGTATTTACAACTTGTATCAGATACAAAGTGCCAATCTCCATAATATGTAAATACTCTTACAATTAAGAAGAAAAGGTCCAAAAAGAAAACTATAGAAAAATGGGCAAAAGACATGAACACACAGTTCATGGAAAAGTAAGTTCAAATATCCTTTAAACATATGAAAACGTATTCAATCTCATTTATTATAACAAAAACTCAAATAAAGACTTTTTTTTTTTCCAGAGTCTCGCTCTGTTGTCCAGGCTGGAGTGCAATGGCATGATTTCAGCTCACTGTAGCCTCCACCTCCTGGGTTCAAACGATTCTTGTGTCTCAGCCTCCTGAGTAGCTGGGAATACAGGTGTGCACCACCACGCCCGGCTACGTTTTGTATTTTTACCAAAGATGGGGTTTCACCATGTTGGCCAGGCTGGTCTCGAACTCCTGACCTTAAGTGATCCACCCACCTCGGCCTCCCAAAGTGCTGGGATTACAGGAGTGAGCCACCATACCTGGCTTCTTTATTTAGTTTTTGTAATTAACTCTTTTTTCTCAGTAACTTGTTCTTGCTTGATGTGAAATTCTGTCTTAACCAACTGAAGTTGTATTTGCTGGATTAACTGTGCTTCCTCGGGTATGCATTCATCTGTTTCATTAGTGCCTCTCTTACAATCTTGATTTTCTCTGTTCTTGTACATTTTGGTTGTGTGTTCCTTTCTGCATTTGTTTACCTGAAAGCCTTTCTGTCCACATGATATTGTTCTCCACAGCCTGTCACCAACCATGCAGGCAAGGAGTGGTGTGCAGCTGCGTAAGGAGTGCCTGGATTTCTGGAAGTAAGGGCTACTGGTATCTTTGGATCATCAACCATGAAGGATACTGATGTCTCTTGACCTAAATATCTACACTCACTGCTCCCACCTGAATGACGACACCTTTGTCACCTTTTGCTTGGCATAAGAAGAGGGGCTGGGCCAGGTGCGGTGGCTCACACATGTAATCCCAGCACTTTGGGAGGCCGAGGCAGGTGGATCACAAGGTCAGGAGTACAAGACCAGCCTCGCCAATATGATGAAACCCCATCTCTACTAAAAATAAAAATTAAAAATTAACAAGGCGTGGTAGCAGGCACCTGTAGTCCCAGCCACTCGGGAGGCTGAGGCAGGAGAATCACTTGAACCCGGGAGGCGGAGGTTGCAGTGAGCCAATATCATGCCACTGCACTCCAGCCCGGGCAACAGAGTGAGACTCTATCTCAAAAAAAAAAAGAAAAAGAAGAATAGGGGCTGTTTCTCCTTCCATATTCCAATCGGAGCCACTTCAGATATCTATACCTGCCTCTTCAAACTTGGAGCTCCCTCTAGAATACCTCCCTCTTTTTTAGGAGTTCTTCCTTTGCCTGTTTTGGGATTTGGTTTCCCCCTTCAATCTGATCCTATTTGCCTTCTGATTTTTAGGCATCTCTTGTAATTTTCACTAAAGGCATTCTCTCCTGCTTTCCAAGATAATTATTAATTTTAAAAAGATACATTTTCTTAATTTTCTAGAGATTTGTATGGGGAGACTGCAGCAAATGCATATGGTTCTCTTGATTCGAGATATGTACTTTTCAAAAAGTATAACCAGGCAGTTAAGCAACATTGACAAAGATGTTCTTGGGTTCCCAGAGCAGAGATAAGAAAACAGCAAAATTAGAATCTGGACTATTTCCCATTAATGATTCTAAGACTGAAAGGAAGAACACTCTAGGGGACCATGGTGTTCTTGAATCCCCTTACTGCCAAAGGTTCATCTATTATCCATTGCAATAACAATGACTCGGTCACCATTTGGTGATGCTACTGTTGCTTGGAAAGTATCCAGATGCATAGTGTTCAGAAGCTTAATCCATCCTTTTGATTGTAAGATGATAAATGATTCTGAGGCACAACCCATATACCTGATAATTGCTACTTTATCAAAGAAAGACATCTTTAAACAAGCTTTAATAAGAATGTTCAATGCTTTGCAGGTAAGAGCTTGAGAATTATAAATGGGAAATAGTCACCATTGTGGAAAAAAAGGTTGAATTAATTTGCAAACTGATAAGGAGTTATGCGATACAGCAGAAATTGCACATGAAAAATAGCAGAGATAACAAGAATGCTCATATGGTTCTACTTTCTCCAGCTCCTTTGAGAACTTTGAGAAAGAACAATGGATAGCATTCCCCATCAGGGGTTCCTCCTGCCTAGTTCCTGATCCTATCAAAGGTAAGAGTGGAAACCTGAGCGCTAGGGAAGTTTTGGTTTAGTTTCTGGTGGTGTTGGGAGACAGGAGTTTGGCAAGACTTGTTTCTTAAGACACAGGTCGCAAAGCCCCCGCTGATAAAACAGGATGTGGCAAAGAAGCTGGCTGAAACAGGCCAGAATCAAGATGGTGACAAAAGCAACCTCTAATTGTGCTTATTGCTCATTCATTACATATTAATTATAATGCATTAGCATGCTAAGAGAAACTCCCACCAGTTTACAGATGCCATGACAACTTTTGGAAGCTACCCTATCTGGCCTTCTCAAACTGGGCACCCTAGTTTGAGACTATCTGAAACCAAGAACCTAGACCTTCTCCCTGATCCTGCCTTTGTCTGTGACATCTGGAACAGTGCTGTGGTGCCCATCTGCTTGGATGAGGACTTTATACCCTTCTGCAAAGGCAGTGGAAAGAGCATGGTTGAAGATCCAGTTCCCAGGCTGTCACCAAAAGCCCTTTACTGCCTGGCCCCTGCCTGCCTTTCTGAGATAATGCTCTTATCATTCAAGAAAATACCTTAAATCCATTCACTCAAAACTAGCCAAGGTGTGAGTCTGTTGTCAGGATCAAAGAAAGAGATGACAAGGGTTTTAATCAGTAAAGGTCATCAGATTAGAAAGGGTGAATAGACCCAAGAGGTGTTCAGGGGACAGAGTCAATAGAGCATCTGACAAAAAGTAAGGGACAGGGTGACGACACCAGGGTTTCTAAAAATGATCAGTAATGATCTACTATCATCAAATGTTATTTATGTTTATTTTACTAATTGGTGCTTTTCTACCAAACAAGCATTTCCATCAACTTCCCTCTCCTAACCCAGAATTAGCTTCTTGTTGCTAAGGTGAAGCACCTCCATCCCCAGATAGGGACGGTGTCCCTTACTTGAGATTGTTTATGACATTTAAGGGAAGTTCTGAGCTGCTTTCATAGTTCTCAAGCTGGATGGAAAAATACTTGTAACAAATATGAAATTTCAGCCCTGGCTTCAAGATCCCTCCAGGGTATTCATTATTTTATTTTCGCTGTGGACATTAAACATTTGGTCCCTTACTTAAAAAACACCCTTGGGTTTTGTTCTTACTAACATCCCAAAATGCAGTTTCAAATACTGAAATACAAAACCAACGTTATTCAGGACAGCTTGTTAGCAAAAGCCTCCCGCTATCAGGCCGAGAAGACAGTTGAAAAGAAAACTTTACCCAATGGTCTCATTCACTCAATTGAAACATTTATTAGGCATCAAGGAGCAGAGGAGCTGTGCCAGGAAGGCAGCGAGTGCAAGGAGGACTCGGAGGATAAGCAGGCTGGCTTGCGGGGGCAGAGGAGGCATGGGGGATGGTGGACGGCAAGAATGGGAGAATCAAGGGTTTCAGGCTTCCGGCTTTGGGGTGAGTGCTAGTGGAGAGCAGAACTGTTAGGCAGAGCAGCTGTTCTGGAGGTCAGATGCTGGCGCCAGGTCCAAAGCCAGGACATACAGAGCCCAGCAAGTGGAGACACGGGAACTAGGTTTGAGGCTGGGTAAAAGTTGGAAGCAAGACCAACCCAGACTTGCCCCTCACTCTCCACCAGTCAGGGGCACCTGCCTGTGACTGGTGGCTCTCAGCCTAGGAGCAGAACTTTTCCAGTCCTTCCTGCTGCCTTTGAGCTCCATCCACCTGGCTTGAAGACCCTCTGATCCCCTTTCTGACCTCTGCTGACCCTGACCTTGCCTAGATCTTTGGCTTTTGTTCTTGAGTCTGCTGCCCAATGCTCCTTGTTCCTGCTTTCTCTGAAGTCCTGAATGTGAGACGTAATTGATGTAGTGCCTTCCTCTTCTCCCACACTTGCCTGACCATGGGCTCCTCTTCTTGCCTTCTGGGCTTCAGACACCTTTCCTTTTCTCTCCATTCTGACCCTCCTCTCTGAGCTTGAACGCTGCCTGTCTCTCTGAGGCCCTACCTCCACCTTAGCTCACTTTCTGACAAACCCAAACTGTTTAATTAAACTTAAAAATGCAACTTTAAATCTGTTCAGGAGCACATTTTAGTTTTTATTTATTTTTTTTTCTGTTGCTACTGCACAAATTAAAGAAGCAAATTTAGTAAGTTGATGGCATTTGGCTTGATAAGAAGGTGGGATTGTTGAGTGGTCACTGCATGGCCAAATCCATGGCATTTTGACAGCCAGCCACGTGGCTCTGGCTTCCTGTGCCAACCTAGGCTTATTTGGAGTGAAAAAGAACCTGGTACATTTTTTCAAATGATCAGGAAGGACAGCTTTTTTCTTTTTTGAAGTAAACTTGGTTTGTAGAATAGAAACCTCTGAGCTTAGATTTCTTCAGCTTAAAAATTTATATTTGTGGTCTTATATTTGCTAAATCTAATAGCTTGAATAAATTTCACGTAGCTTTTTTAGCAACTAACTAGATTTTGTGCAACTTTTTATCCCTAAGTCAAGTGATTTGTGGTTTTAATGAGTTCACTTACTCTACACTTTGCTTTGAATGTCTAAGACATTTTCCAGCAAGAAGTGGTGGAAATTAGAATCACCAACTCACCTGCAAAATCAGCCTTGTATTACAGAGCAACCTGTGACTCTGAGCCCCAGGACATCAGGCTTCTAGTCCTGCTCGGCCTTAGGTGAGGAGTGGACTCAGTGGAGACATTTCTTAAGGCCCAACACACCTGTGTGCACAGTTGGGCACCTGTTACCCACAGCAGGGTTTATGTAGCGAAGAAAATTCTGGAAGTCTTGTTCCAAAGTTAAGTTGGATTCAAAGCCAAGGGGACGGTGGCCTCTACAGCTCTGTGTATTATACTCTGTTCTATCTTCAGATCTTTCTTTCTATGTCATCCTGACTGAGTCTGAGAGTGGTCGTATCTGTGTATCTCTCTCCTCTTTCCCATCTTCTCACCTGTTATGGAATTTATTTCCATTTGATAAGAGTATCCTGGACCTGGAATATCTGTACCCTTTGGACTAAATGCCTCAGTATATCAATACAAAGCTTGGAGATCCGTGCACAGAGAATTTTACTCTAAGCATAATGTAGAGTACCAGGAGATGACTGTAGATCTGGGGACAGGACACTGACAAGGGGAGATGGGGAGGTGACAGGATGGAAGTTTAGATACCACCTGAGGCTCTAAGAAGAGATCCAGAATGCCCCACCCCAAGCCTTGACCCAGAGTGGCAGGGAGAAAAGATGACAGGAGCCTCAGATCTCAGAGCCAACATGGTGTGTCAGCTTTAGAGCAGCATTGGTGGGTGGAGGTACCCAGGTGGTGGGATGGGCATGGTGCTCCTGGCAGCCTTGAGCCACAGGTGCTGCCAGAGAGTACATGCAAGTACCAACAGCCCTGGAGTTGGATCAAAAAGCCTTATAGCGGGAGACACCCTGACCAGGGGCAATGGCAGGGATCATGGCCATCAGCGTGAAACCTGCTCTGTACCCAAGACAAGGTAGGAGCCGCCAAAGCTTAGTGGACACCAGTGCAAGGAAACCAGCAGCCAGGGTGGGAGTGGGGAGCCACCCAGAACAGGGTCCTGGAGGACAACACTTGGAGCCCAGACCTACCTCTCCACCACGCCAGGAGAATTCATGTGCCTTCCCCTGCCTTGAGAGGTGCCTTGGAAAGTAGGAGGGGTAAGGACATTCCTTGGGAGATGAGTATCATCATTTCAGACAGCAAGCTGAACTTAGAATTAACTGAATATTTACACAAAAGAGACAGTCGAATTAAAAGAGGCAGAATTCCCTTTAATTGGTAAATGTAAATGTTTTTTGCTTTTAGAAGGAAATAACTCTGAAGCAAGATGTGGTCAAGTGTGTGTGTGTGTGTGTGTGTGTGTGTGTGTGTGTGTGTATGCACAAAATTAATGCATTTCTTAGTCTTGGTTAGCAAACTTTGATGCTGCTACATTTGACACAAATCATATACCAGACACTTGGTTATTATAATCTCATTCAAATATTTTATAGATTAAAAACAAACAAACGAACAAGAAAACCCTGAAGCCCAGGGCTGGTAAGGGGCAAAACATTGAAGACAGGCCTGGGTCTTTCGACTTCCTGATCAGTACTCTCCCCACCACACAATGTATTTGTCCTCAGAATCCTTGGGTGTGCTCTGCTCCTAGTTGATATGATGAGCTTTGCTCTACTTCTTTTTCCTTTTGTTTTCTTTCTTTTCTTTTCTCTCTTTCTCTCTCTCTTTCTTTCTTTCTTTCTTTCTTTCTTTCTTTCTTTCTTTCTTTCTTTCTTTCTTCCTTTCTCTCTTTCTCTCTTTCTTTCTCTCTCTCTCTCTCTGTCTTTCTTTTCTTCCTTTCTTTTTTTTTGAGACAGAGTCTCACTCTGTTTTTCAGGCTGGAGTGCAGTGGTGCAGTTCATAGCTCACTGTGGCCTCAATCTCCCAGGCTCAGGCAATCCTCCCACCTCAGCCTCCCAAGAAGCCAGGGCCACAGACATGTGCCCCTATGCCCAGCTAATTTTTTAAAATTTTTTGTAATGACAGGATCTCACTGTGTTGCCCAGGCCGGTCTAGAACCGTTGGGCACAAGCGTCCCTATCACCTTGGGCTCCCAAAATGCTGGTATTACAGGCACAAGCCACCACACTTGGCCTGATTTATTTCTAATCATAAAGCACTCACTGGTACAAAATTGTCTAGGAATAAAAGCCCAGGATGATGACAGAAACAGGGAGATGATAAATGCTGACTCTCGCGGGAAGAAATGTTCTTCATTTTTCCTGTGTGGATAATCAACTCTTACAGGCCATCGCAGGAATGTACTCTTTGTTACGGGTCTCTGGCCTCGTGCATTATGGATGAAGACTGTCGAATGTGCAGACTGCAGGGACTTTGGCTTCTCCACGGCAGAATCAACACTCAGCTCAACCATCCCCTATAAACAGCTGTTGTTACAGGCTTGGAAGATAGTAAAAATAAATCTGTGATAAGGCTTATCTTCAGGGCCTCAGGTCCAAGGGTAAGGCTGAAGATAGAAGCCCCATCCTGTTATCACTTGACACTCTAGAATCCCCTGGGTTTCTTAGCAAAAGATAAAGCAACAGCTAAAACAACCATCACTCAGGAGACAAGAAGCCCTGGCCAGATTTTACCTGATACAAGCAGTCACTCAATATGTGTCTGTCAATACCCCCTCACTTCCCTGGAGCCTTTTCTACCACATCCAGAGAAACACGCCTTGTGGATCCCAAGGACTCTTCAGGGATAAGCCATCTATCTCTGGAGCCTTCCTTAGTGAAAGGGAACTCGGATTTCCCAAATCAGAGAATACTAGCCACTTTGGTATTTCAGATCTGCCTCAAACAATCCCTCAAGGAACCATATGTGATTCCTGGAAAGCAACCAAATGTATTCTGAGGGGGCCATGTGCCACAGGAAAATAAATCTGAAATACGGCATACTGTATTTTCTTCTTGGAGCTTCATAATCCACATTAGGATATTAAAGGTCCTGAGAAGTCCTGTACTTAAAGACCAAAACTTAAATACTCTTATGCAAAACAGTTTTTCCAGACTTACCTGAGCACAGAGCACAATTTTCCACAGAATGCTTGTTAACCCTCCACTGATATGGCCCTCTGCTGGTGTCTGACTGTGACTTTTATGTCTGGGTGGTTAGCATGAGGTTAGTACGTTGTTTTCTTTGTCAGCGTTAGTAAATGAACTGGGGAGAGCAGCCCTGGCTGCTCCCAAGTGGGTCCTCAAACAACCCAAGCCAGCAAGATCAGATCCCTCACTATTGAGGCGGGTGGTTTGCCCAGGACAGTTGGGTTTATACTCATTATTCAAGCACAATGTACTTTTTATTTTTTATTTTTTTTGAGATGGGGTCTCACTCTGTCACCCAGGTTGGAGTACAGTGGTGCAATCTTGGCTCACTGCAACCTCCTCGCCTCCCGGGTTCAAGCGATTCTCCTGCCTCAGCCTCCCGAGTAGCTGGAACTACAGGCGCATGCCACCATGCCCAGCCAAGTTTTGCATTCTTTAAGTAGAGACAGGGTTTCACCATATTGGCCAGGCTGGTCTGGGACTCCTGGCCTCAAGCGATCCGCCTGCCTTGCCCTCCCAAAATGTTGGGATTACAGGTGTCAGCCACCACACCCAGCCCAAGCACAATTAATACCTCCTTTTACTCTGTAGAGTGTTTTAGTTTGGAAGATGAATTATATGGCACCCCTGCCACTGTGACCATCAGGAGAGCCCTTCCAAAGGCTGCAGACTGGTTGAGGCCCTTGCACTAGAACTGAGTGAGCAAATGAGCTGCAGAAAGTGTGAGCCTAGAAATGTGGGAGGCCTCAGAGGGGATCAAGTAGCTCCATGGTGGGCAAGACATCATCCAGGAGACAGAGCCAGCAGGGAGGAGGAGGGCAGGAAGCCAGGACAGTGCCTCAGGGTTGCTCCTGGCAGCATTTTACTGCTACTTGGATTTTTTGAATAAAAAAATTATGATTGAGGCATCACACATTTTTCTCATGTTTGTGGTTTGGAAGATCATTCCCTTTCCCCTTCATTTTTTAGTAAAATTCTTGAAAATGTCTGCACCAGTTGTGCTAAAGGGAAAAACTGGTGCCATTGACCACAGTGTTTTAAGGGCAGAAGGACAGTCCTGGGCCTGGGCTGTGAAGCTGGGGATGTGTTAGACAACTCCCAAGGGGTGGATAATAACTCAGGGGGAGAGGCAGGACGAGTGAAGTTCTGTGATAAGAAGGGGAACTGGAGCTGGACCTTGAAAGGTTAGGGAGGACTTGTGGAGATGACAGTGGGGAAAGGTAGATGTCCCAGAGGGAGCAGCATAAAGCAAAGATACTGTATGAGTTTCCTATTGCTGCTGTAACAAATTCTTGCAAACTCAGTGGCTTAAAGCAACCCAGATTTACTATCTCACAGTTCCGTGGGTCGGAAATCTGAAATGGGTCTCACTGGGCTAAATCAAAGTGTCAATAGGCTGTGTACCCTTATGGAAGCTCTAGAATTGAGTTCTTGCCTTTTCTAGCTTCTAGAGGTGGCCCATGTTCCCTGGCTCATGGCTCCCTTCCATCTTCAAAGCCAGCAACAGCTGGTCGAGTGTTTCTCACATTGCATCACGTTGATTCTGACCACTGTCACCTCCCTCTCTCATGTGATTACGCTGGTGTTTACACCAGGCCCCCCCTCTGCATAATCCAGGGCACCCTCCCCACCTCAAGATCCTTAATTTGACCACATCTGCAGAATCTCTTTTGCCATGTGAAATAACACATTCACAGGCTCCTGGGACTAGGGAGTGGATGTCTTGGGTGGGGGGCATTATTTTGTCTACCACACACGCCAAGTAAGGACAGTGTCCTTGCAAAATAGGAAGAGTGAACAGTCCATTTCCCTGGATTGGAAGGAATGTATGAGGGAAGATGTAGAACCAGAAGGATAGACTGGAGATTCAGGAAGGGAGAGAAATGTTTTCTCAATTCTCTTCAGAGGGCCTAAGTGGCCATGGACCACATCCTTTGCTCAGGCTGCTATTGTGATGCCAGGGTGGCAGCCATGGGGCAAAGTCAGCCGACACCTCCATGAGGCCCTACATGGTGGAAAGGCACAACCTTGTAAACTCAGGATCCTGAGGAGCTCAGCTCGTTAAGAGCAGATTCTCATCTGGGAATCACCTTTTCTCTTCAGCGGCAGTAATAGAGCCCTTTTTTCAAATTAAATTCATATGTAAAACAAATTAAAGCAGAGTCATTCAGGCTGATACAGAGCAAAGGGTCCCCAGAACCACCTAGTCCTCTGCCCATAGAGGCTCCTGGGGCACATCCCCAGGATGCAGGACACAGCGGGAAAACCTGTAGCAAAGTTCAGAAGGCTGAGTGGTGAATAAGGACTCAGAAGGGCTTGGAGGAAATGAATGTTCTAATGTGTGACGGAATAATATGGACGTAGTTGCTCACAGCAAGGTTCACACATGGTCTTAGTTTGAGCTCCACCAGAAGCTGACCCTCAGATTACGATTTGAGTGCAAGTAGTTTATTTGGGAAGTGGAAGGAACATGGGTAGGTGAAGAAGAAAGCTATTTGAGCACGGGAAGGCAGCTAGTAAGTGTGTGCTGTCATGCCAGCTACTGCAGTATGGAACTCGTGCTTAAGCTTAAGAGGAAACTCTGGGAAATGGTGAAAGGTGACAAAGCTGGGGAATTCACACCTGCCAGTCATGGCTTAAGGACTGGCCCAAATGGCAATTCCCTGGTTCTTCCCACTCCTTCCCTCCTGCAGGCAACAAAGATGGCTGATGGCAGTTAGGCTGACACCATGCCCTGAAATAGCAAGGGTCTCTGAGGGGATTTGGGTGAACACTTTCAGCTGCCTCAAGATGGTCTTATCAATGAGTCTGGTGACAGCAGAAGTGTCCATTCTGCCTACTTCTCCATCACCACCCATCAGCGTCCAGTTTACGATGAGACCACCCTGCACCCTGCTCTGCAGACCTCAGACCAACACTGGCTTGGGGGACAGTTGTCATTTTTGGCTGCCTATTCCCCATGGCCCTCACTGCAGCACTGAGTTTTTCTATCACAGAATGATTTCCCCTCCATTGTGTAGGGAGAAAGAAGGCCTTCTCAGAGTCTCTGTCTCTTGGTGATCTGAAATGTCCATCTCCATGCGATCAAAAGGCATCCAAGTCTGGGCACAGAAAGAAGCAGCATTCCTAATTCCAGAAGTTCCTGAGAGAACAGGGCCAGCTTTCTGGCAGAACAGAGATGTGAACTCAATGTCCTCTGGGAAATTAGCTTTAGTTCTGTACTGACAGCCTGTAATTATACTGACCAGGCTGGGGTACTTGAAATGATGACAAAGGCATGAATGAAAAATAAAAGATCCCTTTGTTTTTATGCTCATTATGCCTCTTTTTGATGACTACGCAAAAAAAAAAAAATGGCTTTCAAACAATTAGCTTAATTAGCAGATTGTATTTTCATTCCCAGCTCCAAGCCATGTGCTCAGCAGTTGATGATAGCTGGGTAAGGATGAACTGGCCCTGCCTACCTTCCTCCTCCCACCCACCTCCATGTTCCAGAACATGGCATTTGGGGTTGGTCTTTACCTTGGCTCATCTCCCAGCAGCCCTAGGGCTGAGCTCATTGCAGTCTGTGGGCCCAGCTCTGCCTGGACAGCCCTGGCTCCTCAAGACAGGAGTCTATTTGTTTGAGGGAGGGAAGGAATAGGTGGAAACCAAGCTTCCTAGTCTGATAATGCAATCCAGTATAATCTGGTCCCAGCCTACATTCCAGGTCCACACACCCTTCCTAGAAGCCACCCCCACTCTCTGGCTCCATGTCTCTGGCCTGCTGTCCCTTCTCCCACCTTGCTTGTGCATCCCAGATTCTACCTGTGCCTCAGGGTGCCTTGCCTCCCCCATGAGGTCTTTCTTGTTTCCTTTAAGGCCTTTTGCCTCCCATTCTCCTCACCACTTTAAAATGGATTCAATTAAAAAGGCAATACATGAACTTATTCTTAATAGAAAGCATTAAGAAATACATAATTATCTAGAAAAAAAGTATGAACTCCTCCACCACTGCCTCCCCACTCCCCACCCCTTCCCTGAGGTAATCACTGGGAACAGTCGACCACTCACTGAATGTTGTGTAGTGCTTGCTTCTTTTGTTTGATAGAATGCATCTTGGAGACTTTCCATATCCAGGACTTATAGGTCAGCTTAACTCTTTTCAGTGGTTGCTGAACTGCCCCATCTGTTACCAGCCCACTACGGATGGTCATGGAGTTACCGGGAATTTGTAACTAATGGAGTTAGAGTGCAGGTGTTTGGGAATAAATTTACTCCTTTTCCTCCTCTTCCTTTCTTCTTCTTCACCCTCCTCCTCTTCCTCCTTACCCTCCTCCTTTTGTTCCTCACATTCCTCCTCCTCCTTCTCTCTCTCTTTCTTCTCTCCCACTTCCTCCTTTTCATCCTTTATACAATTTAGAGGTCTTAAGTCCATTCCTAAAATGTCATTCTCACTTCTTTGCATTCTGACTTTCTTCTCACTCTAAATTATATATGCATACAAATATTCTAATTCTGAAATATTTTTAAAATACGGACAAGTGTAGAGAATAATATAAAACACCTACACGCACATTTAACAAGCAATAATATTTTGAAATACAGGCATATCTCATTTTATTGAGCGTTGCTTTATTTTGCTTTGCAAATACTGTATTTTTTACGAATCGAAGGTTTCCAGCAACTCTATGCCAAGCAAGTCTATTGGTCTCATTTTCCCAACAGCATGTGCTCACTTTGTGTCTCTATGTCACGCTTCAGTAATCCTCACAATATTTCAAACTTTTATTATCATTATACATGTTATGGTGATTTATGATCAGTGATCTCTGACGTTACTATTGTAATTGTTTAGGGTCACCATGAACCACACCCATAGAAGACAGTGAACTTAATAAATGTTGTCTGTGTTCTGACTGTTCCACCACCCAGCCATTCTCCCATCTTTCTCTCCTTGGGCCTCCCTATTCCCTGATTCACAACAATATTGAAATGAGACCAATTAATAACCCTACTATGGCTTCCAAGTGTTCAAATGAAAGGAAGAGTTGCACATGTCTCACTTTAAATAAAAAGCTAGAAATGATTAAGCTTAGTGAGGAAGGCATGTTCCTCCTCATGCTGAAATAGGCTAAAAACTAGGCCTCTTATGCCAGATGGTTAGCCAAGCTGTGAAAGCAAAGGAAAAATTATTGAAGAAAATTAGAAGTGTTACTCCAGTAAACACAAATTATAAGAAAGGAAAATAGCTTTATTGTTGATATGGGGAAAGTTTTAGTGGTATGGGTAGAAGATCAAACCAGCCACAATATTTTCTTAAGTCAAACCTGACTCTCTTTGATTCTGTGAAGGCTGAGAGAGGTAAGGAAGCTGCAGAAGAAAACTTTGAAGTTAGCAGAGGTTGGTCCATACGGTTTAAGGAAAAAAGCCATCTCCATAAATAAAAGTGCAAGGTGAAGCAGCAAGTGCTGATGGAGAAGCTGCAGCAAGTGATCCAGAAGATCTAGCTAAGATCATTGATGAAGGCATCTACACTAAACAACAGATTTTCAATGTAGACCAGACAGCCTTATATTGGAAGAAGATGTCATCTAGGACATTCATAACTGGAGAGGAGAAGTCAATGTCTGTCTTCAAAACTTCAAAAGACAGACTGACTCTCTTGTTAACAGCTAATGCAGCTGGTGTCTTTAAGTTGAAGCCAATGCTCATGACCATTCTGAAAATCCTAGCAGCCATCAGAATTATGCCAAATCTACTCTGCCTGTGCTCTATAAATGAACTAACAAAGCCTGATAGCACATCTGTTTGCAGCATGGTTTACTGAATATTTTAAACCAACTATTGAAACTACTGCTCAGAAAAAAAGAATTCCTGTCAAAATATTACTGCTCGTTGACAATGCACCTGGACACTCAAGAGCTCTGATGGAGATTTACAAGGAAATTAATGGTTTTTTTTTCATGACTGCTAACACAACATTCATTCTGAAGCTCATGAAATAGTGAAATAAGTAATTTTGATTTTCAAATCTTATTATTTCAGAAATACATTTCATAAGGATATAGCTACCATAAATAGTAATTCCTCTGATGGATTTGGGTAAAGTAAATTGAAAACCTTCTGGAAAACATTCACCATTCTAGATGCCATTAGGAACATTCACAATTTGGCCAGACACGGTGGCTCACGCCTGTAATCCCAGGAATTTTGGAGGCCAAGGTGGGCAGATCACCTGAGGTCAGGAGTTTGAGACCAGACTGACCAACACAGAGAAGCCCCATCTCTACTAAAAATACAAAATTAGCTGGGCATGGTGGTGCATACCTGTAATCCCAGCTACTCAGGAGGCTGAGGCAGGAGAATCGCTTGAACCCAGGAGGCAGAGGTTGTGGTGAGCCAAGATCATGCCATTGCACTCCAGCCTTGGCGATAAGATTGAAACTCCATCTCAAAAAAAAAAAAAAAAAAAAATCACAATTTAAAGGAGGAGGTCAAAATATCAACATTAGCAAGAGTTTGGAAGAAGTTGATTTTAACTGTCAAGGATGACTTTTAGTAAGTTCAAGATTTCAGTGGAGGAAGTCACTGCAGATGTGGCAGAAATAGCAAGAGAACTAGATTTAGAAGTGGAGCCTGAAGATGAGACTGAATTGCTGCATTCTCATGATCAAACTTGAATGGATGAGGAGTTGCTTCCTGTGAATGAGCAAAAAAAGTGGTTTCTTGACATGGAATCTACTCCTGGTGAAGATGCTGTGAACACTGTTGAAATGACCACAAAAGATTTAGAATATTACATAATCTTAGTTGATAAAGCAGCAGCAGGGTTTGAGAGGATTGACTCCAATTTTGAAAGAAGTTCTGGTACAGGTAAAGGACTATCAAACAACATTGCATGCTACAGAGAAATCTTTCGTGAAAGAGTCAATCAATGAGGCAAACTTTATTGTTGTCTTATTTTAAGAAATTGCCACAGCCACCCCAACCTTTGGCAACCACCAACTGATCAGACAGCAGTCATCAGAATCAGGGCAACATCTTCCATTAGCAAAAAGATGACTTGCTGAAGGGTCAGATGATCATTAGCATTTTCTCAGCAATAAAGCATTTTTAAATTAAGTTATATACATTTTTAGACATACTGTCATGGTATACTTAATAGACTACAATATAGTGTAAATGTAACATTTACATGCACTGGGAAACCAAAAAAATTGTGTAATTCCTTTTGTTCTGATACCTGCAATATCTCCATGATGCCTGTATGTCTTCAAATACTAAAAAAAGAAAAGAGAATGGAAACAAAAATCAGTTGCAAGTAAAGCTAAATCCTCTCCCTGTGCCTCGTTTCTCTCCTCCTGACATTTTTTAAGTACTCACCATTCTAATGCTGTATATTTTTTTCATCCTTGTTTTCATAGTTTGCTACTATGGTGGGGGGGACAAAATATGAAGATATCTAAGAGCCTGTATGGAGCATGGCACCAACCAGAGTGATAACCAACCATATACCACCCAGCTTACCCAGCATTGCCCCTTGAATGTTAGTTCTGCACATAAGTAGTCTTTCATGAGCAATGCATTGTTTTGTGAGTCTTCAAGAGATATTAGCACACTCTATTTCCTTTTGCAGCTTGTCTTTCACTCAACATTATGCTTTGAGATTGCTTCCTGTAAATACTTATAAGTCTAGCTCACTCTCATTAACATCATGCTTTCTTGATGGGGAGAGGAAGGAAGTTATGTCCAGGAACCCAGGGGTCATACAAACAGAGCCTGTCCTAAAAGGGTCACAGCTGGGCCGAGAACCTCACACAAGTATATGAGATGCTTTTGTGAGGATTGGGCCAAAAAAGGCTGTAATGCCCATTGCTTCATTTACTTGCAGAATTTGAGGTTTCATAAAATTTGGGAATGCCTATTGTGAGAAACAAACTCACTTGTCCAAACCCAAAGAATGGACTCAGAGACCCGGAGAACAGTGAAAGTGAGACTTTTAATGACCCTCTTGCAAGATCAGGTGTGTGATGGGCAGGCACACCCAGCACAGTCACAACAAACAACTTACCCCTTAGTGCTTAGGCACCTCCCCCAGTTCCTCATAGGCTGACTACTATGGGGTCACAATCTTCCCGCACATCACCTATCAGTTGTTGGACTGGGGCTTTAGGTGTTTTCTTTAGTGTTGTCTTGCTGCATTTTGTTGCAGCCCACAATGCATTGCAATCTTAGTCAGCTCAGGGGCTCTTTAAGTATTTGACTTATGACTTAAGTAGCTGGGCAAGCTGATGAGAATAGACAAAGCGAGCTATTTTGCAAGCTAGTAAACTTTCATCTTAAACTAAACTTTTTGGTTTGGGTGAGGGCAGCTAACCGGGTGGGGGGTGGGGCGGGGAGGTGCGCGACAAGCAGGCATTGGCTATCCAAGCAGAGGACTAGTGTATCCTGTTTTTTTCTGTAGTTTGCTGACCTAAACCGATTCAAGGCACTTTGTCTTGGACCACTATATACATTATTTCCTTCATGATGAATATGTAAATATTATATTTGCTGGGAGGAAAACAAAAAATTGGGAACAGCTGGACTAGGGAGGCATTTTGCTATTTTGTAAATGGACACAGGGTCCTCTCCTGGATATCTATTGACAGTCCTAAGAGAAGAAACACCATGTCCCAGTACAGGTGGGAAGGCTGGGATGGGGAAGAGAGGCCCTCTTGTTCTGCCTAGGTACCAATCCAACAACAGCACCAATAAGCAAAGGGCCCAAAAGGGAAGACCTGAGGAAATGAGAATGCCCTGTATTAATTAGTAGAGGGGGTCTGGATGCCAAAGAGAATGGGTTATAGAGTTAAAGGGTTGGAATCTGCTGTCTCATTTGTGTAAGTTATCAGAGGGTAAGAAATTCAGGCAGAAAGCATAGGTCTAGTCCAGGGAAAACCACTAAGCAGGAGAAGTCTGGATTTAGGGCCTCCCACAAAGATATCAGTGCATCTTTTCCTCCCTGCCCCCTTTCCCACCATCAAAATCATTATTCAGGAAACGGGCTGATATTAGTCATTTATACTCCCTGCAAGGAAATCTCAGGGATATTTACATCCTTCTTCCTAAGTATGGCATGAGATATTCTGTTCCTGCTGGATCAGGTCCATGCACTGGGCCAAATAATGGCAGG
>NW_012102754.1:645982-659486 GCF_000951045.1 Mandrillus leucophaeus | reverse complement strand
TTATATAGAATATATATAATTATGAGTTTATATTTATACCAATTCAAATGTAACATTTCAAGTTTTCATTAAATCTATTGTATTTTGTATGTAAATCACTTTTCTCTTATTCTAAAAATCTTTTGATTCTTGATAATATTAGAATATATTTACTTATTTTCTTTATTCTCTAATATACATAGAATAGTTTCAGGAATTTACTTCTTTGCTTTAATCTTACAATATACCTAAAATTTTTCCAAAGTTAAAAACCACTATTACTAGTACTAATACAATTCCAAAGTAACTTTAAATATTTGTGTGCAGTTTTTTTTTTTTTTTACTCTTGGAATATTTTTCACAGAGGACTAGAACGAGAGAACTGTATCAGAGATGTCTGAATTTTTTTTCTTTTCTCGGCATCTCTGTGTTACTAATTTGTTATGTGGTTAGGTTCCTTTAGCCAAGCCAGATATGTTTTCAATTTTAAAGTTTGTCTTTTTTTCTTTTTGATTTAATTTATTTTGTGAATATGTAAAATTTGAATGCAAAGTCAAAATTATGTGAAAAGCTGTATTCAGAGAAGTCTCATTTTCACTCATATCCCCTCCTTCACTTTTCCCATCCCACCTCCCATGGGCAACAAGTTTTATTAGTTTCTTGTTTATGTTTCCAGTGTTTCTTTTTGTAAAACTAAGCAAATGAATATGTGTGTATAACATATGTGTGTATACATTCTTATTTCTCCACCTTTCTTTTACAGATGGTAACATACTATATACACTGTTCTGCAGCTTGATTTTTTTCCATTTAACAACATGTATTGTAGTCACTCCATATGAGCACATGGAGGTCTTCCTCATTCTTTTTCACATCTGCATAGCACACCAAGGGTGCAGATACTGTGGTGTCTTCAATGGCTCCCAGTGATTACTTCTGAGAAGGGATTCAAGGAAAGGGAGGGTAGGAAGGACAGAGGAGAGGTGAAAGACTTCTACACTTCTATATTTTATTCTATATAATTAATAATTAATGTTTTCTAATAAAAAATTAATGCATCCCTCTTCTAAAAAAATAGAATTAGCCTAGGCAACATGGTGAAACCCCATCTCTTAAAAAAATTTTTTTTTTCGCTGGGTGTAGTGGTACACACCTGTCGTTCCAGCTATTTGGGAGGCTGAGGTGGGAGGATGGATTAAGCCCAGGTGGTTGAGGCTGTAGTGAGCTCTGATCATGCCACTGCACTCCAGCCTGGTTGACTGAGTGAGATGCCGTCTCTAAATTAAAAAAGAATTAATTAATAGACTCTATCTTTTTAGAGCAGATTTAGGTTCACAGCAAAATTGAGGAGAAGGTACAGAGATTTCTCATATACGCTTTGACTCTACAAATGCACGACCTTTCCCGCTATCAGCCTCCCACACCAGAGTGGTGCAGTTGTTACAAATGATGAACCTACATTGACACACCATTATCACCCAAGGTCCATAGTTTCTATTAGGGTTCCCTGTTGTTGTATTCCTTTCTTAATTAAAAGAATTTTAAGTAATGAGGATCATGGTGAGGTGTGCACTAGGAACATGTCACAAGAACCAGTTGGCAAGCCCACCCAGTGGCCAAATTTGAAACAGTTTGACAATGACTACAATTTATTATAAAACACTGAATAAACAAAGAACCACGAGACCATAGTAATAATTTTTAAAGAGATGGGAAAAAAGAAAAAGTATTGATTGCTGCCATTGAAGATAACTAATATATCAAGTCCTTATTCTGAAAATTTATAATTAAAGAACAAAAAGAAATCTGTCCTGCCTTATTTGTGTGTAGGAACTTTAGTTCATCCCCAGTTGATTAGGGAAAGCTCTTCTTTACAGGAAAATGCCAGTTCCTAAACAGAAGAAACAATAGATTTAGAAAGGCACCGTCTGACAATCCTCCAGTGTAATAACCAATTCAGGCAATTCATGGAGGTTGTCTTAGTTCACTGAACTGCTATAACAAGGTACCACAGACTGGGTGCTTATAAACAACAGAAATGTATTATATTTTTCTCAGTTCTGGAGGGTGGGAAGCCCAAGATCAAGGCACTAGCTGATTTAGGGTCTTGTGATGGCCTGCTTTCTGTTTCACAAATAGAACTTTCTAGTGTGTCCTCACATGTTGGAAGGGGCAAGTCAGCTCTCTGGGGCCTCTTTTATAAGGGCACTAATCCCATTCACAAAGTCTCCACCCTCACGACCTAATCATCTCCCAAAGGCCCTACCTCCTAATACCATTACATTGAGCATTAGGTTTCAATTTGTGAATTTTGGGGGGACGCAAATATTCAGGCCATAGCAGACAATGAAAGGCTGTTGGAGAATACATATACACACTGCCAAAGTATCACCCTTTAGATTACAAAGGGGGAAATGTGCCTTTATAATGGAGAAATCTGGTAGTCACTAACTCAACTAAGTGATTCAATATAGCGTCCTTTACCGTGGGACAACCTAACACTACGTGTCTCCTGAAAGATGGAACGTGAAGGGTACAACATTACCCAAGATGCCAAAATTGTTTAACTGAGAATCAGTCAAGTTTTTGGACAAAATTTGAATCTAAAAGAAACCCAGGGAGGTAGAAGAACAAGTCAAGTGAACCATAAAGAAGCAATTAAATTAATCTAGATATGAGACATTCTACAAAACAGCTGGCATGGTCTCTTTAAAAATAAATTCCGTGGGAAAAAAAAGTAGATTATTCTACTTTTAGAATAATCTACTATTTACACTAAATAGACATAACCATTGTAATGCATGAAAGTTGATTAAACTTCACTTGTTTATTTTAAACAGACATAAAAGACATTTTGGGGAACAGGTCGGGAAATTTAAATTTGGGTCTAATGTTGGGTGATATTAAGGATTAATGTTAATTATCTTAGGAGTCACAAGGACCTTGAGTTTATGTAGCAAAATATCCTTATTCTAAGGAGATGCATGCTGAAATAATTAGGGGTGAAGTATCATGATATCTGCAATCCACTTTCAACAAAAATAAAATATATACACACAGACATAAGGCAGTGTTAACAATTGTTCAATCTAGGTGGTGGGTATAGGAGTGTTCACAGTGTTATTCTTTCAACTGTGCTGTATATTTGAAATTTTCTTATAATAAAATGTTGGAAAATGCAGTTGTAAAAATCAAGCATCAATCCCACGTTTTCAGTTGAAACTTTCTTTCAGAGGAACCAGATAGCCCAAGTTGCTGAGGGAAAGCTCTATGTCACAGAAGAATTGAGGTAACAGATGTAGAAGAAAGGGTGGACGGAAAAAACATGACTTCACCAGCACTATGAAAATGATTGATTCAAGCAAGGAGTATTTCTTATTACAATCATCAGACGAATGGTTGATGGGACTAAGCATTCGTATGGTGCCATAGGAACATTACACGGATCATCTCTAGTGAAGAACTCAGACTATTATCACCTTTTCCCAACAGTGAAATTTAGGCTCACTCAGGAAGGTATAGGAAAACAGCTCCGCCATGATGCAGTGACCTGGCATGACCTATACAGGCAAAGGCTTGAGCCACAGCTAATCTGAGTCTTGGCAGAACACCTTGTGATCCTCCCAGAACACGAGACGGTAAGAGGCAAGTAAAGAGTGGTTGTGGGGCCATCTCCCACCTAACTCCCTATCTCCCCTGGGAGGCAGTCATGGGAGAGCTTCTCATGGCCTCCCTGGCATTGATGAGGTATGGGGCCTTCAGCTGCACCACTGTTGCTCCCTGCCTCAGACCATTGCTGCAGAATATAACTCTACTTAGCTACAGTCTACGTTTGGTTCTTCAGCGATGGGTATCCTACAACTTGCATTGCAATTATCTGGCCCCTTTTGTTTCAGTGTCATCTTTTCTTTTCTTTTCTTTTCTTTCTTTTTTTTTTTTTTTCAGGCAGAGTCTTGCTCTTGTCACCCAGGTTGGAGTGCAGTGGCACGATCTTGGCTCACTGCAACCTCTGCCTCCCAGGTTCAAGTGATTCTTCTGCCTCAGCCTCCCGAGTAGCTGAGATTACAGGCACTTGCCACCATGCCCAGCTAATTCTTTTGTATTTTTAGTAGAGACAAAATTTCACCATGTTGGCCAGGTTGGTCTCAAACTCCTGACCTCAGGTGATTCACCCTCCTTGGCCTCCCAAAGTGCTGGGATTATAGGCATGAACCAATGCACCCGGCCTCTTTTTCTTTTTTGAGAAAGGGCCTTGTTGTATTGGCCAGGCTGGTCTCGAACTCCTGGCCTCAAGTGGACCTCCCACGTTGACCTCCCAAAATGCTGGGATTATAAGCATGAGCCATCATGCCCAGCCTCAGTGTCATCTTTTTGGTGTGTGAGACAAGAACCATGGGTAACTGGCACCTTTAGCATATTTTCTTTCACTGTCTTAGTAGGTAATAAGCTGCCTAAGTCTAAAAGTGGCCTACTGTGACTTTACTGATATAGCCAGTCAGGTTTTAGGCTTGGTCTTGCCTTGTCTTGTATGTGAGTACTTGAAAAAAGGGTCATCCAGGCATTATGGCTCCCCAAAGTGCTGTGCTATGAAGCATGCAGCATACTTTAGCCCAACTATGTTCATCTTCAACATGTCAGTGTCATAAAAAAGGAGACTGTGCTAGACTAAAAGAGATTTAAGGACATAATCAGATGCAATGTCAGGTCCTTGATTTGAAACTGGTTTGGATAAACCAGGTAAAAGGGTATGTTATGATAAATTGGGGAAATTTGAATATGGTTTGAGTATGAATAAAAATGTATCTAAATATAAGATTGGAGCCAAGTGGCTTACTAAACTGCATAGTATGATTTTATTTTGGTTTTAAAATGTGTATAGAAAAATATCTTAAAGGGTGTATCAGTCACCAATTGCCACAATAATGCTGTGTAACAAAATAAATTTCAGTGGCATGCAATAATAAGCATTTACTTCATGCTCTCTCATCTGTAGGTTCTCTGTAGTTATCTAGGCTGGCCTTGACTGGGCTGAAGGTTGAGCCTAGGTCTACTCCATGTGCCTCTCATCCTCCTTGGACCAACTCCTACCTGAGGCACATCCTTTTCTTGGTGAGAGGCTAGAGTGCAAATTGGCAAGGCCAACTATGTGAGAACACATCCAGCCTCTAATTGTATACTGTTTGCTAACATCCCATTGGCCAAAGCAAGTCACATAGCTAGGTGCAAAATCAAGGGGCAGAGTGATTTAGTTCACCCACCACAAGGCCACGACACAGTGTGGATATATAATACTACTACAGGGGAATGGAGAATTGGTACCCATATTTTAATCTACCACAAAGGGTATGCTCTAGACCAAAGTTACAACAGTAACAGTTAAGTAGTAGAAATATGATGTTTAAATTTTTAAAATTCTTACTTATTAGCATTTTTCTAATTTTCTGTAATAAACATATACTGTATACTGAAATAATAAAAATTTTAGTTTAAAACTTAAACAAGTAAACAGCTACTTAGAAGTTCCACCTTATCGCTCCAAGCCCTCTACCTCCAATTTCATATCAACTGGGAAGACATTACTCTATTTAATTAAACGTACCCACTTCTGGAGAGGCTGCTCTGTTCCAGGCACTGGGGTTAGGGAGTGGGGGATTGTGGAAGGGTAGGGGAAGGAGACTTTTCTCTCTCCAGGCCACTAGATAAAAGGTCATGTTTGTTCACATTGGGAGGGTGACGGCAAGGAAGGATGCCAGACCGGTTGGCCTGTCCCTGGGACTTGTCTCAGGACCTCCAGGAAGAGATTCTGAACTGCAGGCCCTCTTGTGTGTCTCCCATTTGTCAACACTTTGACCTGATCCTTTCAGAACCCACTTTGTGAGGCCCCAGCCTTGGAAGCCACTGCCCATTGCCAGAACACGGGGAGTAGAGCAGTGAGCACTGAGTGGGCCTGGGGCCGCCTTTTTCCCTGGCACACGTCCTGAGGAGGGGAGGGTGTGGGGGCACCAGGCAGAAGATATGCCACTGCTGCGCTACGCTAGTTCTCTCTCCCCAGAAGCCCTCACTCTTGATTTGCTCAGGCTGTTCCCACTGCCTGGGATCCTGCTTCCCCTTCTTCTCTTCCTCCTTGCATGTTGATTCCAGTGTCACCCTCCAGGCAGGAGAGTCTTCATCCTCCTCACACCAAACGATCCCCTCCTTTCTCTGTCTCTTCTCTATCTCCAGCCTTGGGTTTCAGCTGGCTTTGCTCTCACTTCCATCCCAGCAGCCATGGCTTGGGCTGGGGCTCACAGCCCTCACACTCAAATGCTATTCACTCATTTCATTAGACAAACATGCTGAGTACCTACTATGTGCCAGGCCCTGCTTTAAGGCCCTGGTATGCAACTGCAAATACAACATTCTGGTGGGAGAGATAGAAAACACAAAGAAGTGATTGGGAAATAATTAACCCATGAACAATCTATATTGGTGTCTGTGTCTGTCTCCCCATGAGACCCAGACCCCACCTCTGATCTCATTTCTAGTTTCTGGTGCAGGGTTGTGCTTATAGCTTGTGCTTACTCACCACTTGCCGAGTGATCAAGTGAATAGACCGCAATCAGTTGTGGATGGCTTGTGTGGATATGATAGCCTGGTGGCCTTAGACCATGGGGATCAGCTCCTTCTAGCTAGCCATTCACTCTCAGAAATAGTCAATGCTTCCCTAAGCCCAGGGCTGAAGCCCGGGTTGCCTCGATTACCCTCTAAAGCACCCCACACACATCGTCCAGAAGACAGCTGCCTGCCCACTGACCCACTACCAGGATCCCTACCCTTCTGACAAAGTTGAGCGTGCCAAGGGCAACCTTGCCCCCAGGACTATAACAACAACAAATATAAATCCCTGATATGACACTTGGGCCCCTCTCCAAGAAGCAAATATTCAAGTCAACAAGTGTTTATTAAGTACAGGCAGATGAAATTCATATAGTTCCCCATCAAGGAAGCATGGAGTGGGGGCAATAAATGAACACAGACATGGAAAATTTCAATATAGTAAAGATTAAGTCATCAAGGACAGCTTCCAAGGCCTATCAAGACTGGGCTGGAGGACTGAGTTGGCTGGAGGGCATGAGAACGGGCCAGGCACAGGATGGCCAAGGGTGCTCCCAGCAGAGGTGGCAATGGGAGCCATGGCAAAGGCTGGGATGCCTGTGGCTGGGGAAAAGGCAGCTAAGCTGTCCAGTGTTTCTAAAGAACAAGATTCCCAAAGGAAACCCTGCTTTCCCAAGACAGGATATGAGGGACTTTCTTGAATGATTGCTAAGGTGTGTGACCTGTTCTGTCGTTGGCTCTGCTGGGTGCAGTGCTTGGGACAGGGTGAGCTAAGATGCTATCTTTCTTGAATTTAAACATTAAAAAAAATTCATTACAAAAGATATACATGTTTATTATGTAACATTTGGAACATGCAACAACCCATAAGGAAAAAAAAATAAAAGTCACCTACAGTCTTCTGCAAGAGTTAACAGTGGTTGATACTTCTTGCTGAGAGTGGAGCACCTAGCATTTGACAGGTCTCACAAGAACCCTAAGAAGCAGGTACTCTTAGCTGCATTTGCTAGATGGAGAGAGGGAGGCCTGGGAAAGATAAGCAATTTGCACAGGACCACTCATTAGCAAACGAGAGCCCACATTCCAACACAGGCAGCCTGAGTTCCAGAACTCTCTTTCTTAACCATTAGGACCATTTTGGTTTACAGCTGCAGTTCCAAACTAGTTGCTGGGGAGCCCCAGGGCCCTGCAGTAAACTTATGGGGTATTTCAAATATTTAATGGAAATATAGCAATAGCTATCGACCATAGATGAACTACTGCTATTAAGTTGTTTGGGTCCGACTACTTAACAAATAAAACTGTTGGGTTTTTATTTGGTGGGGCGGGGGATGGTGAGGCGTGTCTAGGGGCTTCATAAAGAATTGCTGAGATACTAAAGTTTCCATGAGCTGTGAAAGTTTCAGAACGTCCAGCTGATAGTATTCTATGCAGGTGTATACCACCTTCTTTTTCACTTACAAAATGAACTCATGACATATATGGAATTTTATAACCTGCTTTTTTTTTTTTGCCTTTCACAATCTGAGTATACTTATGCATGTACTTAAGTGATTTCCTTTTATTTAGCTAATATTCCGTTGTTGGATAGATTTTTTTTCAAATTTCTATCAATAATGCTATGTGAACATTTTTGTAAATAAGGGTACCATATTGCTCAACCAAAAGGCATGTGTATGTTTAAGACTTCCAATATGTGCCCAGATTGCTTTCTAGAAAGGTCTTCTCTAACTGCATTCTAACCAAGTGCGTCAAAATAGCAGTTCACCCATAGTATATTCACCCATCTGTATATTATCATTTAAAAAATACTTGCCATTTAATAGATTAAAAATGCGTTCTCATTATTGTTTTAATGTATTCCCTCAGCTGCTAATGAGTTTGGCAATTTTTTTATTTGTTTATTGGCCACTTGTGGTTCTATTGTGAATTGCCTATTCACATTCTTTACTCATTTTTCACTTGGAATGTTCATCTATTTCTTATTGATTTGCAAACCTCCATCCAATTTTAATGAAAAGCTTAAATCCCCAGCACAGCTGTGAGAAATGCTGATGGCTGCAGTTCTCTGCAGATCTAATTGTTTTAATAAGTTCCACTAAAGACTCAAAGCTTAATGAAGGTATAGATCTGATTTGTGAAGCTTAGAAAAGCTATGTAATCAGAAGTTTCCTTTCTCAGTCAAAAGCCAACTATATTTATCAGTTCAACTTCCTACTTTTTTCCTGTTTTGACAAATAGATTTAAATATAACCTACTGGTCTTGGCAGCATGGTAGGGAGGACATTAGAACCATATCTGGTTGTTATGTAACTCTCCAATTAATTTAGGGTCTTATTTTCTCTTTTGGTTTCATATTTTGTCTTTAAAGGGAAGGCTTCAGATCTCTTTGGTTCATTTCTGCCTTAGCTGCCTCTGGAACCAGAAGTGAGGCTGTCACCTAGCAACCAGGGCTCTGCTTATAGAAACAGAAGCCTTGGCCCTGGCCAAGAGAGGAAAATCACCAGTTGGAATAAAAAGTTTTATGTTTGAACTAGAGAGCAGCCAAAGGCGCAACGCCTAGCAGGATGCAATTGCCAAGCTGTCCTCCCAGAGGAACCCCAGGCTCTCGGAGGCCCGGACACAGAGTTGTGGAGGGCTGATGGCTTCAGCCGCAACCTTTGGGAGCTTTGCTCACCATCCGGAGGGGCAATGGCAAGTGGAATGCTTTTGACTTGGATCCAGAAAAGAGGTTTTAACTCCCTTACCCCATAACCCCTGTGTGATCTGATCTCTTGGGTCCCTGGTCTGTTCTGGGGGTCCACAAGGCTTGAGGCTTCATGCAAGCATTTGGGGATGCAGGCTGCTCCCTGCAAGTTCAGTTTTATCACCTGGGTCTGAGCAGGAATGTGTAAAACCACTCCAGAACTGGGTGTGGTGGCGCATACCTGTAATCCCAGCTACTCCAGAGACAGAAGTGGGAGGATTGCTCGAACTCAGGAATTCAAATCCAGCCTGGGTAACACAGCGAGACCCCATCTCAAACAAAACAAAACAAAGACTTCAGGGGCTCCCACGCTGTGAAGCTGGGGGATAATAACACTTCCGGGATGTTCTGCATCCATCATCAGAAGTACGGAAAAGCTGAAGTCACTAAAGTTCCGGAGTCACTAAGATTCTGAGTAGAGGAAGGGACTCTAGCTGGCTGGCTGGACTTCAGTATATTGCAATCCCACTGGCAACACTGCCCTTATTTAGTAGTTACAACATTTTCCCTTGAAACCCCATCCCCTTCCCCCTCCGCACACCCTCTTCATGGACTCCCACCTCATTATTTTTCCTTTTCTTTCTCCAGGACATGCCCTGGCCAAGGGAATATTACTGGGCCTGATCAGAACACAGGCCTTAAATATTCTTCTGTGGTTTGGCTGGTTCTTCTGCCCGCTTTTATGAAAAGAAAAGTCCCAGGTCGCCCCTGGTCCAGGGAGAACAAAGAGATACATTTTACAGACCTAAACTCAGCTGTGGCCTTAAGTAGAGTCACACCAGCCAATCTCTACACCAATAAAAAAGAAAAATGAAATGTTTATTGTTAACCACTAAGATTTGGGGACTATTTGTTAGGAAGCTTTATTGCAGCAATACCTAACTAATACACTGCTCATTACTCACTACCACTGTTTCCTTCTACATGTCCTGGTACTTGTATCTTCTGAGGCCCACTTGGTCAGCTTTTCTTTCAATTCTTCAGGCTTTACCACATTCCTCTAACAAATTCCTCTCTTTGCTAAAGTTACTGGGAATGGATTTCTGTTGCTCGCAACTCAGAATGCTGACTGATAGAGTTCATCTACCAAATCTCTTCTCCAGAATTGACTATGCCTCCATCTGAATTCAGAACCTTCCTCATACGATCTGAATGGTCGTTTCCAGCCTTTTCCCCATCTCCTTTTGTCTTCAGGGAGCCTCTGCTGCATCCAGCTGAAACAACTTGTGTCCTGAACAGGTTTCCCTCGTTCCTCCCTGGAGGACTTTGCACACATTTGGTCTGCTGGCAGCATTCTCTCCATGTTCAACTGCTGAAGTCCTGTGAACCTTCTAAACATCTCCTCTTCTAGGAAGCCCTTCCTGATTCTCCCCTGCAACTCCCATCTCCCCTCTGTAATACTGGATGCACTTGCCCTAGTTGCCCTAGTCTGGATGGTGCTTACCTTCCTCTGAAGAGCTGCTGTGGTTTATTGCCTTACTAGAGGAGAGTTTATGGAGACCAGCACTCAGGGGAGTCAGAGAAATCCCAAATCTTTTTCAATCTCACTCATCCCTATTAATCACTTTCCAGTGGGATTTCCTGACACTTGAAATCAAGGGTCCTGCGTTGTCTACTTTTGTATTCATGTGCCAAGCTCAGGGCCTAGAACAAGGGTGTGCTCTAAAGGGTTATTGGTTATTTGAATGCAGGAATGAACAAATGTCCATCTTTCCTAGAATCTGAGTACATAATAGAAATATATTTCTGGCCAATCACGTGGTTCCTTTGATCTGGATGAAACATAGCCATGATTTTTTCACCTTGTCCAAAGATGAAGTTGGGTCTTGGGCAACCATCAAGACCTGGGGGTCAACCACAGACCAAACATTATTGAAAAACACCAGATGAAGCACCCAACACTTAAAATTCACTCAGTTCTTCATGTTACAGCTGATGGGACCACAATGGCTTATGCTTGCAGGCTCAGTACATATAATCCATGAAACTGAGGTTTGGTGTAGGGAAGCAGGAATCTGAAACCCATGCAGACAATAAAGGGAAGGATGAGAACTGGACTCCAGACCTCCAAATTGTCAGTTCTCTATTCTTTACAAGGATAGAAGGTTCCATGGCAAAACAGACTAGAGAGCCTCCAAGCTGGGTTTTTCCATTGGGTCTTCCTACACAGCCTGTTAATAGGGAGGGCATCACCGTTCCTGTGCCAACCTCCACAGTCACAAAGGCTGCTATTCTGTGGCCAGGAGGATTCTTAAAATAATAGTGCTGCCTGCCTCTGTGGGCTGGAGCCAGCTGTCTCAGCACAATTGGTTCCTGAATGACAATTTCCTACTTCTGGTGATAATTGGTGTCATGGTAACTGGTCAGCCATGTCCATTTCTGTCCTGGTAGCCAGGGCTTGGCCAGGCAGGGGAGAGACCCAGAGTGAAAAGAATCAGGTGAGCATCATGTGATGAGATAGAAAAGACTTTTAGAAACAGAAAGATTTGAATTCATATCCTAACTCTGCCACTTGCTTGTCCTGTGGCCTCCATTTTCTCATTTGTCGGGTGGGAGTGATCACTGCACCCGCCTCAAAGAGTTGATGTGAGATGAATACTGTATCTGACATATAGTGATGGTTAATGGATATTGTGTTACCGCATAAGATAAGAAAAAGGGCTGCCAGAGGCAGACCCTGAGACAAGGAGTTGATTTGGTGGTGATTCTAGGAAACACCAGTATGAGAGTGGGGAAGTGAGTTACAGAAAGGAAGACAGTGATACAGGGGACTTTAATGTGTAGGTTATCCCTGAGAACAGTGAGAGTTCAGACCCACTGGGCACCTTTAAGAGTCAGGGTGGAGCATGCCTCAGCATTGTCCCCCCAGCAAAGGGTGAAGAAGTTGAGGTATTTATCCACCCCGACTCCCATTCACCATTGGTCATGGCTGCTGGGGAGTGGGGCTTAACTTTCCAGCACAACTTGCTCTTTGCAACAGCTTAATGGGCTCAAGAAGCCTGAGAAAGCCTGCTTTGGACAGTAAGTTGCAGCTGCTGGGAATTGGCATATGGGGTCCATGTGCATGGGAAAGGTCAGCGTGGGGCACCCACATCATGTATTACAAGGGTCCAAAGCTCATCGGGAGAAACGGGGGCTGTGATATTACGTCTGAACTGGGCTAGAATTAGGATGCATGGCTGGGCGCAATGGCTCATGCCTGTAATCCCAGCACTTTGGGAGGCTGAGGAGGGCAGATCCCTCGAGGTCAGGAGTTTGAGACCAGCCTGGTGAACATGGTGAGACCTCGTTTCCACAAAAATACAAAAAAAAGTTTAGCTGGGCATGGTGGTGAGTGCCTGTAGTCCCAGCTACTCGGGAGGCTGAGGCAGGAGAATCACTTGAACCCTGGAGGCAGAGGTTGCAGTGAGCTGAGATTGCACCACTGCACTCTAGCCTGAACTACAAGTGAAACTGTCTCAAAATAAAAACAAAAAATTAATTAGGATGCAAAACCTAAAAGCTTGGAGCTGGTGGAGGGAGGCTGGGAAGGTGGAAAGTGAGTCAGGAATGAGGTGAGGGTCCTGGACATTTGTCATCAGCTGCCCCGGAAGCCTCAAACTCTATATTCCTGGGTGCCAGCTACATTTGTACCAGATCAGCTTTCTCTCTATTGGGATGACCTAGGGCAATGTGGGACTGTGTTGAGAGAATTTCTTACTCTTTCCAAAACACAAGGGTCACTATTTCACACACACACCCTTACCCAGCACTTAGTACAAGCTGTTTAGCCTTAACCATAGCATGGGAGTGGGCGACGGTGTGCACATGTGTGTGCCACTCCTGGGGGGAGAACCTTAAGGACGACCACTTTTCTCATCATCGGCAATGACTACAGATTGGGCTAAGCTGAATAGCACACTAAGACATGAGCAACCAGGAAGAGATGAAGAATGGAATTAAGAAGTCTTGTGCATCAGAAAGGTGCTGAATTCTGTGTGAATCCTCCCAAAGCACACCCTCCCTTACAGGTCAGTAGATAGAAGCTTTTTGAGATGCCTTAAGCTGTTAAAATCCAGTGTCAGAAATTCCCACTGGGTTTGAATTTGAATGGATTGCTTGAGTTCCCTGAATGCTTTGCAGATGGAAATACAAATACATGTATATATTTGCTAATATATATATTATACATAATATATATAATAT
>NW_012102754.1:637864-645872 GCF_000951045.1 Mandrillus leucophaeus | reverse complement strand
TAATACATATATAATATATAATATATTATATATATACACATATATACATGCTAGGCTTTGTGACTTCTAAATATAAGGATTATGAAATGAAAAAGTGACACCAAAGTGCCTCATCATCCTCATGGGAAAACCACCCAGGAAAAGAACTTCTAGAAGCCGAGTTCCCAGTAGAGCATTCCTCGAGGTTTATAAATGTACTGATAATAGTTATCATTATTATCACAATAATAATTCTCATTATTGCTATTTTAGCAAGTACCATTGTTTGAGAGCCTTCCATCTGCTCCTTATCTTGCTTTTCATATAACTTACTGCACTGAAAGCTCAGAAATTCAGATTCCTGAATTCCTGAGGAATTCAATGCAGTAAGTTATAAGAAAAGCAAGGAAACAAAGGCATTGAGGTTAACTGATTTGCTGTGGGTTGCAGAGCAGATCGGTGGTAGAGCTGGGATTCAGCACCAGATTTTTCTGGTTCCAAAACCTATCCTTCAAATTATTCACTCCAAGTGCTGGGTGACATAGTTGAAATGGATTTCCTTTTAGTGGTAAAATGTTATTCTTGTTAGTACTTCTTGACCTCTTCATCTATTCTTCACTGTAGTCAGAATTTTCATCCCCCACAGCACCACATGAAACCTGTACTTTTCATTCAGCTTTGGGATTTAGTGATGGTTTCATGCCAACCAACTGTCAAGGCCACTGATATCCTGAGCCAGTATTAATTAATTTGAAGTTACACTTACGACTTGGGAGATTTAATATCAAAATCAGGGTTTTTCGCTGTTTTTGAAAAATTACAGAATCAACAACACTATATGGCCCTCCCTTCAGCTCACCTCAGTCCCCACCTGTCCCTGATGTATCCTGGCCACTGGTCCCAAGTGACAGGAACCACAGAGTATCACACCTTGCATTGCATATTTTCTTAGAAATAAATTAGGTTTTTCTAATTGTACCTCAATTATTTTCTCTCCTTTCTGGCATTCATAGTACTTGACTTTCTTTATTATTTTTTTGAGACAGGGTCTCACTTTGTTGCCCAGGCTGGAGTGCAGTGGCATGATCACAGCCCACTGAAGCCTCAAGCCATCCTCCCACCTCAGCTCCCCGGAGTGACTGGGACTAAAGATGTGCACCACCACACCTGGCTAATTTTTTGTATTTTTAGTAGAGACCGGGTTTCACCATGTTGCCCTGTCTGACCTTGAACTCCTGGGCTCAAGCAATTCGTCCACCTCAGCCTCCCAAAGTGCTGGGATTACAGATGTGAGCCACTGTACCTGGCCTACTCTCTGACTTTTTGGTGCATAAAAATCAAGGATTCCCCTCACAAGCAGTTCTTCAGCTATACCAAGAGCCATTCTGAGTTCTATCCTGTCTTCTCTACCGTGCTCTTATCCTGCTGAATGGCACAAAGACACCAACTCAGCTTCAGACAGACTTTTGTAGAAATGTCGATCTAACAGTTGTCACTGTGACATCCAGCAACTGTCTCAACCTCTCTAGCTTCTGCTTCTCTTATTTGGAAAATAAGCCCTGGTTACTTTACCTAAAGACAGTCAAAAGCCAAGCCAAATGGCTAAGTTTGCCCAATACACTGAGAGCCATCTGCCAAATGAGCGAGCTACCAAATCATCTGATTCTTTTAAGTATTCTGTTTTCATTAGCCAGTTTTCATCTTGTTTACATAATGGGATTTTATGAAATATGCAACTTGTGTCTGCCCTAGCACTCTGCTTTTTGGCTGAAGACCGAAGTGCCCAGAGAGAGGGAAATTGAGGGAAGAGCTGGGGAGACAGGACTAGAGAGAGGTAGGCTGGAGGCTGAGGAGGCATAAGGAGAACACATTCTCCTTATATTCATGACAATATGCTCTGTAATGTGACCAAGAAAGCATGAGGAATATGCTCATCAGAGTTCTCCTTATTAGAGAATATATTAAGCTTCTCTCTAGCCCTTTAACTTCCCCTCTTTATCTTCAGGCTCCAGCAGCAGCAGCAGAAAGTTGGAGCGGGGACGTTGGATGTTCTTTTAAGATGTTGTTATAAAGATGGAAAGAATTCAGCCAATTGGGAAATATACTAGTGCTTTCCTTACAGGATTGTGGGAAGGATGAAAGGAGCTCATGATTCTGAGGTGTATAGCGACAGCACCCCACAGTGACTCCTGTTATCACACTACTCAGATGGGCACCGCCTGCAACCCAAATCCACAATCCTCCCCACCTTCATGTGCCGTCAAAACCAAAATTCTACCCACATGAGGGTGACTAAAAGAGACCCTTCAAGGTTGTGGAATGGAAGGAATTAAGGCTGTCCTGAGAGTTAAAGCATAAAATCAGCTCATTAAGGAATGTGCAGAAGTGCAGAGGCCCAAGAACAAGTTGCAGGCCTGCAGTGGAATCCACCCTTCGCAAGGAGAATGGGTCCATCGACAGAGGCCACAGTTAACCAGGGAAGCCTGAAAGAGGGGAAGTAGAGGCTGCACATTGTTGGTGCCTGCCCACTCTCTGCCCTGGGAAGCCTGGGGCCATTAAAAGATCACATTACATCAATAGCCCTGCATTGCCAGTTCCTGGGTAGCAAGCCACTGTGGGATAACACGGCTTCCCAGGATCAATGCCTCCAGGGAGAAAATGTGCTCCTCTGGCTGATGTGAACCTCCAGACTGCTTAGAATTAGTCGATTTCCTTTCCAGTTTGTTCTCAGGTCCCTCACTGGTTGTTTATTCAAGCATCCAAGAACTTCTGGAACTTAAAAGATTGAATTTCTGAGCTTACATGGCCGAGGGCCAGACCCCGACGAGTGACTCATTCTCCAAAGTCAGTGTCCTCTGGTGGGGGCCTCTCTGTATGAGCAGCACCTGGCCCTGTGGTGGCTGTGGGCACTTCCCACTGGTAGTCTCAACCACCTCAACATGGTGCCAGCCTGCCTGCTGCAAAAGAGAATCCGGCTTCAAGCTCACCATGAGGCACCAGCAAATTTTGTTCTTGATCAGGACTTATGGCCTTATCTAGTAATGCTGGCAAGGAAAGGGGAAAGTTTCTTCCTATATTAGTTTTAAAATCTAATTTAAGACAATTCTGTTGCCTAGACAATGGCATATTAAATCGTTCAGCAAAAGCAAGGATTTATTAAAAATTGTCCCTGATCTATAGAACAAGGGAATGTAATAAATCTCCCAGAATTTTTAGCCATGCTTACTACACATCATGCTCTAAAATTGCATTAGGCATGGAAATAAGATGGGGTGGAGGGCTGCAGGGTCCTGAAGCAGTAGGAGAGGATTCCAGAGCAGTCTGGCCTCTTGGTGACAAGTGAGTCTCCCAAGCATGTGTCCAGGAGAAGCAGGGAATAGGGTGTGTATTGAGCATAATTTGTCCAGGAACTAGGCTAGTAACCTTGACTATGTAATCTCCTCTAACCCTCACTGTCTGCCTATGGGGTAGATCATTTTCTGGGTTTCAAAAATCTCTGTTATAATAAGTTTCCTTGGGTGGCAAAACAGAGAAACCAATTCCAGCTAGCTTGAAAACCAACTATCCCCCAAGCAGTTCTTTGGGTATACCAGGGGCCATTCTGAGTTTTATCCTATTTTGTCTCCCTTACATGTAGGGATACTAGGCAAATACTATGTCCCACAGAGTGACAGGGAAAAATACAAAAGCCTAGGTATGTAATGGGTTACACCATTTAGGTTTGTGCAAATGCACTCTCTGATGTCCACACAATGTTGAAATTACCAGAACGTGTTTCCATCATTAAGTGATTCACGACTCTGTGTGTGTGTGTGTGTGTGTGTGTGTGTGTGTGTGTGACTAATGCAGTTAGACTGTGTTTAGCTTGCAGAAAGTGAGACAATTAGACTGTTATCTGGGCCTGATATTTTCACAGCAAGTCACACATGCCAACAGATACATGGTGAGGTCCTGTGCAGCCTAGTAATTTTAAAGAGCCTCAGAATCGCTTCAGTCATAATTCCAACCAAGGCTGGAGAAAGGCAGGAGACTGTGGCAGATCTGTGGACTCAGCAGTGGGTTTGCTGACCACCTTTCTGGTGCACTGACACTACCATGACTCAGCTCGCCAAGGTCTATCTCTCTCAGTTCAAGGACAAAGAGTGTGATAGATACAGCCAAGATTGGGTTCTCCCCCTGGATCTATCAGGCGTGGTCAAGGGGGTGGGTATGTTTTTTGTAGACAAGCCTATGAGGGCTCATCCATACAGGATTCATGAGCTGTTCCCAGGGGAGCAGAACTTGTGAGCCAACAGCCACTTTGGTGGTGGCAAAGTCCCCAGTGTCATAACAGGAAGTATTGAGATTGGTACAAAATCAGCATTGCCATCTTCCCTAGTTTCTCCCAGGCATCTCTATTACGGGGGCCTACAGTGTTCATCAAGGCACTTATTTAGGGGCAGCAGAGAATGTGGCCTCTGAAATTTAGCAAGCCCCAACTATTTAACTCCCAGTGGCCTGAGATGGTTGACAGCAAGGCTCTCCTTTGCCAAAGTTATATATCCATTCTGTTGCTGTCACACTGCTTTCAAGTGGCCATCCCAGCTTGCCTGGAGCTTGTCTCCTTCTTGAGGCACTTACTAAAGTCTGTAGATGATCTCTAATCCCTGAAATACTCTGATATTTTGCTGATCTGTCCCCAAGTCTCCACCACTGACCACATGGTCTGGCTTCTGGGAGACAATAAAAGGTCATCTAATGGACTGCATTGTCCCTGTATATAAAAGGTCTGCCAGCACCCCACACTGGGGTCAGGGATGCCTCACTTCTTCCCACTGCACCTCAACTCAGCTGGTTCCACGTATTATGGTGCACTACCTTGCAGCCCATTCCTGAAACTCATCTCTATATTAATAAGATGGAGTGCTGCTAATGCATAGATTTAGTGCTTACTGTTCACTGTGCTGGTGACCTACACTAAATACTTTACATGCATAATCTCACTTCATTCTCACAGCAATCTGATGAAAAGCCACTGTTTTTCTATTTCTCTTTTTATTTGACAAGTGAGAAAACTGAATTATATAAAGATGTCACAGTTAGCCCAAAAATCGCACCTAGCAAGTTGCAAAGCAGGATTTGATTCCAGAACTTAAGTGCTTAATCTCTGTGCTGCTGCTCCTCTGCTTGTGAGCAACAGAAAAGAAAACTGTAGCTGGTGACTCTCTTCACCTATAGCTGCATAACAAGCCACTCCGAACTGAGTGGCTTACACCAACGGCAAGGATTGTTTGCTCACAAGTCTGGGATTTGGCAGGGCTCAGCAGGGTCAGCTTATGCCTGCTCCACATGGCATCAACTGGGACAGCTGGATTGACGCAGGAAGATCTACTTCCAAAGTGGCTCACTCATATTGCTGGTTAGGCAGTGCTGGCTGTTCATTCTTCTCCACTTGGGTGCCCCTGTGGGCAGCTTGGCCATCTCCTCAACATGGGGGCTGGGTTCTAAGAGCAGGCACCATGAGAAAGAAAGTATAAGTGCCAGTTCCTTAAGGACTGGGCCTGGAAAATGGCACGAGGTACTTCCACTGTATTCTAATAGTTATGTAATTACCAATTAACAGAATCTGGGGGTGGGGGGTATTGACCCTGCCTCTTGAGAGGAGGGATGTTAAAGAATGTGGCCAGTCGTATTCTCAATCTACTACACTAGCTCAAGCAAAAGGGAAGTTTATTAGAAGTCCTCATGTTATCTCATCAATTCCAGAGGGCCAGGAACCAACAGAAGATCCAGCTACTTCATCACTGGGAGTTATGTCTCTCCTCTCCAGAACTCTGCCATCAAAGAGACTCGGCTCTGCTGTCTTCCAGTCTCCGTGTTTCTCATTGCAAAATCCCAGACTCCTCAAAAAGACAAGCAGATTGGCTCACTCTGATCCTCTTATGGACTGAATCTTTGTGCACTCCCAAAACTCATATGTTGAAATCCTCATCCTCAATGTGATGGTATTTGGAAGTGGGGCCTTTGAGAGGTAGTTAGGATTAGATTAGATCATGGGGTAGGACCCTTATCCTGGGATTAGTGCTCTTATAAAAAGGGAAGGAAACACAGGATCTCTCTCTCTCCTCCCTTCCATGTGAGGAGTGACCAAAAATTGGAAGTATTTTGAAGGCCAAGTCTCATGGGAAAGTGTAAGCAATTGATGGGCAACCGCAGAAGACAGCTGTCTGCAAACTAGGAAGTGGGCCCTTATTGGACACCACGTCTTGGACTTCGAAACCTCCAGAACTGTGAGAAATAGTGTTTGTTGTTTAAGCCACCCAGCCTGTAGTAATCTGTTACAGCAGCTAGAACCTAAGACAGATCAGTTGTCCATCCTGGATTCATCACCTGTGGCCAGAGGGTCCATGTCTGCACTTCAGGCACCTTCCCAGAAAAGGACAGTGTTTACTGCCCTGTTTTATAGATAAGTAACTGGGAATCTTGTGAGTGTAAGTTATTTGGCCAAAGTCACATACCTGATAAATTGTAAATCCTATATTTATGTTCATGATCTTTCTGCTTCCTATAAAGGGCCATAGAGTAAATAAAGCATTGGAGCTAAGCAGCCCTTGCATTTAACAAGTTCCCTTGGTGAAAATGGTTAGGGGGCAGCTGAACCGTGTTAAATAATACATCCCTTGTCAATGTAAACTCAATCCCTTTGTATTAAAGTCAAAAGAGCAGAGTGTTCTCTCTATATATAATTGTCCCTCTCTCAGAGTTTCTGATTCAGTAGGTCTAGGGTGGGGCCCAGAGACCAGCTTTCTAACCAGTTCCCGGGTGATGATGATGCTGGTCCAGGGACCATATTTTGAGAACCACTCATCTAAAAGAACAGACATCTGCATTATAGGATTTCTTCTTATTGGAGCTTCTGGAGTATACTAGTCAAGGATGGCTGCTAACAAATATTCATTTCCCCACCACACTTTCATGGGGGGAGCACGCTTCCTTGCTCCACCGATGTTGGCTGGGCCCTGTATCTTATTTTGGCCCCATAGTTGATGTCTACCCCTGTTGCCTCCCAGCTTTGTATTTGGCCATGTTATTGGCTTTGACCAATGGGATGTTAGCAGATGTGACATAAAATATACTTATGTGGTTGGGTTTGCCTTCCTGTGCTTCTGCCATGAGAAGAGCTTTTGAGGGTAGCTCAGCGGTCCCAGAAAAGCGAAAAACTCAATGATGCAGACCTGAACCCAGCGTTAGTTAGTGCCAAGTCCTACAGAGCCCAAATTAGATCAGGTCACCTGCAGACATGGGAGAGAAAGATAAATGACTACTATGGTAGGCTACTGAGGTCTAGAGTGGTTTGTTACATAGCATTGTTGTGATAAATGCTAATTGATGCAGTGACTGATGTTGGACCTTTCCTGTTCTTCAAACTATTCCTTAACTCCCTTCATTTCATAAATGCCTACACCAAGACCTGCATGAAATCTTGAATTTTTTTTTCAGATTTCAGTATTTCAATCTATATCAATTCATCTAAAGAAAGTCATCCCCTGCCCCCCAGGAATGAATGAAACCAAGAGATTATTTTTAAATTTTCATTTAAAAATAAGAAGGGATGAACTATGCCATATTCTTTGCTGGCTGTGTAAAGTGATCAAAGTAAACTGGCTTAAAACTGACATATGACCCTGAACTCGGAAAAAAGCTAAAGAAAATGAAAGCCAGCGTTGAAATGACAGCACATCCGGAAGGAGCAAGAATTTACTGCCGAGGTAATACATTGGAATGTTCTGAAAGGAAAATCTATCTGAAATGGCAAAAAGTGACCAAAGTTGTAAGTATTTCAAAGGCCAAGTCTCATGGGAAAGTGTAAGCAATTTCCTGGTTTCTTTGCTAGGCCCCATTTCACTGGGTGGAGATCACTGTACAACATAAAATTCTATAGAAATAAATCTACCTTTTCGTATAAGGAGTAAGGAAAGGATCCAGTTTCAGCTTTCTACTTATGGCTAGCCAATTTTCCCAGCACCATTTATTAAATAGGGAATCCTTT
>NW_012102754.1:602698-635959 GCF_000951045.1 Mandrillus leucophaeus | reverse complement strand
TATACATATGTAACAAACCTGCACGTTATGCACATGTACCCTACAACTTAAAGTATAATAATAATAAATAAATTTAAAAAATAAAAAATAAAAAAAATAATAAAAAAAAAGAAATAAATCTACCTTTTAGTCATGGAAACTGTTACTTACATTTCCCCTTCAAGACACTCAGTGGGAGAGACCTCCTAAAGGCTGAGTCCTGGCCAGTGACTTTCGTTAGGATCTAAATGGATTACACTCTGACTTGCGCATCTTATTCTAAAGCACATGAAGCTAGAAACTGTAGCTTTCTGTGAGGGGGAGAAACATCCTAGGGATCACACTGTGTTCCAACAAGCACTTTAAAGCTTCTAAAGAATCCACTATGGCAAAACAGAGCAGGCCAATTATATTCTAGAGAGGAGGAGTAAGAACACAGATCCAATGTCAGAGGACACATATGGATCACCTACTGTTTGCCAGAAACGGTGCTCAATGTTGTACGTACGAAGTCTTTCACTAATAACTACAATTGATATTTGCAGCCTGCTTCTGTGGATTGGGCTGTGCAATGTTCCAGTGGTTGACCCATTTCTCTCCCTTGCTCAACAAAGTTTTAGAAAGATATTCCTTAATCATAGAATGTGCTGAATTAGACCATAGCAGACAATATAGAAATTGTGTGTGTGTTTGTGTGCATGTGTGTGTGTGTGGGTGCGTGGGTGTGTAGTCTTGACAGACAGTCTTTGCTCCAGGGAAGAGACAGTCTTTGACAAATCTTTATTTACCAGGATTTCAATCTATTCCAGAGTGTATGTCATATTAATATTTATCAAGAAAAGTATTATTGCTATTATTGAGATATACTAGCTAGCATGTATTGACTATTGAGTGTACACCATGCACTGGGGACATCTCATTTAATCCTCATATAAACCCAATCATTATATCAAATTCCCAATTTCTCTACTGATTGCCCTGTTTATATAGATCAGGAAACTGAGATGATCAACTTTTCAGGGGATCCAACAGCTAGTAAACCATGGGGCTGGAACTAGGGCCCAGATCCCCTGAACCCCAAGGTCCCTACTCTAAACAGCCTCCCTAAATGGCCTCCATTTTATCTTAATGGAATTTTTTAAATACATAAACTTTCAAGGACAAGCAAAAGAGACAACTGGACAGTCTGCTAGAAGTGGGAAAGCAGAGGATGCATGGCACCTGATGTAGCAGACCCTAGAAAGCTGACTCTTTGGCCAGCATGGAACAGACACAGCCGGAGTTGCCCCTAGGAGGCCTCAGAGACTCAGGAACAACTGGCATCACTGATGCTTGGCAGTGAGGGGAAAGTGAGGCTAAATGGCTCAAAGTCTGCCTAAGAGTCAGTTAGGCCCCAGCTTTCCTTTCCACTCCATACAGCCAGGTGCCTGTCCCCCGTCACTGTAGCAGAAAACTATCATTCTGTCATCTGGAGAGGTCAATGCTGGGGGTTTCTGAACTGGGGGCATCAGGCACAGTTTAGGGCAGGAGTACTATACTGAAAACAAGAGGTTTAAATAAACATTTATACATGTGAAAGATGAGACCCAGCCTACTCCTCAACCTTCCTCTCAAACTGGCTCTGAGAATGGGGCAGTCAGGTCTATATACTCCAGGTGGGAGGCTGCAGCAGCCTTCTCTGGGGAACATGGGCAGCCTAGGAGGGCAGAGTGAAAGACCTGACATCAGTGATGCCTGCAGGGAAACTGCCCAGCCAGATGGCTCCATGGTGAACCCCATCATCTCCAGTATCTCCAGTAACAACTAGGGAGCGCTGATTTCCACAAAACAAAAAAACAAACAAACAAACAAACCCTTATTTTACTCTTTATATTATGTGCTTATATGACTTGATGAACCTAACTAACTGAACGCTCCAATCAGCTTCTTAAATATAAACAACCAAACAGGGATCAACAGACATCTTAGAAAAGACTGTAAATAAAACAAATAGTTAGAAAGAAAGAGACTGCTGACAGAAGAAACCAACAAAAACGTATCACAAAAAGAAAAAACCAGAATTACATCTTCAAAACAACACAGGATGCTAATAAAAAAGAGAAAAAAACATTCAGAGAGCAAAGAAAGCCCTTAGACATAAAAAGCATGAAAATAGAAATGAAAAATAAATGGAAGGTTTGAAAGAAGAAGTCAAGAAAATTGAGAAAAGTTTCTAGAAAGTAGAGGAAAAAGTGAAAGAAATAGAAAATGGAGAAACTATTAAATGAATGAATGAATGACAAATACAAGATGCACAAATAATAGGAATGCCAGGGAGAGTCAAAAATCATAAAAGAGGAAAATTCTACAAAATAATCCAAGATGATTGTCTAGAAGTGAAGTACACAGGTTTCCAGATTGAAAGCCCCATTATATTGGAGGAAATAGACCCCACATTGAGGCATGTCACTGTGAAATTTCGAAATGTTAGAGACAATCCTACGACCTTCCAGAAAGAAAAGACATACAAAGAACTAGAATCAAAAATGGCTTATGGCTAATCAAGAGCAATGTAATCAATATTGTAGAGGAAAATTATTTTTGACTTAAAGTTCTACACCCAACCAAAGTATCAATCTCAAGTACCAAGGTGAAATGAAGACATTTCAGACATGTGTCATTTCAAAAAATTTCAAGAGTCCCATGCACTCTTTCTAAGAAAGCTTGTGGAGGATGAATTTCAATAAAACAAGGGTAAAAACCAAGAAGAAAGAAGGGATAGGCTCTGGGAAACAAGGGATCTCAGGAGAGAGGCAAAATTGATGGTGATAAAGGAAGATTCAAGAATGACAGGTGTGCATGAGGTGAAGAGACCAGGGAAGACTGAAGCAGTCAGAAGTCATGAGGAGGGGGTTTCATCGAAAGATGAACTGAAAGAAAATCCAATGAATCTGAACATCCTAAGAGGAGAATTGGACAACTGGAGAAACTTTTTGGGGTTGAATGAATGCTAAGTACATGGGAAACTAAGCAAACAAACAAAAGTAATGCTTCATTAAAGAAAACATACTGTTCAGGAAAAAGAAGCTATAGTAGAGCACTCTGTGGCTCAGCTGTGAAGACTATTTTCACAGCCACAGTGACAGTCAAACATCGATGGAACCCAAGTTATAGTTGCATTACATTGGAAGGATGGGGTGTGTGTGTGTGATGAGGGCAGGGAGCAAAAGACAGCTTGATCTCCGTCTTCCTAGTGTAAGGCAAACCCCAATTTCACACAAACCAAGAAGTAGGAAAAGAGCATAATCTTTAGAGAATTGGAGGTAAATACCAAAAGCATCAGCTGAGAGTTGAACATGTTTTTTCTTTCCTAAGGAGTGGAACAAGAGATAAAAATGAAGGAGTGCGGATCTTCACGACAAAATCTATTTTGCTCTTTCTATTATGAGTTTATATAACTTGATGGAAAGTTAATAATTAAAAGAAACAAACTACATTAACTTAAATGTTTTTCACTGCAATAAGTACTTTAAAAAATAACCTAATTAAATCGGCCCTCTCTTAGGATGTATAAAGTCTTGTATCTTTTCAAGGACAGTCATGCATTACGTAACAATGTTTTGGTCAACAAATGGTGGTCCCGTACAAACAGTGGTCCGATAAGATTACAATACCATATTTTTCTCTGTACCTTTTCTATGTTTAGCTATGTTTGTATTCACAAATACTTAGCATTGTGTTGCAGTTGCCTATAGCATTCAGTACAGTAACATGCTATGCAGGTTTGTAGCCTAGGAGCAGTAGGTTATATTGCATACAGCCTAGGTGCATAGTAGGCTATGCCATCTAGGTTTGTTAAATACATTCTATGATGTTCACATGATGACAAAATTGCCTCAAGATGCATTTCTCGGATGTATCCCCATCATTAAGTAAGGCACGACTGTAAATAAATCCCCTACTGAGGAAGAGATGATGCTATTCACTCAGCACCATTGGAGGCCCTATAGGATGATGGGGACCACAGAGAGCCTGGATTCAAATGCTACCCTCACCACTTTCTAGGCTTGTGGACTCTAAGTTATTAAAACTCTCTGGGCCTCAGTTTCCCCATCTGTAAAACGGTAATACTAACACCTGCCTGATTTCAAAGGATTATAATGTTGAGGGTCAGGCACTAGATAAATATTATAAAGCATGAACAAAGAAAACATAGAATCATATTGGCTTTCTATTGCTGCTATACCCAATGACCACAAAGTTAGTGACTCGAAAAAACACAACTGTGTTAACTTAGGGTTCTGGAAGTCAGAGGTCTAAAATCAAGGTGTCAGTAGAGCTGTGTTTCTTCTGGAAGCTCTAAGGGAGAAACCATTTCCTTGCCTTTTCCAGCTTCAAGAGGCTGAATCATTCTGATTCCTGCCTCCATCATCACTTCTCCCCCCGACTCTCACTCCTGCCTTCTTTTTTTTTTTTTTTTTTTTTTTTTTTGAGACAGAGTCTCGCTCTATTGCCCAGGCTGGAGTGCAGTGGTGTGATCTTGGCTCACTGCAACTTCCGCCTCCTGGATTCAAGTGACTCTTGTGCCTCAGCCTCCTGAGTAGCCAGGATTACAGGCACCTGCCACCATGCCCGGCTAATTTTTGTATTTTTAGTAAAGGCAGGGTTTTACCATGTTGGCCAGGCTGGTCTTGAACTCCTGACCTCAAGTGATCTGCCTGCCTCAGCCTCCCGGAGTGCTGGGATTACAGGCTTGAGCCACTGCGCCCAGCCCCTGTCTCCCTCTTTTAAGGACCCTTCTGGTTACTTTGGGCCCAACCAGATATCCAGAATTATCTTCTCACCTCGAGATCCTTAACTTAATCACATCTTCAAAGCCCCCCTTTTTTCCATAAAATGTCACATATTTCCAGGTTTGGGGGACTAGGACATGTACATCTTTGGAGAGCCCATTATTCTGCCTGTCACAAGGATGAAGTTGATTTTCAGAAGTAACAAAAAATTAGATGATTTTACTATTCTCTCCCTTTTAAAAATGTTTCTTCAAAATTCGAACAACAAAATTTGTTAATTTTAAGAAGTTACTGTTATTTTTTTTGGATCTGATAATGGTTGGTTCAGATTTTTTTGATTTCTTATTTTTCAGAAACATGTATTAAAACATTCACCGATAAAATGCTATGATGTCTTGGATTTGCTTCAAAATAATCTTATATTGAAGGAATGAGCAGGAATAGAAGTAATCAAGTTGGCCACAAGTTGACAATAGAAGAAGCTGAAAAATAAGTATGTGGGGGTTCACTGTGCTTTGTCCTTATATGTTTAAAATTTTCCATAATAAAAATATTTTTTAAACTCACCTTTATATTTGCCTTTTATTTCTCTGCTAATTTCCTCCACCTCAAGGCTTAATATTACTCTAGTCACACACTTTACTTTTACTCCATATTTTATTTCTTCATTTCCTCACCTGAGGATGATAATAATAACAACATACTGTGCGATATTTCATTTAACCTTCACGGCAATCCCTTGTGCATTGCTATTGTTGTCTATATTTATCTCCATTTTGCAGATGAGGGAAGTGAGACTTAACAATATTAAGTACCGTGCCTGAGGTCAGGAAGTCATAGAGCTGGAATCCAAATGCTTGGTTCATAAGGTTGCAATGAAGGACTTCATGAGGTGACTTATATGAACTACCTAGCATGGGCCTCATACAAACAGAGAATTTTCATGTGTGTCACTTCTTACGACTGTAGGAGAGATGAAGAGAAGATAGGACATGTATTGCCTCTCACAGTAAGAGCTTGACTTCTCCTGTGAAGGGGAAACAGATCTCACCCAAGGCTGTGGAGGGAGAGCCACAGAGGGTGAAGCATCCTTATCGCCACACCTGCCGTCCCTTGGTGCTCCACGTGCTGCCTCCCCCCGACCCCCCAATACTGTCCCTGCTCCAGCACCCCAACTCTCCCTGCTGCCATTGATTTCCTTTTAGACAGGTGTGCGGGGTGGGAGGTTCAAAGAGAACAAAAGAGAGAGGAAGAAAAAATTTGCCAGGAACATGAAACTTGCCCCGCTTTCCAAGCTCAGCAATTCTGCCTCAGTAATTCAGCAACATGGATCACCTGCCTACCTCCCTGGAGACTAGGTCCTCCTGTCTCCAGCCACGGACACCTCTCCCACCCAGCTTGGCCCTCCTTTTCAATCTCCTCCTGCTTCTGTCTAAAGGGGGAAGCCTCTCCTCAGCTGATTGTTGGGACTAATCTCACTGGGCCACGGAGACCTTTCCCACCTGTCAGTCAAGCAGTGGTATTCACCTCCCAGGCTCCAAGGTAGCAACAAACACTGCAACACTGCAAGGTCGGTCATCACAGCCTCCAGGGGTCGTGAGCAGGAGAGTGATTCTCACAGCTCTATCTCTCCTTTTCCTCCCTGTTCATTCATCACCCTGTAAGTGGGACTCCCTTCCCCGGAGTTCATTTGTGACAGTGGGTGGCCAGAAGAAAAAACAAAAGGGGAGTCATACACAGGAAACAATGTGTAGAACGAAATGCTTGCGGGCAGTTAGAAATGTCCTTCACCTAGCTATGCACATGCTTGGCAAGAAAAGAACTGTTTCTGGAGTCCCCAGTCCAAGGGTCAGATTTGTATCAGTCTCCCAGTAATCAAGCACACCTGGATTTTATCCTGATCTTAAAAGTGGAAATGACAAACAACAAGCAAAGCTCCCACAAGACAGGCAACTTGGTGGATGCTCACGGCTGGTGAGCAACAGCACAGACACAGATCAATCTGATGATTCAACCCAAGCTCCTTCTACCAGGCTTGGGGGTTATTCAGAAACTGTTTTTCAGTTATTCACAGGTTGCCTCAGGAAGTTAAATACGATGTGCAGAGGGTTCCTCAGAGAGTCATGAATGCCAGCAGAGTTGAACGCTTCTTGAGATGCTCAACACTAGAGAGGTGGCTCCCAAAGAACCTGGACATAAACTGACACCAGCAAAATTTTTAAACATTTGCTGAACAAGCATTCAGAATTGCTAAGCTAGTGGTGTGAGCTTTATTTTTAATGAGTGTATGGGTAGATGGGATCTCTTGTAAAAATGACAGTCAGTCCTGCTGTGGGTTTTTTTGACATGTGAATTTAAAATTCCATCTTCCTTCAAAACGGGTGACAGATAATAAAAACATTTTGTGATGACAGCTGCCCTGACTGGGAATTGGGGAGGGGTGAGTGGTCGGGAGGAGGTAGGGAAGCAAGGAGAGTGTGGCTGCGAGGCATCGGAGAGCCCCAGCAAGGAGAGCTCTGTGTGCCTTGCTAAGAAGCTTAGGGCTACTGAGGGACTGAAAGCCACATGATTGTGCCTGGGCAAAACAAACGTTATTCGTTAACTTCAAAGTGCAAATGGCCAAGACATTGTCTATTGGCATCCAGCTCCGCTTGCACCTGCTTCTCTGTCCTCCCCAGGGTGGTGGGAGCTGGGGGCCTGGGAGGTGCTCATGCTGACAGGGTTCTGCATGCAGGTTAGACTTCACCACAGAGATATATTCATGGAGAACTAGAAGGCAGAAGGGAGGTAACAGACATTCTTCCTTTGACAGAAACTGTTCTGGACAGAAAACGTGCCCATAGACTTCATAGGCCAGAATTCTTGTAGTAGGCCATGGCTTCCCTGTCAGTTACCTCACTCAAGGCTGCTGAGTTGCTGGGGAGTTGGCAGCAGTTTCCTACATATTTCAGACATACTAGAAGCAGCAGCAACTTTCTGACTCCCTGGTAAACCCAATGGTAAACCCTACTGGTGGCTGACTTTTGCTCCTGTAGCTCTTCTGTTAATTTTGCCAGCAACTAATTCCACAGAGCCTCTGGAAAACCCTGATAGGAGAGTCACAGCATAGCACTGTAGGGTCTTAAAGCAAAGCTGTGCCCTATTCCAGAAATAACTACTTTCCTTTGGAGAAGCAGTTCCTACCTCACTGCTAGGGCTGGCTGTAGAAGACCACATGATCTGAACGGGCCATTGTGAACTAGATATTCTCTGATTGCCCAAGTCACAAAGGTGGCTTTATGTATGCAGCAGCATGGCATCATCCAGTGACAGAAGTAATATTGGTCTCAGTCAGGTCCTGAAGGCACCAGTAGGTGCATAAGGAGGATTCCTATAGTACTTCTCTTCACTCCCTCAGTCTTCACCTATGGTTTCATGGGGAGTTATTTATGATCAGTTGACTGAGGAAGAAAAAACTCAGACCAAGTTCATGAATGGATCTGCACAGGTTGCTGCACCAACTAGATGAGGAGTGCTACACATTACACAGAACATAATGGGGAGGGAAATTCTCCCTCTGGGCAATACTTTAAACAAGACCATTGGTTGTTCATTTTGCCTGGAAAGAAAGATGTTTAAAAGTAAATATCTATGCTGATTTACGGTAGGTAGGTAATGATTTGGTTGAATGGTCAGGGATTTAGAAGGAACAAGACTAAGAGATTGGCGGCTATAAGGTCTGGAAAAGGGATTTGCAGATAGTCCTTTTGGAATGGGCACAGTGTGAGGATATCTGTATCCTGTGTGAACGCTCACCTTAAGATGCCCACAGCAGGCTTGGCTTTTAATAATCTGATAGACAAGATGAGCTATAGATGTCAGCAGCCTCTTTCCCTAGCCACACCTGCTGAACAAACAAAGCGGCTATGGTGACAAGGATGAAGTTTTTGCATGTTCTCAACAACAACGATTTCTCTTCTCCAAGACTGGCCTGCCCAACCTACCAATAGCAAAGACCCTGTTGATGATATAACATCAATCCCCAGAGGAACTAACTGGACACTTTGTGGCAGGTAGATTATATTGGACCCTTTTCATCATGGCAGGAGCAGCTATTTTTATATTTACTGGAATATGTGCCTGCCCTGCTTGCAATGCTTCTGCCAGCTCCACCATCCATGGCTTTACCCATTGTTACGGTATCTGCATAGCATAGGTTAATTGCAAGTGGTGGAGATTGACTACATGCCTATTTCTAGGGCAAATAACCCTTGGCTGATACCATGGGATGTATTAACTAAGACTGATGTTCTGTATTCTTGGGTCAGTGAGTTACTTTGGAACAAGATGAATCAGCCTGCCAGAATAATTGGACTGATAGTTTGCACCTGGTTTGGGGGTGGCCTTGGAAGGGGGATTTCAATTATTAACACTGCCCACATAGCTCCAGCATGCTTATATGACCAGCTCATTTTAAGATACCCCAACCACAACCAAGCTGTCTGCTACCAAGATGTTTGACATACATACCCATGGTGATAAAAGACCTGGAGACAATGCATGTCCAGTGTGACCCAGCATTATGAGGATAAAGAATTCTGCACCTGAGCTATCTGGGCCCCTTTCAATGCATATCCATTTTCTGCTACTATTGTACTGTATGTACAGATGTCTATTCAATAGTCAAATGGAATGTGTAACAGGTATTTTTGTGTGTGAATTTGGAGTTTGAGGGAAATATTGGGGAAGAAATATATCCATATTTAGAAATCATAAAAACACTGATGTTATTTGAAACTATAGGAGTAGATGAAAACAGAGAAGAAATCTGAGGACTGAGCCAAGGCCCCTCCAACATTCAGGAAGAGGAGGGGACACCAATAAAGGAGCTAAAGGAGTAGTGACCAGAAAGAGGAGAAACACGAGGAATATAGGTGGCCCAAAAGACAGTGAATTTGGTGTTTTAAGGAAGGAATGATCAATCATGTCAAATGGTGCTGAGAGCTAAGATGTGGACTAAGAATTGATCATAGGATTTTGCAATATGTGACCATAATAAACATGCTTCCAATAAAGTGAATTGAAGAGAGAAGGGAAGGTAATGCAGAGAAGAGTGGGAACTTGGACAAGTTTTTTGAGGAATCTTTTGAAGAAATGGTAGGAAATCGGAAGCCAAGAGAGATTGTTTTAAGTGAGAGATATTACAATATCAGTTTTAAGAAATGGTAGGAAATCAGAGGCCGAGAGAGATTGCCTTAAGGAGGAGATATTACAATATGTTTTTTTGATGGTGTAAGCAATCAAGCAGGGAGGGAGAAAGAGATAGTACATTATCACTTCTCTTTTTCTTTTTTTTTTTTTCTGAGATGGAGTCTCACTCTGTCACCCAGGCTGGAGTGCAGTGGTACGATCTCACTGCAACCTCTCCCTCCTGGGCTCAATCAATCCTCCCACCTCAGCCTCTCAAGTAGCTGGGACTACAGTGCACGCCACCACACCCAGCTAACTTTTTGTATTTTTTTGTAGAGACGGGGTTTTGCCATGTTGCCCAGGCTGGTCTTGAGCTCTTGGGCTCAAGTGATTGGCTTGCCTCAGGCTCCTAAAGTGTTGGGCATTACAGGCATGAGCCACTGCACCTGGTCTATCACTTGTCTCTTGTAAAGTGAGACAAGACAAGGGGAATTGAGATCCAGGAACCAAGTGGAGAGGCCTGCCTTAGCTGGGAGCACCCACAGTTCAGAACCATGGGGAATGGCAGAGTGCGGTTGTAGACAGAGGTGGGGATGGAGCTGCAGATGGTCTTATCTGACAGCTTCTATTTCCTCAGTGAACTAGGAAGCAGCAGCAGCAGCTAAGAGGGTGAATGAAGGAGGAGGTGTGAGAGAGTTAAAGAGAGAGGAGAAAGTGTGAAATAGTCATCTAAGAGGTCAGAAATGTAAAGGCGCACTTGATAACGGTTTTTAAGAATTTAAAGTGACACTAGTCAACAGGATTTTGTAGAAATTTTTTTCTTCTCTAAATATGTACAGCTACTTGGGTGCAAATGCAAAGTAGGTAAAGTTGGTTGTAACTGGGACTGGGTAGCCAGGTGAATATGTCGGAGGGAGGAGCACAGGGGATGAGGGTGCATGCATGACATCATTATGATGGTGGCTGTGGAATCTAAGCCAGGGCAGGAGAGAAGTGAGGACATGAGGTGAGGGACAGTGTGAGGGTGATAGGACCAATCCTTAGAAACTCCAGTGGAACCAAAGAATTATTGGCATCAGAGAGCTGCTTGAGGGATACAATGGAAAGATATGATGTGGTGTTCAAAGAGTGGGGTCTTAGAATTGAGATTTTTAAGGTGGTGGAGTTACTAGTAATGGCAAAGCTGATAGGCTGAAGTGAGGTGGAGGACAAGATCTTTCCAGGTGGTGACCTCAAGGAACCAAGATGCCAGGGTGCTGGTGACTTGCCTAAATAAATACTGAAGCCACCAAGAATGATGATTCCAACAGTGGTAGAAAAATAGTGAGCCAGGAGCCAAAATCTTCAGTGAACGAGGGGCAGGAACAGGAGAACGCAGGAGGAACACTTACTTCAAAGGAGCTAGAAGACTTCAGGGAGCAAGGAGGAAGCAGCAATGGGGAGCAGAGGCTGCCTGGTTCGCCTCTAGCTGAGACGTATGCAGGGTTTGAAATACAAAGCAAAACCACCACAACTTAGGGACAATTGTGGAAAGCAGTGTCCTGAAGGTGCATGAGATACAATCTTCTTACTCCAGTAAGGGACTTGAACAGGCTACACTGCAGGATACACATGGAACTAGATGTGCAAACACACACACACACACACACAGACACACACACACAGACACACACACAGACACACACACACACACACACACAGACACACACACACAGACACACACACACACACACACACACACATACCTAGGCCCTCCTGGTGGCAGATCTGTAGCAGTGTTTTTACTCATAAAGTCAGCATGGTGCTGGGAAGCAGGTGAAGGGCCCAGAAATCAGAAGACCCCCATGGCCTCACTGCTGCCCCCTCAACATCACCACTGTGTAGCTGGTGCAGCCAGGGTCGCTCACTTCATTGCAGGTAGGAAAAATGAGGCTCAAGTAATTAACTGACTCAATGAGAAGTGGCAGAGCCAGGAACGATCCCTATGACTTCTGACATTTTCCAACCCTGTACTCTTTGCACTAGCCGGTTTCTTCCAAGTTTCCCAAAGATCAGAGCTATCTGGAAAAGCTTTGGAAACACAGATTCCCTGGACCACATCTCTGGAGATATGGATTCAGTAGGTCAGACACATGACCCAGGAATCAGCATTTTAACAGTTGCTCCAGGTGATTTTTTGTTTGTTTGTTGTTGTTGTTTTTTGTTTTTGTTTTTGTTTTTAAGGCAGAGTCTTGCTCTGTCGCTCCAGCTGTAGTGCAGTGGTGTGATCTTGGCTCACTGCCACCTCCACCTCCTGAGTTCAAGTGATTCTCATGCTTCAGCCTCACAGGCAGCTGGGACTACAGGCATCCACCACCATATCCAGCTAATTTTTTGTATTTTTAGTAGATATGGGGTTTAGCCATGTTGGCCAGGCTGGTCTCGAGCTCCTGGCCCCAGGTGATCTGCTTGCCTCAGCCTCCCAAAGTGCTGGGATTACAGGCATGAGCCACCGTGCCCAGCCTGCCCCAGGTGATTTTTACTATGACAGAAGCTTAGAAATGCTGTAGATTCCCACACTGTCTTCTCGATTTATTTTGTGCAGTTGAGAAAATTCCCTCAATTTCCCAGCCTGTGAACTGGGCACCAACATGATGACCATTGTCCTGTACTAGTTGCCTAATACCTCTTAAGTGCAATGTCTTAATTAAAAAGCTAGAGACCCAATTTTCCAGCTAATGGAGTAGAAAATTAATACTTATATAGTACCAGGGTTTGGAAGGGAGCTCTGTGGGGGGATATAGGTTTTGAGAAGATACCAATCCCAACTTCATCACTTACCAAACTGGAGTAAAACCACATTATTTAGCCTTAAGCCTCAACTTCACCATCTGTAGTAGGGGTATGTTTCATAACTACATTAGGAAGTTTTGCAAGGCTTGAAAATATTGTGTAAAGGTCTGTGTAATATTTATACAGTTGGCATTAATATGATAGCTGCTAGTAACAGAAGTAATAATAACAGGAGTTGTTGTTATTGAGATTTCCTAATCCAGCTTGGATCATTCTGTAAACCAGACAAGGGGATCTGCCCCCAGAACGAGTGCTCACTGTAACACCCATTATCAGTGGGCTTGGGCAACCCAAGAGAGGCTGTTCCAATCAATACACTAACATTTGCTTTGTCCTCACGCCTCACGCCCATGTTGACACAAGTGTCCATTAGAGGATGGTGAGCCGCAGCAGAAGCAATGGGCTGGAAGGAGGCGGCAGCACGCTGGATTTGGCACTTGAGGAGACAGTGTTTTCATCAATTGCAGGTTATTAATTCTAGGTTAAGGTTGGGTTGAGGTCATGTGCATTATCACTCTTGGACCCACCCTCGGAAAGAGTGTGGGGTTCCCAGCTCAATAAAAAAGTTGATCAAAGCTTCACATTGATCTCAACTGCAAGTGCCACTGCCAGTAATTTTACTGTATGATTCATGCTGTGTGGTTGGGGAATATAGAATGCCCTCCTCTCTAGAGAGGAGGGAAAGCCACAAAAAATTGTTTGATTAACCTCAACAATCATTACTGAACTTGAGTAAAAGTTCTGTCTTTGAAATTCTAACTTACAGCCATTTCTTCCTTCTGAAAGTAACCAAGATGAAGACAAAAAGAAGGGCTGAATTGATTTGGATCCTGCCTGCCTTTCAGGTGGCCACTTTTTACCTAATTTCTTCCATTTTTTTCTAAATTACAAAGAGTAACAATAAAGAGTTACATACATAATAGTTTGTCTATATAATGGAAAGCTGTGTAGTTGTTAAAAACGGTGCTAGGATCCCTGTTGTAAACTTTGAAATATTAGATCACAAAATATTGAGTGAAAAAAGCAAGATACAAAACTGTATGTTTAGTAGTAGTCCATGTCTGTAAGGGAGAAATGTGCACACACACACACACACGTAGGGAAGGATACACACGAAGTTTAACACTAACCATCCCTAATTCAGGGTTCCCCACTTTAGCTACATAACAATGATGAAAACTTCTGTTTCCAGTGGGGGGATATTCTTAATTTCCTTCTTTATAACTACTTATGCTACCCAGGTTTTCCCCATTAAATATATGTTGTTGGGGTAATTTTTAAAATGTAAGCAATAAAAAGGGGCAGCCCCAAACAGGGACTTCAGCACTCCTTGTAATGGTTTTTTAAATGGCAATACCTAAAGATCTAACATGGCCAAGCTTGGTGGCTCACGCCCCTAACCCCGACACTTTGGGAGGCCAAGGCTGGTGGATCACTTGAGGTCAGGAGTTCAAGACAATCCTGGCCAACATGGTGAAACCCCGTCTTTACTAAAAATACAAAAATTAGCCGGGCGGTGTTGGTGCACACCTGTAATTCCAGCTACTCGGGAGGCTGAGTCAGGAGACTTGCTTGAACCTGGGGGCCTGAGGTTGCAGTGAGCCGAGATGGCACCATTGCACTCCAGCAATGGGTGACAGAGCAAGACTCTGTCTCAAAAAAAAAAAAGAAAGAAAGAAAGAAAGAAAGAAAAAGAGAAAGAAAGATGAAAGAAAGGAAGGAAGGGAGGAAGGAAGGAAGGAAGGAAGGAAGGAAGGAAGGAAGGAAGGAAGGAAGAAAGAGAGAGAGAGAGAGAGAAAGAAAGAAAGAAAGAAAGAAAGAAAGAAAGAAAGAAAGAAAGAAAGAAAGAAAGAAAGAAAGGGAAAGAAAGAGAGAAAGCGAGAAAGAGAAAGAGAAAGAAAGAAAACATCTAACAGTAGAGCAAAAGTTAAACAAAATATGGTACGTCATACTGGAATATTCACTGGCACTAAAATTTCACTTTGAAGAATCTACAGTACCATGGAAAGCACACGTGACTGACAGGCTCTCTCCACACCACTCTAATTTTTTTCTTCCTGTACGAGGACTGAAAGATGAGGAACTATGTTCTCCAACCCCCAGGATGGTGTGGGTCCCATAGGTGACCTGATCTGCTGAGCAGATACCTCTGCTCTCGCTGCTGCTGCTATCAGATCTCAGGCAGGTGTGTCCAGGAAGCCCAGGCTGACACCTAGGCTCCATCCCATGAAAGAAGCTGTAAGCCACTAAGCTTCTAAAATAAACCCCTTGCTAATTAAAATAGAAATAAATGTAGGGGAAAAGTGTCTTACCTTATTTGTTTGCCTTCTTTCTAAAAAGCCAGATGCAAAACTCTCTAACTACAGCATTATCATAGCATTTTTGAAAAAGAATAAAAACCCTATGCAGAAAAAATACCAGAAGGAAATGCAACGAAATCATAATGGCAATTGTCTTTGAGTACTGAGGATTATAGGAAAAATTTTCTCCTTTTTAACATTTCTGTATTTTCCCAAATTTCTCTAGTGCAAATATGTGTTATTTATAATTTTTAGAGACTTTTTATAAGAAATGAGCAACTGTCATTTGATTCCCTTCATAGACATGCAAAGAGGATTCTGTGGTCTCTCCCCCTGTGTGTCCCAGTGTGGACATGCCTTAGCTGGAGGCCCTGCTTGTATCTGCCTCTCCTCCTCTCTTCTTTCCTCTTTGGTTCTACTGTACCTGTTCTTCCTCTTCCTGTTTAGTATTGACATTCATGGACACATCTTCTTTCTCAGATAATTGCCTTCCTTCAATTCCTCCATCCGAGATTAAATAATAATAAATCACAATAATGGTAAATAATGGTGATCATAGAGATAATCATAATCAAAGCAGAGACCTTTGGCCCAAGTTGAGTAACTAGTTTGGTTTATTCTGCATCCTGCATTCCCGGATGAAGCAAACTTTTGTCCTTTTCCACCTGGAGTTTTTAAAGTGGTGAGATCATCAACAAGACTGACTGAAGCAGCAAGCAGAAAAGTATCTTCATTCACAAGATGCAACTGGTGAGTGCTGCAGGGGCCATGCAGGTGGCTACAGCTTGCAACCATCCAGCCACCGCGCCAGGGTGTCGGAGTACTGGCAGTTCCGGGACCAGGTGGGCCTGTAGAGAGAAGTGAACAGGAGGGAGGGGCTCCTCAAAGTCAGAACTCAGGGTCTCCAGGGCTTCACAGCCCCACTCAGGCCATTTACACCTGCCTGCCCCATTAGAGACTTTTGAGTTTGCCACCCCTGTGGTGGGCAGCATTATGAAGGCTTCTGTGCATCTCCAGTGCTGTCTCCATCACATCCTGGCATGAATACTGGTGCTTTCTCCATCCTAGTGCGCACATCAGCCCCCACCTCATTCCATAAATCCCACATGGTGAGATGAGGAGGCTGAACTGTGAACTGTGAAATTCTCCCCCAACCCTGCAACGGAAGTATCATTTGCTTCTCTGAAGTGAGCTTCAGAGAAGTTCTGTGACTTTCCAACTCACATGATGAGTCTTTGGCAGACCCTAGGCCTGCAAATAGAACCTTTGTCCCCTGGGCCAGGGCCTCTTTCACCTTTCCATGTACCTGCTTCACTCTTCACCTTCCAAAATTCCTTCCGACTCTTTAGCCCCACCTAAGTCAGCTGCATTGAGTTTCTCTAACCTTTTTTCCTGGTGCTTGTAATAGTGATTCCCTCGTTCTGGGTCCCCATGCCAGCATCCAGGCTTTAGGTTCTCCAGTCCCTATCTCCAGGGTGGGGAGTCACCCAGGCCAGCTTTAAGCCATTAGAAACCCTGTTTGGTCATCCCATCCCTCAGTGGGAAGGTCTCCATGGGTCTTCCAGGTCTCCATGGGTCTTCTCCCTTCCTATCTGCCCCAACCCTCCAGAGCTGACCAACTGAGCTTTGGAGAACACGTGGCTGCCTGTTAGCTTAATAAAAGCTCCCTTTACTGGGAACCTGAGCAATAAGAAGGCCTTGATCTGTCTGGCTTAGCATAGCTCCACTCAGTGCCATATACTAAAGATGGTTTTAGTTCATTAAGGCTTACTCTAGAGAATCAGCCAAGCTTCCACATTAATTGAAAACTTGGACCATATATGAAAGGTATTTCGAACACTCCAAAGATGGTTAACATTAATAAGGGAACTTTCACTTTAAAATTACAGTCTATTAAATTAGTGATGAAAATGGGTTAATGATTAAATAGTATTGAAATCAATGACTAGCCATTTAAAAAATATAAAGCTGCATCCCTACACCTCACTTTTTATACCAAAATACATTCAAGAAGGCCAACATTTTAAGCATTAAAAACATAAAATCATATTCTATTTTTAATTTAACCAAAATTTAATATAGGGCTTAATTTGTGTGTGTGTCAGCACTGTTGTAATACGTGGCTTACAATTTTGGAGTACAAAAGACCTTTCTAAGAAAGAGATGTCACATAAATCCAGAAGCCACAAAGGAAAAAAAACAAGGGATTTGATTTTGTGAATCTGTGAAACTCTTGTAGGATAAAAATACCATAAAATCAAAATACAGATAACAAACCTGAAAAAATAGTTAATGCAAATAAAATGAATAAGAGTCTAATAAGCCTAATTTATAAAAGACATATAAAAGACCACATGCAGAAAAAAACCATTAACAACCCAATAGAAAAATGGACTAAGAATATAAGTAAACAGTTCACAGAAAAAGAGTCAATAAACACATGAAAACATGTTCAACTTCCTTTGTAATTTCAACATGCAAAGCAAAACAGAATGATATCACTTTACACACCTCAATTTTCCAAAACTGCACAGGTTTTTAACACCTCAGACTGGTGAGCTGAGGAGAAACAGGCCCCTTCGTGCAGTGTTGATGGAGGGGCCCCTTCTCTGAATGGCAGTTTAGCAACTGGTCTCTCCAACGTTTAAATGCACCAAATAGTCTAATAAATTCCCTTCAAGGGATTTCTCTGAGGATACAACTGAAAGAACATAAAAGTTCTAAAAGCAAGATGCTTATGATAGAATTTTGAAACAGCAACAGCAGCAACAAAACTGAAACGAACTAAATTTTCATCATTAGAGAACTGGCAGATAAATTACCTGCAACATCTATACAGCAGGGCACTAGCAGCTGCTACAGCAATGACAGAGACCTTTAAGTAGTAATAATACCGATTCGTGAGCTCTATTAAAAGATTAGAGAAAGCAAGGAGCAGCTCAGTGTGGACACTGGAATTCCATGTGTGTTTTAAAATATCTGTGCATACATTTTTCTCTGATTTCTAAGAATATTAACACCGGTGACCTTGAGGAGGCTGCTAAGAGGGAAAGGGTTTATTTTCATTTTTAAAAATAATAAATAGTAAATTTAAAAATAAAAATGTTATGAATGACTTCAGGGTAGTGGCCCCAAATATAGCCTCAATTTTTCAACAAGCACATGGGGCATCCATTATGCGTCAGGCACAGAGCTAGAGGCTGGAGATATAGAAGCAGGAAAAAAATCTCTTGTTGAATTTTTTAGGTTGGTGCGAAAGTCATCACGGTTTTTGCCATTAAGAGTAATGGCAAAAACCACCATTACTTTTAATGGCAAAAACCACGATGACTTTTGCAACAACCTAATAGTTCCAAAGTACCTTGAAGACACAGAAAAACAAAACAAAACAAAAAAAGCAACAACAAAAAGGCTCGGCCTCTGAGACAGACATAACCTTCTGGATCAGATTCTGGACAAAGTCTCTGCTGCCTTCAGGGCCCATGATTTATAGTAAGGAACACCACCTATGCTTCCACTAGTGAAATTTGTCCACCTGCAGGCCTGTCCTTTCTCCCCCCACCACCCTACACTGACTCTGCTCAGAAACCCTGAGTTAGGACTCACTGGAGTACTGGATAACTATACTTTGGCTGCCTTCTACATAACCAGAGCATAGACCTTCTGTGTCACCCATCCCCATCTCTTTGAGTAGCCTGGTGACCTGAGGCTTGGAATAGCACAGATCCAGGATTGATCATATTGCTGTGACCATAAGTAGGTTATTCTACTTCTCTATGCCTTGGTTTTCTAATTTTGAAAATGAAGATAAGAATGCTCACTGCAGAGGGATTTGTGAGGATTCAATCATGATGTGCATATAAATGCAATCAGTTAAGAAATTGCAGCTATTATTATAGGATTTCCTCTATTGTAAGACATCTTCTATTCTAAGATTCATCAATGATTTAATAACAGCTTTGGGGGCATAATACATTGATTACAAAATAAAGCCTAGTTTCAGAAATACTAAGATCTGAAAAACTGTGCCATCTGGAACTTAGGAAATATGACATTCTTTCTAGATCTCTCTGGAGATTACAATGTCCAGAATCAACCAGGCAGGTAACTCCGTCCTTATTCAAGGAAGAGTAAAGAGGATAAAGCTAACATGGGACCTATGGGGAAATATCACAAAAAGAAAAGGGGGCATCGTAATAAAATTTCTTTATTAATTTTTTTTGAGACAGAGTCTCGCTGTGTTGCCCAGGCTGGAGTACAGTGGCACAATCTCAGCTCACTGCAACCTCCGCCTCCCAGGTTCAAGCGATTCTCCTATATCAGCCTCCCAAGTGGCTTGGATTACAGATGCATGCCACCACGCCTGGCTAATTTTTGTATTTTTTAAGTAGAGATGGGGTTTCACCATGTTGGCTAGGCTGGTCTTGAGCTCCTGACCTCAGGTGATCCACCCACCTCAGCCTCCCAAAGTGCTGGAATTACAGACATGAGCCACCACTACCAGCACATCATAATGAAATTTACTATGAAATAACGTACTGCAGGATCCAGAAGTAAATTTTATAGAACTGGCATCCTCAATAAGATGTCACCAGATATGACCTTTGGAAAAGTCATGGGAGTTAAGAGACGCTAAAAAAAGACAATAGTTTGAATTTTTAAGGCAGATGGATAAGCTAACACATAATTGCAAAAAAGTAAATAAAATGTAATAACCAAAACTCAGCACCCATTCATTATTTAAAAAAAAAAAAAACTTTAACAAACTAGAGATGAAAAGGAACAGAATCTGATTAAGAGTATCTCCAGATACTTAAAACATCACATGTAATGATACAATATTGAACTTCTTTACCTGTGAGACTAGAAATGAGACAAGGATGCCACTATTGTCACTTCTATTCAACAGTTACTGGAGATCCTAGCCAATGCAACAGGGCAAGAAAAAGAAAGAAAGGATATTGCAGAGCCAAATGTGAAAGATAAAACAATAAAGCTTTTAGGAAAAAAGGAGAATATCCTCAAGACCAAGGAATAGGCAGATATTTGTTAAAATAACCATAAAGGGAAAGCAATAATAAATTAGACTACATTCTGACTAAGAACTTCTATTTATCAAGACACTCTGGAGAAGGTAAAAAAAAAAAAAAAAAAAAAAAAGAGCCAAGCATGGTGACATGTGCCTGTTGTCCTTGCTAGTTGGGAGGCTGAGGCAGGAGGATCACTTGAGGCCAGGATTTCCAGGCTACAGTGAGCTATGATAACGCCACTGCACTCTAGCCAGGGTAACAGAGAAAGACCCCATTTCTTTTCTTTTTTTTTTTTTTTTTATGTTTTTATTTAAAAAAAAAAAAAAAAAGATAAAAAGGTAACTCACAGAATGAAAGACAGTTGCAATACATATATCCAACAAAAAAACTTTATCCAGAATATATAAATGTCTCCTACAAATTAATAAGAAAAAGACAGCACAATAGAAAAACTGACAAAAGATTTGAAGAGGCACTTCACCAAAGGAGATATATAAATGGCCAATAAACATTTTGAAACCTCATCAGGAAAATGCAAAGTAAAACTATAATGCAATACCACAACACAGTCATGAGAATAAACTGGAAATTACCAAGCGTCGTTGAGAAGGTGAAGCAACTGAAATGCATAATTTCTGATGGTAGTATACATTGATAAAAATCTCTTTAGAAAACTGTTTGACACAATATGCCAAATCTGAAAATACACTTATTCTATGACTAGCAATTTTATTCCTTGGTAAAAACAATAGAAATCCTTTTACATTTGCATTCACCAAAAGGTAAGTATAGACTGTCCATGGCAGCACTAAAAATGAAGAAACTACCAAATGCCCACCAATAGAGGAATAAGTAAGTAACCTGCGGTGAATCCACACAATGGAATACCATATAGCAATGAGAATGAATTGCAACCACACACAAAAACATAAACAAATGCAACACTCGGTGAAAGAAGTCAGGCATACGCCCAAACTCTTGTAAGTTTTAGACTTTTCTAAGCAAATATCTGGCTAAAGAGGAAATTAGAGTTGCAGTCATTTTGGCAATAAATATACAACAATCAGTTAATATACCAAATATATAAAGAGCTCTTTCAAATAATATAACTTGAATTTTAAAATAGGTAAAGAGCAAAGATGAAAAAAATTACAAAACAATAGTAATATATAACAAACATGGGAGAAAATGCCCTAATGGGATATCATAAAAGACAAAAGAAGGTAAGACAAAATTGTTATTCGCTTTTTTATTTTTTATTTTTTTTGAGATTGAGTCTCACTCTTTTGCCCAGGCTGGAGTACAGCGGCGCGATCTCGGCTCACTACAACCTCTGCCTCATGGGTTCAAGCAATTCTCCTGTCTCAGCCTCCCAAGTTGCTGGGACTACAGGCATGCACCACCACACCCGGCTTTTTTTTTTTTTTTTGTATTTTTAGTAGAGACAAGTTTTCACTATGTTGGTCAGGCTGGTTTTGAACTCCTGACCTCAGGTGATCCAACTGCCTCCGCCTCCCAAAGTACTAGGATTACAGGTGTGAGCCACCATGCCCAGCCAGTTATTCACCTTTAAATCGCAAAAGTTTTATGATTGGTGAAGATGTAGTAAATCTACATTTTACTAAACCCTTTAAACAAATACGGGCCTGCTGGATTTCGTAACATGCATCAAGAACCTTAAAGGTATTCAAAAACCTTGTAGGAACTTATAGGAAAGAAACAATCAGAGATTATCATAATAAACACAGATTTAGTTTGAAGATGCTCATCCTAGCATTCTATAGAACCCTAAACAAGATTTGGGTGAAAAAAGTACAATTCAAGGCAATTTCTGATAATTGTTTCCTTCCCTCTGTGGCCTTGAGGTTGTGGAACTCAATGGTTTTCTGCTACTTACCTTGGTGAGTCAGAGCCTTTTAGTTTGGCACTGCAGATGCGCAACAGCCAAGATTTGGCCAAGATTCAGATTAGAGATCATGAGTGAAAGTCGTTAATACAGGCTACATAAAAATGTATGACTTACCATGCTCCCATCCCTTGTTTTCCTTTTACAATGGTCTTGGCACATTTAATTGTCTTCTCTAAATTAGGATTCAGTAAAGCTGTGGGGAAAATAAAATGGAAGATACCATGCCCCCATGTGACAGCTAAGTTAGAGTGATATCAGGGAAGGTACAGGGTGCTCACATCAGAGAGTCTTCCAGTAATAAATCCATCCTTAGATTTTTATTAGACAACCCTAAGGAGGTAGCAGGATGTAGTCATCTTTTTACCAGATCTATTGATTTTTTAACTTGTAATTCTCATAAAATTTTTTCCATTAAAATATATTGATTAGGCTACAGAGAATCAGCTGATGCCCAGGATCATGACCTGTTCTAACTCTTTACTTAACCTATCTGTATCCTTGTTCCCCTTTTAGCCTCTAGGGATTTTTCTTACTTTCTGGCCAACTCAGTCTGGGACTTTAAAAGAATTGTTTTTTCTTTTCTTTGTTTACATTCTACCTAACGGGAGAGTTTCTCAGGATATACAGTCCACCATATTTTTATCACAACACACAGCACCACCTCTATTACAGACAGATAATTTTATGTGTCTCCCATTGGATTCTGGAGAGATGGAGATTAGATAGATAGATAGATAGATAGATAGATAGATAGATAGATAGATAGATAGATAGATTGATTTCTGCCTATGAAATATAAATTACAGGCCTACCATATTTCTCTTTTTGCATTGGCTACCAGGAAGCTCTGGGTGACACTGGATGTACCATCATTTCAATTTAAATTAAATGAATTTAATTAATTTTAAAATGTTATTAACTTACACTTTTAATGTGTATGTCTCCTCAACTAGACTGTGATTATTATAATTTACTAAGGGCCCTGCCTGGCATTTTATATACATTATTCCATTTTATGTTCACAGAAACCCTAAGTGGTTGTTAATGTCCCCACTTCACAGATGGAGGGGCTCTAGAAGTGACTTATACAAGCTCATGTCGTTCTTAATGGCAGCAGCTAGGATTCCCACCAGGTTCCCACAGAGTTCCTGTGCCTTTTCCTCCTACTTTGCCGTCCTGCCTCTCCTTGATTCAGAGAACTTTCTTACTCCTCTCTGGAGCTAAAGGTCAATCATGGGGCCCAACACAGACAGGTACTCCCCAGGCCACATGAGAAGGCTGCAGGCCTTCACTCCAACCCCTCCACTCTGTCTCCTAAAGACCCAGCTCAGAAGCCACAGGCTCTGGAATGGTTCTCACCCATCAGCGTGGAGGGAGGTTTGCTCATTAGGGAGGATGCTGGGGTGCTTAGACAGAAAGACTGCCTCAGATGTGAGGGAGACCTGGCGCAGCTGTGTAGCCTCTTGGTTTAGCCCCAACTCAGAAGTCGCACTGCTTAGGTCTCCCTCCCAGCTCTACTATCGCACAGCTGTGTGGTTTGGGGCATATACTTATCCTCTCTGGGCCTCAGTTTCCTCATTTGTAGAATGGGGATAACAGTACCCACCTCATGGGTATTTAATTAGATTTATTAGATGAATTAATTAGATGAATACTTATAAAGGGCTTAAAAGAGTAGCTGGCAGTTAACAAGCACTAAAATGGCAACTCTGTAAGGCCTGGCACTTTGTAGGTGCTCAATAAATGCTCATGCAATGAGTGAATCCTGGCAACCACCTCCCCTTGATCACAGGTACTTAGGACCGCCTAAGAGCAGTGGGCAAGCTCCCCTTGGCATGCCCAGCTCCTGTCTCCTCCCAGTAACCGGTTCTGCCTTTCAAAGTGGCAGCAACTGCCCCCTTAAAAAAGGGAGAGGTGGCCGAACGTGGGTGAAATCAGGCCAGCTGGGGCCCTCTGCTCCCAACCTTCAGGCTCTGATGCCTGCAGCCTCCTCTCAACTTCCCAACACCTTCTCTGCCCATTTCAACAGGGGTCTCCATCACTTCATCCTAGGTTAGCCTGCCTGACTCCCCACAGCCTGATCTCGCTGTGCCCTCAGCAGTGCAATGCTCAGCCTCCCAGGGACCCACGCTGGATATGACTCCTGCCACGCCCTCTTCTTTGTAAACTTTGTAAACTCTGGCCATCTGGAAGGCAGGCCTCTGACACAGCACCACAGCCTCCAGTGCCCCCGCACAGAATGGAAAGAGAGACTTACCGGAACATGACATGTGGCAGCGGTTCCTGCCATGGTCACCACACCAGTCACTGCCACGAATCTGAAAGAGGCCAAAGCCAATGTAGCCATCTTGTGTGTTCTCGTAGATGGCCATGGGGTTGAACTTGCTCTCGAAGTAGGCTAGGCACACCCCTAAGATGGAACAGAAGGTGTGTGACTCTGAGGACAGCTGGAGTTGGGGATGCCTGGCCAAGGAAGGGGGGGCAAGGAGGTGAGAGGCGGGAGCACTAAGGGGGCCTACTCACAGTTCTCAAGGCTATAGCCCTCAAAATAATCCAGGCCTCCATCGTGGAGTTTCTTAGCCACTGTGCAACGCCCCAAGATGTAAGCACCACTTGGAACCACCAGGTAGCCAAGGAGGGAGAGAATCACGGATGCCTTCATCTTCTCCAGGCTCCTGGCAACTCGGGGCAACGGTGGCCAGATGAGTGAGCAGAGTCACAGGGACACTGGTCCTCTGAAGGGAAAGAAGGGCACTGTGGGGCTGGGGGTGGAGCACACTTCAGTGTCATCAGAAAAATAGGAATCTCACCTGGTAAGCCATGACACTTCTTCCCATCCTAATTCTCTGCTTCGAGTCACTGCAAATCTGGGACACCTGAAACTCCACCCCTTCTCCTCCTCTTGACCTCCTATTTTCTAGGGAAATTGCACTCTTGAGGCCCCCCTCCCAACCCCAATTCTTTCCATCCAGCAAACCCTAAACCCACTGCCCACACAGCAGTTGGAAAGGCATTTTATAAATGCAGACTCCTTCTGGGTTTGTATCTCACTCGTTTCACTCTGACATTAGATACAGATGCTCAAGACCTTTCTTCCCTTTATTGTAAAAGTAGACTTTGGTGATTAAATACATCTTGGAAAACGGAAAAGAGAAATTAAAAAAAAAAAAAGCATCATGGCCCCACCACTCCAGCAGAACCACTACTGACCTGTTGAGTTATGTCCATTACCACCTCTTATGCGTCTTATTCCCAGTTGTGTCTTTGTCCTTTACACAGTCTTGTCCCTAGATTTTCTATAAACCAAACTCCCCTGAGTTTTTCCCTTGCTGTCCATGGAATGAGACAAGCCCAGACCTGCCACATACTAGCCAGGCAACAGACAAGTCATTTAGCCTCACAGTGCTTCTGCTTCCTTGTCTTTAAAAGTGGGGTCACTTGGGAGGGGAGGTCACTCAGAGAATGGACTCTTGAGTTTAGCCTTCTCCATTTCTTTTCCATTTTAGGTGGCTGTCACCATCTAAACCCACCGCCTCCTCACAGCAAGCTAAGTCATAGCCCAGCCTTTTCATCTCCAACCCTCCGGGCCAACTCATGCAGGTGGTGTTTTCTACCATGACTGAGAAATGTCCCCAAAGCAGGTACAAAATGTCACTTGAAGAACACTGCTAATCCCTTCTTCTTACCACAGCAAACCCACAGTTGGCTTTCCAAGCCCTCCATGATCTGGCTTTACCCCATCCACCCTTTATCAGGACCAATCTATTCAGTAAACTCGGAATTCTCATGGCGCTCCCTCTCTGGATGCCTCTGCACCTCCCCACTCCGTTCCTCTGGCACCCGTGCCCTCATGCATGGTTCTTCCCAATGCACAGGGCCCTACCATGCCTTTCCCCATTCAAATGTTGCTCCATCTTGAGGCCTTACCCCAGGTGCCAACTTCTTGGACCCTGATGGATCCTCCATAAAAGTTCCATTTTCCCTCTGAGCCCCTATTGCTCTCAGATTTTTTCCATGACACCCTGCAGGTGATTGTCCTGTTTTGTGCTCTATCCCATTCCTCAGACTAGAATGTCCAACTGGAAATTGGAACTCATCTTCCTCCTGGAATACCTCATAGCCCCTAGCAGTCCATCGTTGTATATCAACAGGACAATTCATTGCACCTTCCTGTTTGTCACCATTTGCAGGTGCATGTCCTCCAGGCTGTATACACCTACACCAGGGGTTCTCAACCTTGGCACTTGGGCTGGAATATGCTTTGTTCTGGGAACATCCTGTGCATTGGAATTGTTTAGGAGTACACCTGGCCTCTAGATGCCAGTAGCTAGATGCCCTCAAGTTATGTCAGACAAAAATGTTCCTGTGGGACAAAATTGCTCCCTGTTGAGAAATGTCTAACTTGGGCAAAAGTTAGAAATAAGTATATTCATGAATTAGAAGAATTATACTTCAAACATTTCTTCAAACTCTCAAGCTGCATGATTAGTTGCAGACGTGACCAGTACACCAAATACAGTATCTAGGAGGGCCTTGCATTTAAGAGCTCAGACTTGGGAATCAGATTGCCTGGGTCCAAGTTCCAGCTTTACCCCTCAGTGGCTGAGATATCAGCGATCCCATTAGTGATCTTAGACAAATTACTCAGCCTCTCGATTCCTCAGTTTCCTCCTCTGAAGCACAGATTATAACAGTACTTAATTGTGTTGATTTGAAGAGTAAGTGGATTAAAGATGCACAGCACTAGATTTTACTTGCGAACATTTTTCTTAGCTCTGGTTGCACCCCTGCCCTTGTATACTTATGTATCAACCTGTAAGTTGTGCACATGTACCCTAGAACTTAAAGTACAATAATTTTAAAAAGTGACTCTCAGTGCATGTTTCATTTGCCAACAGAGCAAACAACATTTTCTGGTAATGTCTGTCTTCCAAAGGGCAGGCCTCATCTTAACTCATAGAAGGCATACTGAGTCCTCTCCTCCCCTCTCCCGCAGAAGCCAGTTCATCAGGGTGTGCCATCTGCACTTCTTCCAGAACCTATTCGCCCGTCATCTTCTTTTCTGCCATCTTCCTAATCCAGACCACCATCATCTCTAAGGTGGAGGTTTTCTAACTACACTCCTCTACTACATACTCCTCTCTGCTCCCCTAAACCCACTGCCCACACAGCAGTTGGAAAGGCATTTTATAAAGCATGTGTCTAGTCACATCACTAATCTCCAGTGGATTCCCCTTGCACTTTAAATAAGGTGCCAACTCCTCAGCCTGGCTGACAAGACTTTCTGATGTAGCCACTGAGCACCTCTGCAGTCTGAATTCACATCACTCTCTCCTTTGATCACCTTCACTCTGCCATAGTCACCTTGCACGTTTCTTTTCCTTGAATATGCCAATTTCATTCCCCTCAGGTCCTTTGCACCAGCCATTCCTTCTACCTGGAGCATAACTGCCCTGACCACCACATATGAGCTCGCTACCTCAAAGGAGATTTCTTGATCACTGCCCCATCAAAAAAGACGGTCTTTATTTTCTTCATACCATTAATCAATATCAGGAATTCCATTGTTCATTTATCTGTTCACTTGCTTATTTTCTCTCTCCCATACCTGAGTGTAAACACCAGGAATGCAGAAACCTGGTCTATTTTTTTTCTCTTCATTATCCCCAGAATTTAGAACAGAACCTAATACAGAGTAGGTTCTCAATGAAACTTTGTTGAATGAATGAGTGAAAACCTCCTCTTCCCAACTGAACTGTCATCAAATGAGCAATAAGTGAATTTGCTGATGAGCATCTCCTGCAGCTGGGTGTTGTCATGCTCGTTACCCTCCTGCCCGCCATATACCCGCCTACCAGTCCACCAGCCCTTCCAAAAGGAGGCTTTTGGTGCCTTTCCAAGGGGAGGGGAAGAACAGTCACTGCAGCAGCTTCGACGTGTGTCACAGGGAAGTTGCTCCACCTACATTTAGTTCCCTGGATTTTTCAGATGCTACTTCATTAATCATCCACTTGTCTGCACCCAAGAGTTCTCCATGACGTGCTCTTCTAGAACCCTTTCTATGACATCAGTTGCTATGCACCAAGATATTCTGAAAAAGGGAAGGTCTGTCACCATCACATTTGTATTAGTTTTCTATTGCTGCTGAAGTACATTACCACAAATTTAGTGGCTTAAACAACACAATTTATTATCTTAAAGTTCTATAGCTCTGAAGTCAGAAATGAGTCTCACAGGGCTAAAATTAAGGTGTCAGTGGGGCCGTGCTCCTTTCCAAAGGCTTTAGAAGAAGATTCATTCCCTTGCTCATTGAGGTTGTTGGCAGAATAAAGTTTCTGCAGTTGCAGGGCTGAGTTCCCTGTTTCCTTGCTGGCTGTTGGCTAAGGGCCATTCTCAGCTGCTGAGCACTGTCTGCATTTCTTAGCTCTGTTGCCTTCCTCTGTCTTCAAAGCCAGCAAAGGTGAGTCAAACCCTCTCACACTTTGAATTTCTCTTGCCTCTTCTTCTGTCATTGTATCTTTCTGATCCACTTTTCTTCCTTCCCTTCCACGTCTAAGGACTCATGATTAGATTGGTCCAGCCGGACCATCCAGGGTTATCTCTGCTTCTCAAAGTCTTTAGCCTTAAACACATCTGCAAAGTCTCTTTTGCCATTCAAACTAACATAGTCAGAGGTTCCAGGGGTTAGTGTTACTGAACAAAAGGGATTCAATGCCTTGGAAGCCAACACTATGACACTGGGTGTTTGAGAAAAGGCTTTTTATTGAAATATAAATATTTAATTTTAAATATATTGTCAATATATTGTCGATTTCCAAGGAGACAGCAATGTCAACCTCAAATCTATCACCCTGCAATGCAGTATTTTTATTAGAAAGAGTTTAGGGAGTGGATTCTAAAATTAGTAGGTGATTTGGTGGAAGAAAGGGAAGGGCTGGAAAGTCCTGGGTCATGTGCACTTATCTCTTCATACTATTTCATGGGTCTCCTGTACAATTTTGGGTATAAACTTTAATATAAAGTTAGAAATTTAGTCTGTGGCATCAGCAAGCTTTTTCTGCCTAGACTCCGGTCGGCCATCTTGGTTCCAGCTGATTTCAGCCAGTTCTTTTATCTCATAAGGAGAGGGAGTTTCAATATTTCAGCAAGTTGTTTCTTTTCTTACCTGCCATGCTGCAAACTCAAGAATTTCTGTTAGTCATTGGTTCCTTTAATTCTTTGGGGCATGGCTTCATTAGGACACCTTTGGGAGATCAGTATTCTGCCTGCTACAGCATTCTTCTGGGCCCCCATAGGACTGCCTTCTAGGTGGAATAGTGGGAGAAGCCCTTATTTAGGTTTTCTAGTCACCATAGGACCATGGTCAAGGACATCCTCTCTTGGGGCCTGGGCAACTTCATCTGTGACTTGAGGGCATCAGACTAGGTTATCTTTAAGATCCTTTTCAGCTCCAAAAGGTAAGAGATATTGAGATGATTGAGGGCAAATTGGCCTTTTGAAAACACAGTAGTCTTTCTGGCTGACTCAATTAGAACTGGTAATTAGTCGATTAATTGAAAATTAATAATGTAGAGAATCACAAAAGAAAAACTAAAACCAGGCCATAAACACTGAGGCTTAAATCCATACATGCCTATTTTCTCAACAATCTTTAGTGTTGGCTCAGCTGGAGACTGGTTGGCAGAGAACCAAGGTGTTTTCACAGAAATCAGTTAATCGAGAAACATTCCATCTGCAGAAACTCCCACCTCTGAAGGCATAATAGCAGAAATGTTCCCCTCATCCACAGTGGTAGACAGTTTGCAAAAACAAAAAAAAGGGCCACAATTTTATACTCTTTTCTGTATCCGTGCCCCTTGGCTTTGTAACTTAGCTGCTTCCATCAAGGGCTGCCATCCGCTCCCCACCCCAGGGGTTGGGTCGGCCTGTCTTGCTGTGACAGTAGATCACAGTGGAATGAGGTGGGGCTGATCCTAGGCGTCAGGAAGCCTGGTGGCCTCTGCTCACCCTGAGCTCTACCTCCACCACATGAACATGCCTGGCCTCATCTTGCAAGAGAGGAGTGGCACCAGTCACCCCTATTGCTACAGTGGATGACAGTTAACTGCCACACATGCAAGATCACCCTGCGCTGGCCAGCCCCCAGCTGACCATAGATACATGAATGATGACAGCCATGATCAATCAAGTCCAGTCAAGATAAGCAGAAGTGTTCAGTTAACCCTCAGCCTAGTAAGCAATGATGAATATTTCTTGCTTTTAGCCACTGTTGTAAGTCTGGGGTGAGGAGGTTGTTACACAGCAATTGATAATGGACACATCCCCTCAGCTTCGTGCTCTCACTTTGGCCTGTGCCTCCAGGCAACCATCTGTCTGGGCCCTTAGCACATGGGCCATCTGCTCTGGAGCCTATTGACAAGCACCAACTGTTCTACGAAATCGACTGGGCAAGCTGTACTGCAATCACACAACTTCCAGCAAAGGTCTTATTCCCAGAGGGAAGGGAATTGCCCTTCTTTCCTGATATGACATTTACCTTTCCCAGAAGAATTGACCTAGGAGCCCTCATGGTGCAGGGGCCTCCCCAGGCAAAAACCCCAAGGTTTGCTGCCCTGTCATTTGCCCTGTTGAGTTACTGGGCATGACTGGATGGAATAGGCTTTGTGTTACCAATGGGGTTTAGTGCACTGGCTGTATACACTGAGCAAACTGGGCAGAATCCTCTCTTTCTTAGAGCTATGGCTTGTGATATTGGCCACATCCAAGCACCTGAAAATCCTTCTTAGACCCTAAAAAATGTGCTAGAAAATGTGGCAAGTGTTAGGCACATCAAAGTGAGCTCATAGCACAGTGTGGTACTTACACAGGTTAAAAAATAATCATCAGCAGCCCTCTAAGAAACACCATAAAAGAAGTTCATTCACAGTTCTGTGGGGGCAAAGAGAAGAGAGCCCACCTGCCCAGGGTGCAGCAGGTTGGGGACAACGAAGCCTGCACTGAGCAAGAGATGTGGAAATGGTGTGGAGTTTGGGCAAGGGGACCACCAGCAGGGTAGGGTGGAGTGTGCTCGAGACAGCCCCTGCTCCTCTTTGGTTGTCTCTGCCCCCTGCCCACCAGCACCCCCACCGGCCAGTGCCTTTGAAGATACTGAAAACTTTACCTCCTGGAGAACAGAGAATGGAGGCTGGCATTTGTTGAGTCTTGTTAACATGTCAGTCATAGGGCTAAGGGAATCATATGAATTAGGTCGTTTAATCCTCACAGTCCTCCCAACAGTTAACTATTATTGTGATTATTATGCACATTTCATGAAGAAACAACTATGGCTTAGGAATGACTTTTCTAATCAGGGCAGATGACAGGGTTAGGGTTCCATTCCAGAAGTCGTGCTCTCAGCCCCTGCTACCTGCTCTCAGGAGCCAAGGTGCTGCTCCATGTGATATTCTGGGCACGCTGCTGCTTCTTCTCTTTGTCCTTTGCTCCAGTGGATTTCTTTCTACTTATTTATCCTGAAATTTGTTGAGTTCCCTGAATCTGTCAATCAGATACGTTCATTATTTCTGAGACAGTCTCAGGCACTGTCACCTCACTACAACCTCCGTGTCTCAATGTCTCATATTTCTCATGTCTGTATCTCTGGACCGCATCCTGGATCATTTCTTCAGGTCTATCTGGCAGCTCAGGAATTCTCTCTTCAGGAATGTTAAATCCGCGGTTAAATCCATGAATTGAGTTTTCCATTTCATTAATTTGTGGGGGGTTTTCGTTTTTTGTTTTTTGGGTTTTTGTTTTGTTTGGTTTTTATATGATACAGGGTCTCACTCTCTCACCCAGGCTGGAGTGTAGTGGTACAGTCTCGGCACACTGCAACCTCTGCCTCCTGGGCTCAAGTGATCCTCCCACCTCACCCTCCTGAGTAGCTGGAACTACAGATGTGTGCCATCATGCCTGGCCAATTTTTGTATTTTTTGTAGTGACAGGGTTTTGCCATGTTGCCCAGTCTGGTCTCAAACTCCTAGGCTCAAGCGATCCACCCACCTCAGCCTCCCAAAGTGCTGGGATGGCATGAGCCACCACACCCTGCCTTTGTTTCGTTAATTTGATTGTTCATTATTATACATTTTGTTTAGCTCTTTTTCCAATCTGCTTTTTTACTCTGGTTTTCAACCTTGCTTTATTTTCTAGGAACCATAGTAAACACACATATTTTATCCTGCGACTCATTGTTCCAATATCTGAGGTCTGCCGTGGGTATGATCTTATGTTCTATTTGTTAAGTCTAGCTGGTGGCAAAGACTTATCAGAAGAAACAAAAATTGTTTCTCTGCTGTCACTCGGCACCCAGGTTTAAGACAAGCCATCATCCTCACAGTCCCCAGGGCAGGTACTAGCTCACACTGCATAAATGTATAGTGCTTTGGAGCCCCAGGTTTATGGGGGGTCTCCAGCTGGGTTCCACCTCTCCTCCCCAAAGCATCACAAAGCTGTGCCTTCAAGTCAAAAGCCAGCTATGGTAATGCACTTACCTCTCTGGATTCCACTGTCACTGAATTTTAGGCTGGAGTGTTTGTTTGTGTTTTTTTCTCATAAAATTTTTGTGCAGCATTTTTAGTTTTGTTCCACAGAAGGATCAATTTGGTTACCCAGCCTACCACACTATGAGACACAGATGTAGCATCTTACTACCCTGTATAAAAGAAACACCTTACAAAAATAATACCTAGCATCTATTAAATACTTACAGTATGCTACACTCTGGGCTGAGCCTTTTATGTATCATCTTATGTAATCCTCACAGTAACCTTCTCAGCCTCAGTTTATAGGTAAATATATTGAGCTCAGGGAAATTACATGACTTCTCTAAGGTCACAAGCTACAAGAAGCCAGTTGCCTTACTTGAGAGGTTACTGTCCCCAACCACCCTGCTGCCTTGCCTGGGTGATGCTTTATATATACTACTTTGCAAAGAGATTGCCTCTTTTAGATTGTTGGAAATGTTTCTCCTTTTGTGTTGCATTTTTATTCTTAAAATACTTTCCAAATGCAAATTTCAACTAAAATATTAACATACACATGTTAAAACTATGTACTCTGAGATTCTTTTATGTTCACAAGATTGGATCATTGTGAGGAGGAAGAAGAAGAGGAGGAGGAGGAGGAAGAAGAAGAGGAGGAAGAGGAAGAAGGAAAAGAAGGAGGGGGTGGGGGAGGGGAGGGAGAGGGAAGAGGAGGAGAAGGAGGAAAAGAAGAAGAAGGAAGAAAGAAAGAAA
>NW_012102754.1:600264-602238 GCF_000951045.1 Mandrillus leucophaeus | reverse complement strand
ACACACACACACACAAACTCAATCCAAAACAGATTTAACATGGCTGGATCCAAGAACTCAAAGTTTTGAGTAATCTCCTCCCCCTATCTCTCTGTTTTCCCTGATGCTAGCTTTATTCTCATGCAGGTTCTTCCTGCGCCTGGGCAAACTTGAGTATCAGAGGACCCAGGATGGCACGCCCCTTCGACCGGCCAGCCTACGTCTCCTGCCCCATACTCCGCCTGCTGCACGTAATCAGCACCATGCCCTGCTTTAATTGGCCAAGTCTTTATCAAATGACGTCTACTGTAACTAAAAATAATAATTCGTTAATTTGCTTGATTTGTTAACAAGTAAAAACTACAGCCCTGAAAATCTCCAATATAACTTAATGAATTCCTTCCAACCACAGTGACAAACTGAAGAATCTGATTTATACTTTCAGTTGAAAACTGAAATTGGGAACTCATTCTGTGAGGGACACAGTGGTGGATCAGGCTCCTATCTTCCAGCTTCCTCACCTGACACAGCAGAGTGCCACCCGCCTTTCTTTAAGCCACCAGATTGCCACCTGACATGAAGGGGGCTGACTCTGGTTATCATGAGAAGAGAGTGAAGGATTTCTGGAAACACACTGATGACAAGACCAATGGCCACGCTCTCTGTGTAGAATGAAGGGCCATATCTCTACAGGCCTAGAACACCTATACATTTACAAAGTATCACGTGACCACAATTTCTTTGGATCCTTACAACAGTGGACCTAGAGAAAAGCACAGCAGATGCTCTTAGATCCATTTGACAGATGAGGAGAGTTGGCACAAGCAGGACCACAGAGCCACAAGTCGGGGAGCTAGGCCTAGAACCCGCAGCCCAAGCCCTGTGCTTGCAGTCATTGAGTCCTTCTCCTCTGCTGATGGGCCCACGCCCTTTGCATCCCCTTGCTACCACCACACACATACACCCCCAGACCCTGGGGCCCTAGGCTTCAGATCAACAGGTACAGGTTCCAGAACTACCCAAGGTCAGGATTATCGGGGGGCAGGGGATTTCCCCGAGGCTCCCCATGTCCAGCCACACAGGCAGCTGCCTTCATTCATACTCCTACCCTCTTTGGGGTGAGACACAGAGAAGACGAAGTAATTAGGCTACACGTGCTGATTCCGGCACCAAGGATTAGAAGTGATCACTCAGGCCTAGCCAATCAGTGACAGAGATGGGATAAGAACCCAGCCAGTGGCAGCCCTGGGCCTTGGAGGCTGCAATCACTTGTAAAGGGAGTTGTCTCTTTCTGTCATGGCTAACTAACGATTTGTGAGCCTGGAGCTGTGATCACTTTTTCCATCATGGAGAAAGGGCCTGCCTGTATGTGAGACCAGTAGAAAGGAAAACAGCAAGAGATGGAGGATGAAGACTGACACTTGATGACATGATGTCAAACCTTTGGATCCCACAAACTAAAGCCAGAAGACTCCTTGTACTTGCCAGTTACTTGGGACAATAAATTCCCATTTTGTGTGGAAGCAGGTTTGAATGAGTTTTCTGTCACTCACAACCAAAGACCCCCGACTGATAACAGTTTTGCTCTCTCCCCAGCCTGTATGAATTACAAAGAGAGAGCTGTGGTTCACATGGAGAAATCTGGAGGACACCCTCTGACCAGGATGTCAGGTAGTGGGAGAGCCTGACCTTATGCATCCCTGATGTCATGCAGGGGGCATACAACATCACCTTGGGGCATTCTTACCAGAAACATTTAACCTGAGCAATCATGAAGAGACAAACTGCAGAACTGAATTATAAACAGGATGTTCTAAAGACTCACTGTCCACAGGACTCAGGATCGTGAAGAACGGAGGGAGGTAGGAACTATACTTCACTAAGGGAAGCCAAAGTTTCATAATAGCCAAAGACAATTCATAATAAACCTTGACTGAATTCTGGATTTAATGTTTAAAACTAGCTATCAAGGACATTTGGGGAACCCCTGAGGGC
>NW_012102754.1:596569-599014 GCF_000951045.1 Mandrillus leucophaeus | reverse complement strand
AGATGGATCTACATCTGTTCTGCAGACATCATCAGATACTGAAGTCTATAATTACATTTGTATCTGCATCTGTAACTGTACAATATCTGCAAAAAGTGCCTGGAGACAAGAAAAGATGCTGGCCGGCCTATCCTACAGACACTCAGAAACACCTGAGGTAGAAGGTCCCCTTTAAAGCAATCTAGTTTACACGTTTCAAAATCATTTCTTGCTGTGAAGCCATTGATTTAAAAAAAAAGCAATCTCACACAGAATCTTTTACTACTAGCTTATCCTCCTTGCTTCCTTCCCAAGTGGCCCAGAGGGGCGATATCAGGGCTTGAGGATGGTGTATCCTGTCCAGCTTGCTGTTCACACATGAGCAAAGCAGTCATAGGACCAGAACCAGAATCCAAAGCTTCTGGGTTCCAAAGACAGAGGGTTGGAAATAAATTTTGTTCATGCAGCCAAAGCCGCTCCTCCCTAAAAGAACCCCAAAATTGTTTAAGCACAGGGCAGAGATTCCTTAATCTCAAAGAAGGTAGGACCTGTCCCTGGCCTATGGGTGGGTATATGACCCAGTTCTGGCCAGTAGGATGTAAGGAGAATTGTGTTGGGGAGGGGAACGTCTGGCAATGGTTTCCTCTTCTGTAAGAGAGACAAGAAAGGAGAGGGTCCCTGTTCTAGGCAACCCTGCTTCCTCTTGGAACTCAGCTGCCTGAGGCATGATGTTTAGAACTGCTGCCACCATTTTTTGACATAAGGAGTCTAAGAATGGCATTGATACCAGTTCAGAGTCTGACATCACTGAGCCCCTGAGCCAATATCAGCAGCTACCTACCTCCAGACTCTTTCTTACGCAAGAAAAGCAAAGCTCTGATGTGTGAGCCCCCTTTGGCCACTATTGTTCCTTGCTACTGAAAGCATTGCTGACTGACTCTAAGGATTTGTGTAAATCTGCAACACGTTTATTTTCTAATCTAGGCATTTTTAGCTGTGGTGTTGCTTGCCTAGTTTAAAATATTCTACTGGCATCAGAAATAAAACAGCCCTGCTTCTGTGTACTCATTGAGTGCTTGTCAGAAGCAAAGCCTGTTTGCAGCCTTGAGAAAGACCAGTTAAAGGAGGGAAGTGGAGGTGTTTACCTTTATGAACGTTCTCTTTCTCACCCATGTCAAGACAAAGCCACCCTCAGCTGCCCACAATGCACTGAAATGGAGAGAGACATCAGGCTGTGCCAAGAGACATACTGTGAGGGAGCAGGCAGGGACCCCTCGCCACCCAGAGGTTCCAGCCTGGGGGAGGCAGAAACACAGTGCCCAGTCATGAGGGGCTTATGAGCCCACATCACAAAGGGGATGAGATAAAACAGCAGGCACCACCTTGCCCCAAAGAGACCTCCATGAGGAAAGAAGGCTGAAAGGCACTAAGGAGTCAGGGTCAGGAAAAGAAGGGACATAGCCCCAGACCTATGTGACTATGGTGAGCAACTGTCCCAGTTTATCTGGACTGAGGGTTACCCAGGACTTTAAAAATGGGAATGTCTTGGTTGTGGAGCCTCTAACAGAAGTTACGTGAATACATGAGATACACCTGAGATAGAGCCCCCGCCTCCTCACCCCTTACACTGCTGTCATGGGGAAAATAAGCAGCTGAGCAAGCCTGGCCCATGGTTTGGAGGATTCAGGCTGAGTGGTCTTCAATCACTTATGAGGTCTACGTGAACAGAAGTCAACCAATAAATGAAAGAATGACTCCAACTGGGTAATTACCTATATGTATATGACACTTCTGTTTCTAATATGAAACAGAGTATGATCGTCTTCCAGTGACCAAAGTGTAAATTTTATCAACTGACCAACACTGGTGAATCCACCGCCTCCATTGCAAGGCCCCATGGGGCAAAGGAAACACACTCGAAAACGTGAATAAAAAAAAAAAAATCACACCCATCTCATGCTTTGGCACTTTCTCCCCAGTGCCAAAGAAGGGCCCATAGGAAGTACCAAGGAGAAGCCACGTGGTGTTGAGAAATAGTGAAACCTTTCCTGCGGTTCAGGCCTTGGGGTCATGGTTTACACAGGTCATTTCATTGCATGCTCCCGAGAGTCCTGAGAAATGGGTACTTGTACCACCCCCCATTTTACAGAGGAAGACCAAAGGTCACACAACTAGTAAGTAATGGCTCCTCCAGATGTCATCCTTTTAAACACACATTTAGCTGCTTTTATGCTCCAGAGACAAGAGATGCGGCGGGGTCCTGACACTGCTTCTTAATAGCCTTGTGACCTAGGACAAGAAATGTCACTCTCCAAACCTCAGTGTCCCTACGTGCAAAATGGGGCTGAAAGTGGTGCTAACCTCTTCAGGTTGTATGGAAAGTTCCTGGTCCACCACAAGGTCTCCATGAATGCCAAGGACAAGGAAGAAGAGCGCGCAGGGGTGCAGAGCAGAGGGGGTATGCGC
>NW_012102754.1:590877-594034 GCF_000951045.1 Mandrillus leucophaeus | reverse complement strand
AGGAGGGCAATTGTCCTTATTTTTGGGAGACTCAACTGAAGTGTTTAAGGGTAAAATTTTATTTGTCTGCAAACAAGTGTTTTGCCAAGGTGGCTTGGCAAAAAGGAAGTGTCTGTATATATTGAAAAGAAGAGATACGTGGAAGAGGAGTGCCAAGATGGTCAGCCAGTAAACTTGGCCAGGGGGGCAGAGAAGTGCCCATCACACCACCCTTTTAATATGAAAAATAACTGAATTTTTTTAAGGGATTGAAAAAAGAACTGGAGCTCTAAAGGCAGCCAGTCCTAGCTGTACCACCTCCTGGCTGTGCAACCCTGAGCACGTGATTTGTCTTCTCCAGCTCCAACCCCTCCACTGCAAAATGGGGATGATAATGGAATCTACCTCAGAAGCTTGTTGGGGGAATTAACTGAGATAAATATATGTAAAATACTTAACATAGTGCTTGACACATATAAAATGCTCAATATATTATGTTTTCATAACAAAAATAAGAAAAAGGAGGGAAGAGGGAGAAGGAAAGGGGGAAAGGTAGAAGAGGGAGGAGAAAAAGGAGAGGGAGGAGGAGGAGGAGGTGGTGGTAAAGGGGAAGAAGAGGGAGCAAAAGGAGGAACAGAATTTGCTTCCCCTTCCCCTCTCCAACCAGTAGCATTCGGCCACCTCATTTCATGTGACATAATTTGATTATGAAAAGAACAAGAAGAGAAGGAGGACACTGCCAGGAAAGGTGGGCCGGTTTCTTCTAGACAGGACAATCAAAATTAAGGGAAAGACTTTATCTCAAATCTCTCACGGTAAAGTGACTATGTTATGAAAGCCAAACATTTAACGAAGCCTTAAACAAAAGCTGCTTGGTGACCACCACACTGACCTCCTAACTCCAAGATTTTCTGGAAAATACCAGAGGGCAGATTACTGTCAGCTGCAGAACCACTGGCTGCTCAGCTTCCATTCTCCAGGCCTGACATCCCAGAGAAAGACATCAGTCATGAACTTCCTTTGTCCTAAGACCACCAGCAAAGCTCAGGGGACCCCTCCTCCTACAAGCAGAGAGCACTTGAATATATGGTAAGTCTGCCTTTAGCTCCAGAATGTGGAAATGCATGCCCAAGGAGGACCCCATCAGCTGTTCCTGCACAGCTTGTTTTTTTAAAAAAAGATCTTTCGTCAGCTTTAATTCAACGGTGAGATAGAGTCGGCTGGTTCAAGTCTCACGTTTCTTACAGAAGTCAGGGGCCCTGAATTGGGGCCCTACTCAGCCACCTTTGACTTGGGGATGTGCAACCAGCCCTGAATGCTTGAGTCTCACTTGCTGTCACGGGGCTGAAGGCCTTAGCTGGACATCCCAGGAGTCTTCCCCCGACAGATGGATCTACATCTGTTCTGCAGACATGATCAGATACTGAAGTCTATAATTACATTTGTATCTGCATCTGTAACTGTACAATATCTGCAAAAAGTGCCTGGAGACAAGAAAAGATGCTGGCCGGCCTATCCTACAGACACTCAGAAACACCTGAGGTAGAAGGTCCCCTTTAAAGCAATCTAGTTTACACGTTTCAAAATCATTTCTTGCTGTGAAGCCATTGATTTAAAAAAAAAGCAATCTCACACAGAATCTTTTACTACTAGCTTATCCTCCTTGCTTCCTTCCCAAGTGGCCCAGAGGGGCGATATCAGGGCTTGAGGATGGTGTATCCTGTCCAGCTTGCTGTTCACACATGAGCAAAGCAGTCATAGGACCAGAACCAGAATCCAAAGCTTCTGGGTTCCAAAGACAGAGGGTTGGAAATAAATTTTGTTCATGCAGCCAAAGCCGCTCCTCCCTAAAAGAACCCCAAAATTGTTTAAGCACAGGGCAGAGATTCCTTAATCTCAAAGAAGGTAGGACCTGTCCCTGGCCTATGGGTGGGTATATGACCCAGTTCTGGCCAGTAGGATGTAAGGAGAATTGTGTTGGGGAGGGGAACGTCTGGCAATGGTTTCCTCTTCTGTAAGAGAGACAAGAAAGGAGAGGGTCCCTGTTCTAGGCAACCCTGCTTCCTCTTGGAACTCAGCTGCCTGAGGCATGATGTTTAGAACTGCTGCCACCATTTTTTGACATAAGGAGTCTAAGAATGGCATTGATACCAGTTCAGAGTCTGACATCACTGAGCCCCTGAGCCAATATCAGCAGCTACCTACCTCCAGACTCTTTCTTACGCAAGAAAAGCAAAGCTCTGATGTGTGAGCCCCCTTTGGCCACTATTGTTCCTTGCTACTGAAAGCATTGCTGACTGACTCTAAGGATTTGTGTAAATCTGCAACACGTTTATTTTCTAATCTAGGCATTTTTAGCTGTGGTGTTGCTTGCCTAGTTTAAAATATTCTACTGGCATCAGAAATAAAACAGCCCTGCTTCTGTGTACTCATTGAGTGCTTGTCAGAAGCAAAGCCTGTTTGCAGCCTTGAGAAAGACCAGTTAAAGGAGGGAAGTGGAGGTGTTTACCTTTATGAACGTTCTCTTTCTCACCCATGTCAAGACAAAGCCACCCTCAGCTGCCCACAATGCACTGAAATGGAGAGAGACATCAGGCTGTGCCAAGAGACATACTGTGAGGGAGCAGGCAGGGACCCCTCGCCACCCAGAGGTTCCAGCCTGGGGGAGGCAGAAACACAGTGCCCAGTCATGAGGGGCTTATGAGCCCACATCACAAAGGGGATGAGATAAAACAGCAGGCACCACCTTGCCCCAAAGAGACCTCCATGAGGAAAGAAGGCTGAAAGGCACTAAGGAGTCAGGGTCAGGAAAAGAAGGGACATAGCCCCAGACCTATGTGACTATGGTGAGCAACTGTCCCAGTTTATCTGGACTGAGGGTTACCCAGGACTTTAAAAATGGGAATGTCTTGGTTGTGGAGCCTCTAACAGAAGTTACGTGAATACATGAGATACACCTGAGATAAAGCCCCGCCTCCTCACCCCTCACACTGCTGTCATGGGGAAAATAAGCAGCTGAGCAAGCCTGGCCCATGGTTTGGAGGATTCAGGCTGAGTGGTCTTCAATCACTTATGAGGTCTAAGTGAACAGAAGTCAACCAATAAATGAAAGAATGACTCCAACTGGGTAATTACCTATATGTATATGACACTTCTGTTTCTAATATGAAACAGAGTA
>NW_012102754.1:544447-590197 GCF_000951045.1 Mandrillus leucophaeus | reverse complement strand
GAACATCTGAGAGTAGGACCCAGACAGTATTCCTACAACTCCCTAGGTGACTCCGATACGCAGCCAGGGTGGAAAGCCACTGTCCTAGCCCTTTGCTACACAACGTGCACACCTTGGAGAAGCACCGGTGTCACCTGAGAGCTTGTTAGAAATGTAGAATCTCAGGCTCCATCCCAGATTGACTGAATCGGAATCTGCATTTAACAAGATCCCTGGGTGATTGGCGTACACACTGAAGTCTAAGCATCCCGGAGATAGCCTTTGAGTCATACAGATAAGGAAAATAAGCAAAATGCCAGGCAGGCTTTGAACCTGATTAAAATCCAAAGTGCAAGTTGGAGGGGAAATAAGGGGTGGTTATTTACAATGATCGCTCATGGATAACCTTATCTCCTGGCGAACGCAAAGGGCAATGGTGGTAGGTCTCGGTGCATTTAAACTTCAATGAATCTGTGATTGCAGACATTCAGGAAGTCAGGGATTCTGCTGGCCGCCCAATGTTTGCTCATCCGCCACTGTATCGGCCAGAAGACTACATTATCTGGTGTCAACAATGCACATGCTGGGCCCTGGCCTGGGATTAGCAGAAAAATATCAGCTTGTGTGAGGCTTTGGAATTAACACAAGGAAATAATTCCCGAAGGGCCTTTACTCACCCCGAATGAGCAGATCTCCATCCCTGGGCAAACAGGGGCCACTGAGGCAGGCTCTGAGGAGAGCAGGTGGCAGCCGGCTCCCCAGCGAGGGCACGAGTTTGCCCTCTGTGGATAAAGTGAAAGCCTATCCACAGAGACACAGAGATACTGGAAGAGACATTCCACACTTAATGGTCTCTTAGAGCAGCAGTTATCAAACTGGGGTGCTGAGTAGGGTAAGAGGAGGGCTTGTGAAAACACAGATTTCTGGGTCCCACCCCCAGAGTTTCTGACTCAACAAATCTGTCCCAGAGCCAACCATTGTAGCCAGGGGCATGGGATGTGCTGATTGGTGCAGCCTTAGGTCGCAAGCTCCAACCTTGACAAAGCCTGTTATGGTCCTTAGATATTGTTTCATCTGAAGAGTTGGCAACCTGTATTACACTGTGGACCCAGCCATTAGAGCTTTCTTAGAAGAAAAAGGGATCTGTAACTTCTAGAACCTAAAGAAATGATATAAACAAAATTCTTATCAGTATTTACTATCTCTGATAATCCCAGTGGGCTCATCCTTACTTGATAAAAGTCAGCTTAAGAGCAAATAGTACCTCTTCTATGGAAAGCATTCCAATAGGTGGTTCAAATATGAAGTCTCAGTTTTAAAAAGCAATTCAGTCTGGTTCAACATCCACCTTTATCTCAGAATAGCTAACTCTTTTGGGTCATGGACCCTTTTGATAATCTAATCAAAGCATGGCTCCTCTCCCTGAAAAATGGACATTAACACAAACTTGTAACTACAATTTCAGGGAACCCACAGACCCCTGAATCCCTTCTTTGAACCCATCTCAGAATTTCCTAAATCAGACTAAGATGGAATTCGCTGGTTTTGCTTCCCATCTTTCATTCACACTTCTGATAGCCCCACCCTTTTTTCCTTTAGGATCTACTCACTTTCAACCTCTGGACTCAAGGTTGGAGCATGTGACCTAGGGCTGTGCCAATCAGTGCATCCCATTCCCCTGGCTATAGTGATTAGCTCAGGGATAAGCACATGACCCACTGAGGACCAATAAGCCTTAATGAAAACTAAACAAAGGCCCTTTACTTTTTCCTGTTAACACCAACCAAGAAGTCTGTAGCCACAAAAGCTAGAAGCTGGCAGTTGCCATCTTGGGACCACAGAGGAGAGTCTGTGAAAATAGATTCAACATAAAGTAAGCAGGGCCCTGAAATGAAGAGAAAAACAAGGTCCTGAACACAGCTTTTGAGTTCTTGAGTCCAGTCAGATCTACCCCTGGACAGTTTAGTAAATAAATCCTGTGAGCCCATGTTCAAACCAATTTGAGTCACTTGCAACAGAAAGCACCCTGATAGGTAATTTTAATGCATTCATTCGCTGGATGTTTTGATGGTTCTTCATGCAACTATCAATTAAACACATGGTGTTGCTATGCAAATGTTTTTTATGACCTGAAATTAGCCTTCCACTTTCAGTAAATCCCTTCATTCCTATGGTTAATCCCCAGAATCCATTATAAATAAGGCCCTTTCAATACAAGCTTCCTTCACTCACATGTGCCAATTACGTTTATTATGTACCACAGGATTGCAAATCATGATATCATTGTATTATACTGCATTAAGTGAGTCACATAAATCTGATTAAAGTAGCCTAGCCTGAGGTTTAACTCTCGGAAACAACTTAACAACACAAGTATTCTGAAATCAAACAATGCAATGTTATAATTGTGATTTAAAAATGCAATCTTAATTGAGAGTATCCTTAGGCCTCAGGGATACATGTGTCATTTTTTCAGACTACAGATTATTGGTTTCTGGCAAGCCAGAGAAGGAAGAAGCTTCTGCCAGCCCGATTCAAGGATTAGGGGGATTCCCTATAACCCTGGGGAAAGGGCTGTGCCACAACAGTATTGGTCTCTGCAGCCAGACAGACCTGAAATAAAACCAGGCTCCTCCACTTATTAACTCATGCCACCTCTGAGTCTCCATTTTCCCATTTAGAAAAAATGGGTGCTAACCTGGCCAACATGATGAAAGAAATCCCATCGCTACCAAAAAATGCAAAAATTAGCCAGGTATGGTGGTGCACACCTGTAGTCTCAGCTACTCAGGAGGCTGAGGTGGGAGAATCGCTTGAAGCGGGGAGGTGGAGGTTGCAGTGAGCTGAGATTGTGCCACTTCACTCCAGCCTGGGTGACAGGGTGAGACTTTGTCTCAAAAAAAAAAAAAAAAAAAGGAAAAAAAAAGAAAAATGGATGCATTAACACCTCTCCTACAAAGGTATTAAGAGAATTTGACAGCCCCTACCTCTCTCCTCCTGCAGAGGTTAGGTTCAGCTCTTTGTCATTCACAAACACAGCTCCCAAAGTACTAGGGAATTGACTTATTGCTTTGAATGCTAGCAAAGGAAAAGACTGAAAAATGCGTCATGCTTACCCTGTACACACTGTTACTCAGGGTAACTAAAAAGTTGAGGGGGAGTTTCCCTTTATAGAAGAATGCTTGCACAAAAATGCAGAAGCAATGATGGAATTAGAACATCACCAGTTTGCAACTGCTAATGAACTAGTGGATTTGGGCACTGAGCATTAACAGCTGCTCACATCCCCAAACAGAGAGTGCTGGACAGTGTATGCCCCCTAATGGAAGCACGCCCATGAAACAATCTTGCCGAAAAGCATCGAACCAGAATCTGGTCAAGCCTCTATCAAACCACCAATTTCCAAATCACTGCAGGGAACAGAGGAACTTGTTTTATTTCACCATGGAGATGCAATCAACAACATCCAGACCATGGAGGATTCTATAGGGGAACAACCTACTTTCTTCAACATATAAATTTTTTTAAAAAGAGAGATTGAAAGGGAATCTGCTGATTAAAAGAAATATATCGACTGATTAAAATTCATGAATCTTATTTGGATTTTAATTGAAATGAACCAACTATAAAATAAATGTGAAGTAATCTGAGAAATATGAATGCTGACTATATATAATAAGGAATTATTAAATTTAAATGAAGTAATGGCTAGTGGGTGGTGGTGGCTTATGACTGTAATCCCAGCACTTTGGGAAGCTGAGGCAGGCAGATCACTTGAGGTCAGGAGTTCGAGGCCAGCCTGGCCAACATGGTGAAACCCCATCTCTACTAAAAATACAAAAATTAGCTGGGCATGGTGGTGCATGCCTTTAATCCCAGCTACTCAGAAGGCTGAGACGGGAGAATCACTTGAACCCAGGAGGCGGGGGTCACAGTGAGCAGAGATCGTGCCCTTGCACTCCAGCCTGAGAGACAGAGTGAGACTCCATCTCAATAAATAAATAAACTGCAGTAATGGTATTGTGATTATGCTTTTAAAGATAAATATTTATCTTTTTAGATACATACTGAAATGTTTATGAATAAAATTATACACTTTCTGGGATTTGCTGCAGAATAATCTGGGAGGGCATTAGGGGGAGCACATTGATAGGAACTATCACTGAACGTGGTCAATATGTGATACATGTGGGTTCGTAATTTTTTCTCCAAATTGTGTGTATGTTTGAAATATTGCCTAATTAAAAGTTGAAAAATCTCCCAAGCACTGGTGAGTAATGTAGGTTCTATTGAAGATTTGGGAACAGGATGGGGAGCTGGATTGGAAAAGGGAATGTATTCAAATGCTCCCACTGGACATCCTGACCCCTCCCCACACACCTACCTCCTGACCTCCCCCTGCAGTCTAGTGTACTCCACTCAGCTTCCTACCCCACTCAGCAAAACCGAGTCTTCCATGGAGCCCAACCACAGCCCACTAGAGCTTCTCAGGCCTGCCCTCTGGGGCCTCCATTCATCCTGCCACAGTGTCAAAGGGCTACCACAGTGGATATTCAATAAGCATCCACTCTTCTTCCAGATAGCAAAACCCATTTAGGTGTTGTGATCCAATCATGAGCACATGGGTTGAGGCTCAATAGACCCTAAAAGAAATAAAGGTGGAATTACCAGAAGTATGAAACAACCCAGCTCTTTGTGGGTCTAGTCCAGTGGCTGCAGAATCATTTGGGAGCTTTTTACAAATAAATATTCCAGTGCATGGGTGCAACCGCCTGTGCTTGCACGCGCGTGCACACACGCGCGCGCGCGCACACACACACACATGCAGAGTCACCCTAATGACTCAGTATTGCTAAGGTAGGGCAGGGTTACCTGTATTGTCTCAAAGTCCCTCCAGGTTCAGCCAGCCTAGTCTGAGCCCAGGGCTTAGAAACTGTTGGCAGGGCCCATAAAATGTAGCAAAACATATGCGGAGAGAGAGAGAAGAAGAGAAATGATCAATTATCTATTGCTCAGAGTCTACAAGGCACAGGTCCAAACCAGGCCCCAGAAAATGAATTCACTGAATGATCAATTCCCCCCAAACTGTGGAGCAAAGTATTTACATGGGGTCTAGGACACACAGTGGCAACTTTTTGTTGCAGTGCCCTTCTGTCAGCTGGCCTGTGGGGAGTAGGGGCAAGAGAGGGAATGTTCTTTCCCTGCCATCTGCCCATCAGTCCTGCCCATAGTACCCCCTGGATGGAACCCTGCTCCATTCCCTTCTACCACTCCTCCCTACAGAAAGGTTTGGTCTTCCTGACCCTGTTCTCCAGCTCCCACTGAGCTCCAAACCACAAACATCAACCGGAGAATGGAGAGTGCTGTAGCCACATAACTTCTTCCTGTCTTCAGATTGAGGGAGGTGAGGAGCAGGGGCAGGGTTCACTTCTCTACTCCTCCTCTCTTCTTGTGAAAATATTAGCAATCACCTCCCCCTCTGCTGGGCTCCATGGCTCCCGCATCACCCTGCAGGTATTGCAATTAATTGTGGGCTTTTAGGGGCCCAGACTGTGGCTCAGCCTTCTTTGTGGCCCCCAGCAGGCACACAAGGATTGCATGTTGAATACGTGAGTGGATACTTGCTGAACACATGGGCTGGAATTTAACGTCTTATTCACAGCCCTCACTGAGCAGCGCTGCACTATACACTCTGTGGCACTCAGCTGGTACCAGCTCCAGCTTCCCCTGATCCTAGCTTGGGGAAGGGAAAGGACTTCTATCTTGGGCAGTGAAAAGCTTTGCTGTTTTGCTAACAGAGAGGTCCTGGGGAGATAAGACATATTCACAAACTTTTCTTCAAAAAATACGTGGCAGCCTCAAAAACAACACTAGAGCACAGTGATGTTAAACATTTCTTCTACTGAGGGCAGGTGTTACTGCCTGGGATTTAATGGCTCTTACAGATAAATAACAAGAATGTAGGAAAAGTGAAAATGACTGCCATGTGGAGAAAGAAACAGGCACCAAGCCCCAAGGGAAAGAATGAAGGCGAGGAAAGCTTGTTTAAAAAGACAGACATCAAACCTAGTGGGGGAGGTGGGGGAGGGCAGACAGAAATCACAGTAACTCTGGGTTTTCTCAAAAAACTGATGTAGCAATTAAAACAAGTAGGAATGGGTTGAAATAACAGCCTTGACAGCTAGAACTAGAGTAGAAATCAGGTGGAGGATGGGGGAGAGGAAAAAGGAAAAGGATCCATCTGAGACACAAAAGATAAAATAAAATGTGTTTGACCCCAAAGAAGACCACGACAGATATTTTCCAACCAGTTGAGAAGATTATGAATTTGACAAGATCGGGGGGCAAAGAGGAGGGGGTGGTTTTTCAGGCTTTCCCCAGTCATCTCAAAGGGCTGGTGGGTGATCACCCAGGAGGATTCTGATCAGAGCCCGCTGTCCTTAGAGCAAGCAGGACAGGTCTTCTGAGCAGATTCCCTGCTATTCTCCTGGGTGCTTACAGCAAAATTTTCACCAGAGGCTACCCCTTCACAGAACATTCCTCCACTTCATGACCCGCTGCTAGGAAACCGCCTGTGTCTAACTCAGTTCTTCTCTTCTGAAATCTAGAATCTAGCCATTCTTTGCCAATCCTCTGTTCACTCTCCTCCTTATTGGATCATAGGATGACAGAATGTAAGGCTTTGTGGGGGGAGGGAGCCTTAAAAACTCATCTTCAGTTAGACACACAAATCCCCTAGGGACTCTTGCTAAGATGCAGATTCTCAGTCACAGGTCTGAAGTGGGACCTGAATGTCTGCATTTTCTCTCAAGCTTCCAAGTGACGTCCGTGCTGCTGTTCCCCAGACTGCGCTTAGAGAGCAAGACCCTAGACCTAGCTGTTCAATAGAGTCAACCAGCCAAATTAGGTGAAATTGAAGATTCAGCACCTCAGTCACACCAGCCACACTTCAAGTGCCCAATGGCCACCACATTGGACAGAACAGAACATTTTCATCACCACAGAAAGCTCTACCAAGCAGCACAGACAGACCAATGGCCCCCACAGTGGTTGAATGCTGGTATCCCCTCTCCCACATTTATATGTTGAATCCTAACTCCCAACATAATGGTATTAAAAGGCAGGGCCTTTGGCAGGTGATTAGGTCATGAGGGTGGAGCCTCCATGAATGGAATCAGTGCCCTTATGAAAAGAACCCTCAAGCACTCCCTTGCCCTCTTTTCACCATGTGAGGACACAATGAGAAGTTGCCGGTCTGCAACCAGGAAGAGAGTCATCACCAGAACTGACCATGCTGTCCCCTGATCTCTGACTTGTAACTCCAGAACTGCAAGGAATACATTTCTGTTGTTTATTAGCCACCCTGTCTACGGCACTTTGTTATACCAGCCCAAATAAATGAAGACACCCCCTCAGGAAGACATCCTTCCTCTGTATTGTTGGATAGGAATCCCCAAAGTTTCTGTCTGAGGGACCTGGGAGTTTTCACTTGCACAATATGTTACCACCTGGTTCAGCTTTCTCACCAGCTCATTGTCTGTCTTTGCTGCTCACAACCAGTCAGCCCCATTTTGAAGATGTAAAGGGGTCCAAGACACAACATATTATTTAATTTTAAGTAGCCACTAGCATAAAATAAACATCTTATATCTCGCAGACAGCCTGGCAAAAGGGCTCATGTATGACCTAAGGCAGTTGTGTTCCAAGCCTCCTCATCTCTCTCCTATTTGATTCATCACTCTAGGAAACCCAGAAATAAGGAGCTCTTGTCTTGTGCGCCTCTGTATTCTTTCACTGGAGAAAATATAAAAACAATCCCCCACTTGCACATGACATTTGGCAGTTTATAGGCAAATAGAGACTAGCCTGCAGGATGTTTGTTAGGGGGTGCTGTTGGGATCAACTCCGGTGGAGGGCAGTAGATGGGAGCAGGATTGAGCAGAGGGAGAAGCTGGCCTGCAAGGCATTCTCAATGGAGACCTCAGACAATCCCACAGGTAGCTCTGGAGCTGGGATGGACTGTGGGGAAGGAAGGAAGATGAGGGGCTTTCCCTCTTTCTAAAAGGTGCAGAGAAGATCACCAGTCATATTATGTCAGAGTAACAGCTCGTATGGCTCTTGTTCTGGAACTCATGGAATTCACATGTTGGAGGCATGAATCACAGTTCACAAATGTAGGTGGCAAGAAATGAAATTTTTTCATCATTTTATGGCTCATTATAATTTTTATGATAAGTCCAGTGGTAGACACTGGAAATGTGCTTCCAGATCTCCCTTTAATAATAAAGAAAATTTTTCCCTGGCTGCTAGGAATGCTACTGGCAGTCAGCCCTCAGCTTTCAGCTCCTTTGGAGACTGGCCTAGCCAAAGGGAGCCTCCTCACTTAAGGTCAGCTTCCCTCTCCCTGCGGCTGCAACCAAGGCCTGATCAATGAAGGGGCGTTCTCTTCCTCCAATTCAGGACAACTCTGAAGGGCCGTCCCAGCTCCAGAGCTACCTGTAGGGTTGGCTGAGCTCTCCATTGAGAATGTATTGCAGCCCAGCTTCTCCCTCTGCTCAGTCTTGCTTCTGTTTCCTCCCCCAGCTTCTCCCTCTGCTCAGTCTTGCTTCTGTTTCCTCCCCTTCACAAGAGTTTATCCCAAGAGCACACCCTAACAAACATCCTGCAGGCTAATCTCTATCTCAGATCTGCTGCCCAAGGAACCCAACCTGCAAAAGGTTCCATTCTGCTCTCTTGGGCTCTGCCTAATTTCCGAGGCCCTTCATAAACCCAAGGTATCAAGGTGCGGGTGTGATGGTGGGAGGTGAGGGGAGTAATGATGTAGTTTCTCGCTATCATCCATCTACAAGGGCATGACTGACATTCCCAACATTCCATCTGACACTCTCTGCCAGCCTTTTGAGACCAACTCTTTGTGTGTGTCTTCCATGCTCCTGAACATATGGGATTAATTCCTCCATTCCCATACCATGCTGGGACTCAGGGAACTCTGTTAGACAAAGCTCCATTTTTCACAGCCATCTCTTCTCAGAGTCTATTTCCCCAGGCACAACCCCAGAAGTGGTACCCATCTGCTCTTAAACCTTAAAAGCCAATTTAGGGCGTCTTTTGTTCTTCCTCCTCACCAGGGCTTGGTCTAGGGAAGGGAGCAGGTAACTGAGCTTCTACCCCTTGTGGTAGATGATCATGGCTACAAATTCTTTTTATAAGTACATTTTATTGTGCATACTTAAGGTATACAACATGATGTTATTACATACATAGGTAGTATAATGTTTACTATATTGGAATAAATTAACATGTTCATCATCTCACATAATTACCCATTTTCCCCTGTGGCAAGAGCCGCAGTTATCTACAATTTTTTTTACATTCCTCCTCTCAAGAGATAAGATTTATGTCTCCTCCCCTTTAATGTGGGTGGGCTTTATGACTGCTTCAAACAGTAGAACACAGCAAAAGGAACACTGTGACTGTGACCTTGGATCTATTGCCTGACCCAGGTCTTAAGAATCTAGCAGTTTCCTGACTCTTGAAACAGTCCCTGTGGAAGCATTGAGCCACCATATAAGAAGCCCAACCACCCTGAGTTCCCCTCTGCTGGAGAAGCCATGTTTAGGGACACCAGTCATGAGTCCCCATCTGAGCCTTCCAGCCACACTGCTATGTGAGAGAAGCCACCTTGGATGAGCCATCCTCCCCAGCTGAATACTGCTGAGTAGCCCCAGTTAATGCCACACGGAACAGAAGAATCACCCAGCTCAGCCCTACAAAATTGTGAAACATAATAAAATGGTGGTCATTTTCAGCTGCTGCCACCCTTTCTCAGGGACATCACTGCCTCCTTTCTTCCTCTCCATCTCTATTCATACTCTATTCAGTGAATCTTTTCAGGTTGAGGGGCAAGATTGGACAGAGCAGGAAAGTGGAATCTTTACTTTTATTCATCCTGTAGTCTTTCAAATTACTCAGCCCTGTGTTCTTCCCACTCCCTGCCAAAGGTTTGGCTTTTGGAACTCAAAAGCCAGGAGTCTATCTTACCTACTTTTTGTTGTGTCTTCCCTTCACTGAGGCAAGGGATGATGTAGGGTCTTGCTGGCCCACCTGGGTGTAGAAGTCAGAGATCATGAAAGGAAATACAGAGGAAACATGAGATAACATTTAACTATCATCCTGCCACCCGCAGAATTTTGCTAACTTTAGAGATCAGATCCAAGCCACAGGGAAAAACCAGGACATGGGAAAATTAGGTTATCAGCACAACATTCAGGGCTCGGAGGCAGGGTTTAAACTTTAAACTCAGGGATTCTGACTTTCAGCCCTCTGTTCATTTGGTAAGTCTTCCAAAAATGCAGACATCCAGGCATACTTACTCGATGCTGAATTATTTTTCCTAAAAATAGAATTTACTCTCATACACTGCCAGTGGAAGTATAAACTGGTACAATGACTTTAGTCTGCCACTCCACAAGCAGGCAGATATTTAAGAGAAATGAGTGCATGTCCAAAAAAGTATAAAAATGTTAACAAACTTATTCTCAATAGCCAAAAACTGTAAACAACCCAAATGTCCATCAACAGGAGAATGGATAAACAGACTGTGCCATATTTATACTGTGGAATACTATATACAGCAATAAAAAAGGCCAAACTACTGAGTATGCAAAAAGATAGTTGAGTTTCACAAGCATTGTGCTAGGCAAAAGAAAAAACACACAAAAGAATACATATTGAATAATCACACTTAGAGGGAGTTCAAGAACAAGCAAAAGCAATCTTTGGGGATAGAAGTCATAATAGTGGTTACCTCTGGACTAGAAGGATTGCCTGAAAAGGGGCATGAGGGAACGTTCTCACATGATAAAAATGTTCTGTGTCTTGGTGTATGCATATGTGAGAATTCATCAAGCTTAAGATTTGTAAATTTTACTGTATGTGACTTACACCTCAATTTTAAAAACACAAACTAGTTTGTTCATATATATATATACACACACACACAGACACACACACCATATATACACATATGTATATATATATACATATTAAAGTTTCCAAGACAAACTCAAGAAATTATTCTTTTGCCTACTTTTCTTTTATTCTGTAATAAAATTTGTTTGTTTTAAGAGATGGGGTCTTGCTATGCTGCTCAGGCTGGACTCAAACTCCTGGGCCCCTGAGTAGCTGAGACTACAGGTGGGTGCACCCAGCACAACAAAGTTTTCTTTTTTGTTTTCCTCAAAATCAATCTCCTTTTCTTCTTCATAAATTTTAATTTTATTAATATTATTCTATAATTTGCAAAAATGCATTTTAAGCGTTTTGTATTTTCTAAATGGCAGACACACCAGGGATTGTATATTTCTACTCTCAAAACAGCAGGGAGTGAACCTGTTCTGCCTAGACTCACTGTACAACCCTCCTGTCTCTTAGATCTTGCTGCCTCCTCAGTATCCAGCAGTAGTGGGAAAGATCCTCTTTGCTCTCAGTCCTGCACACTGATTCAGACCTCCATGCAGTCCATACACCCTGTTTCATCTGCCTGAAAGAACCTGCTTTCCTCCTTCATTTGTCTAACTTCTATACATCCTCCAAAACCCAGCTGTCTTTCCTTTTACTCTTTATCTGCTTTTCATGGCCTCTGTGACGGCATTCTCCCATTGAACTCTAATTGTTTTCACCTCTGTGAATTTCTCCAGCTCATGTGAATTTCTCCAGACATGTCTGCATGGATTTCACATCCTCTTCCTAACACACCACCCAGCAAAAAGTGGGGGTTCATTTCACTAGGAGAGGACCCCGAAATGAATGGATAAATCCTTAGATTCGGTTGCAACACTGCTGTTTTACAGGATTTTCATAAATAAAAAATACCCAACATTGCAAAAATTAATCTGGAGATTGAGGAGATGAAAGGTTCATTAAAAAAAAAAAAAAAAAAAAATGCTGTGAATGCAACTCTGTAAACAGGAAGCCTCTCCTTTCTGTGAAAACTAATTGCCCCCAATGGGCTGATGGCAAATAATGAGTAATGAAGGATGCTAGAATTATTTGTAAAGATTGGGCTCCTGTGGCTTTGATAAATTTATCATGAAATACCCTTCAGAACCTCAGCCCCAGCAGGAGCTCATTGCTTCTGTGATCACAACTTGAGATGCGTTCAAGGTTCTGCCTGGAGCTGGTTTTCAGAAACATCAAATGCTTGCATTTTATTTTACTGTTTTGGATAAGAAAAGTCATAAAATCTTTGAAAAAGTGAAGGACTGACTATTTGGAAAAATATCTTATCAGGGACTGCAAATCTTTGAAGCTTTTATGCTAAATCCCCACTTAGTTTGCCTCCCTTCAACTGCTCCTTGTGCTGGAAAGGCACAGGAAGATCTGCTTTTGTGAAATTAAGCCCAGGCTTCCAATCTAGGCTGCAATCAGATGGGTATTCATGATTCTTGGGGATACACAGATAAAATCCCAGGTTAATAAATTCAATTCACCCAGGATTCAAGATCCCAGAGACCCCTCCAAACCCCTTGCCCTCCATCACGCCACTGCCTCCAGCCCCTGGGGCTTTCCTTAAATATATAAAGTATTTTTAGTAAATAACTTGAGAGAGAAGGAAGTCAGTGGAGGCAATCACCATCTGAGAAGCTCTGGCCACCTCCAGGTAGCTCTGGATGGGCAAAGGTGTTAACCTGGAAATTAACATCTTTCCATAAATTCATGGAAAATGTTATCTTGCTAGCTTGTGAATTCTACTCTGAAAAGTGGACCTCAGCTCTATGAATCCTGAAGCTCCTAATATCCAAACAGTAGGAAAAGAGAAAACCCTGAGCAGTTGCATGATCGAGACCTCCTCAGGCCTCAGTTTCTGAGGATGCTTCACGATGATAACCCTTAGGCAGCCAAGTACGTTTGACTCACAGCTTCTCCATACACAGACCTACTAAGGAAGTAGCAGCCCTCAGCTGGATCTGGATGTAGAATTAGATTGGAGTGAGGAATGAGGTAGGACTTGAGGGGAAATCCTTTGGAGGAAACTGCTGAAGCCTCAAGAGCTTGGATGGGGTGTACCTCCACTGCTTCTGGTCTGGAGAGAGGGGGCCTCAATGGGAACATGCAGAGAGCTTCTTCAGGTTCTCTGAGTTGGGAGGCACCATGGCCTAGAGTTTCACTCTTATCCAGGATATCAGGGGCATATTTGTGCCCTTTGTGTTTGTGTCTCTTGTGGACCAGATGTGGGCCACATTGAGTTCTGCTCATGCAGACAGCTAGGAGAGTAAAGGTCATAAAAAGTGGGCCACTAGGACCAGCCCAGGATCGTAGGGCACACTGACAGTACCATACTACTACAGGTACTACACACTACTACACAGGTCTGCACCTACTATCCTGTCTTCATCCACCTAACCCTGGTGGGGGTCTCCAGCAACAGCTTGCAAGTGAGGGAGAGGTGGGTATGGAAGAAGCAAAAGTCATCCCTCCTTCCTTGAGGAAGATGGCTGCCAAATATAGGCCTTAGCATGGAGAGCAGTCTTACCTTCGAGTGATAGAGTAATCATGTCTTTTTAGTCTGTATTTTTGGTGCTTTGACTTCTTGGGGTCTTGCTGACTTTGAAGAGACTGTCCCTCCCAAGGATAGCCAATTCCTAGAGATAGTTAAAAAAAAAAAAATAAAGGCCAAGTTGGGTGGCTCACACCTGACACCTGTAATCCCAGCACTTTAAGAGGCTGAGATAGGTGGATCACGTGAGGCCTGGCCAACATGGCAAAACCCCGTTTCTACTAAAAATACAAAAATTAACCAGGTGTGGTGTTGCACACCTATAATCCCAGCTACTCAGGAGGTGGAGGCACGAGAATAGCTTGAGCTTGGGAAGCAGAAGTTGCAGTAAACTGAGATCGTGCCACTACACTCCAGCCTGGGCAACAGAGCAAGAGCAAGACTCCATCTCAAAAAAAAAAAAAAAAAAAAAAGGTTCCACTCAACTTTGAGTGTGCCTGTCATATGCAAACCAACCCATCCACGGCCCATTTCCTTAGCCACCTCCTTTATCAGGCTTTTACACTGTGGGCCACTAGTGACCCAAGGACCAGGTACCAGGTAACTAGGGATAACCCCTATCCCCCAGGACCTCCTGAAATTACACAATTTAGCCAACCCTAAACCTACTTACCTGGCTTCATCCATTCCTTCCAGCATCAACTACAATAAAGCCTCTTGCCCACATTCCTCTCTGCTTGCTCTACCTCCTGACTCACCTTGGTGCTTCCCTGTGTGGCCCTGCATGACAGTGGGATGCACCCTTCTCTTGGGAACTGTGAGCAACAAACTGTCTTTTCAATGACAGTCATGTGATCTGTTGGCCTCACCATACCTAAATAATAATATACCTACACTTTAAAACAAGACTGAAGTGTTGATTAATACACTCAACTGGATGCATTCTCATTACTAATCCAAAACGACCATACAACATAAGACTGCATGGGAAACAAATTATTCATGTTTCTGTTCAGGGGCTGGGGAAATTTTCTCATCTGAGAAAAACTTAAAGGGACCATCTGAGACCAAAAACATTCTGTACAATGGAATGTTATTCAGCAATACAAAGGAACAAAGCACTGATACATGCTACAGAGATGACCTTGAAAACATGCTAAGAGAAAGAAGCCAGTCATAAAAGACTGTATGTATATTTCCATTTATATAAAATGTCCAGAATAGGCCAGGAGCGGTGGCTCACTGTCACTGTCACTGTCACTTGCTTAAATATGTGCTTCAAACCTCTGCCCACTCTATTCCCAATGCTTTGGGAGGCCAAAGCGGGCAGATCACTGAAGCCCAGGAGTTCAAGACCAGCCTGGGCAACATGGCAAAACCTCATCGCTACAAAAAAATGCAAAAATTACCCTTGTGTGGTGGAAGACACCTGTAGTCCCAGCTACTCCGGAGGCTGAGGTGGGAGGATTGCTTAAGTTGAGGAAGCGGAGGTTCCAATGAGCAGAGAAGGTGCCACTGTACTCCAGCCTGGATGACAGAGTGAGACCCAGTCTCAAAAAAAAAAAAAAAAAAAAAAGAGTGCAGCAGCTCATGCCTGTAATCCCAGCATTTTGGAAGGCTGAGGCAGGTGGATCACCTGAGGTCAGGAATTCAAGACCAGCCTGGCCAACATAGTGAAACCCCATCTCTACTAAAAATACAAAAATTAACTTGGCCTGGTGGGAGCCTGTAAACACTTTGGGAGGCCGAGGTGGGCGGATCACGAGGTCAGGAGATTGAGACCATCCTGGCTAACACGGTGAAACCCCGTCTCTACTGAAAATACAAAACATTAGCCGGGCGTGGTGGCGGGTGCCTATAGTCCCAGCTGAGGGACTGAGGCTGAGGCAGGAGAATGGCGTGAACCCAGGAGGCGGAGCTTGCAGTGAGCCAAGATCGCGCCACTGCACTCCGGCCTGGGCAACAGAGCAAGACTCCATTCCAAAAAAAAAAAAAAAAAATAGTCCAGAGTAGGCAAATCTGTAGAGGCAGAAAGTAAATTAGTTTAGTGAGCATCCAGGGATTGGGGAACTTGCTGGGGGGATGAGGAGTGACTGATAATGGTAAGGTGGTTTGTGGAGGATGAAGAAAATGTTTTAAAATTAATTGTGATGATGGTTGCACAACTCTGTGACTATCCTAAAAACCACTGAATTGTATGGTATATAAATTACATATCAATTTAATTGAAAGAGAGAGAAGCAAGGTACTTCTCAGTCTTTGAGCCATGCAGGCCTGTGTTGAACACCAGCTTCGCCATTTACTGGCCCTGAGGTTTGGGGCATAGAACCTCTCTAAGGCTTTATGTCCTTTTCTATAAACTAGGGATCTACATACCTACTGTATACGGTTGTTGAATAAGATCATGTGTGTGAACTGCTTAATAAGTTTATTAGCGCACAGGAAAGACACTCAGCCTTGGATGCTAATAGTAATGCTAATAAAAGTGGATGTGTCTTACACACCCTCGGAAGGCTTTCCATTCACTCATTCATTCAACAAGTACAAGGCCCTCCTTGTGTCTGACACTGCTCAAAGTGCACAAGTCAAAGTCTAAGTCAAAGTCTTGCTGGTATGAAACTGACACTCTAGTAGGGAGAGGAATAATTAACAAACAGGCAGACATGGCAAATATCAGATAGGGACAGACAGCCACCTCCAGGCCTGCTCCTCAAAGCAGCTCACTTTCATATTGTCCATATTTGGCCGTTAAATAAGGTTTTGTTTGAACCTACAATCCTCAAGGCTTAAATAATGCGTTTCAAAACCTCTGCCCACCCTATCCCCAAGACATTGCAAACTCCACGTTGGGACATATACGGTATCTCAGGCGTAACTGTTCTTTTCTAGTTGATCCTAATGATGTAACTTCAAACAGGCCACCCTCCCAAATTCTAAGAAATTGAATTTTCTGTCACCTTCAGTGAAAGTGATGCTTCCTAGCAAATGCAATTCCAACTAGACATAGAGATTCATGCGGCTAATGGGCCTCATGTCTTTCTGATTCAGTTTAAATCTTTTGAAAACGCCTTGATTAAATTTGGATCTTCCAAAAATGTCAGTGACTTTGATTCAGAAAGTGTGAATTCTCAGCAAGTTTGCCAAGTGCAGGACGCTTCTCTTCGTCACATATTCACTTTCTTCAGTGACTAAGGCCTATGTCTTACACAAATGGGTACATTTTTAGCCTGATGGCTGAGGAGGAACACTCGCCAGAATTAGCTGTCCATGTCCCTCTGTCTCGCAGGTTCACTGTGCCATGTAGGTAACGTCATGCCCAGGTCTCCTCAGTCTCCTGAACACGTCTGCAGAGACCAAGATGCATATTCTAAGCTTACTGGGCAGATGCTCCATTAGGAAGATGCAGGGACATTGCAGCAACATCTGCCAGAAGTTGTGCTTGCCTGCAAGAAAGCACTTCTCAATTTCCAACAGTCCCTGCAGCCTCCTCTCTCTTCTCATTTCAGTCCTGATCACACGGCAGATGGATGGGCTGGGATTCTCTGCTGTGATGCATTTGGCATTGGCTGACAGAGCAGACACAATGGCAGTGCCCTCTGGGAAGCAACGTAAAGAGCTGATAGTTGTATTTTCTGACAGATAATAGCGGAGAAAGATGTGAATAAACCAGGTGCGCTTGTCCTTTAACAGACTGATAACGGTGACAGAAAACACACCCTAGTGGCCATGGAAACAAAGGGTTGGGACAGGAATAAGAATGGAACTGTAGGGAGATTTCAACGAGACCCTCTGTGTGTTGCCGGAAGATACTTGGAAATGTTTGCTGCATTTCCTCATGCATCCCAGTTCTTCCTCAGCCCCAACAGCAAAGACCTCCAGCAGGGAAGGGTTGATACAGCAGGGATGGGAGAAGAAGGGAGTCAAAATCTTGGCTTGGCGTTTGAATTTGGAAAGTCAACTTTGAGTTGTAAGAACCCAAAGGAAATTTACAGGTAACCTAGAAACTTCCAAGGCCTGAGATATAGATCAGGGCTAGTTTTGCCTGCTTCAGAAGAGAGGAAGTTTCCCAGGGCAGAGGTGGGGAGAGAATGATAAGGGGCAGCAAGAGAGGAAGACAATAGAAGCTTCCCTAAAAATGGCCCTGCTCCCCAACCCACCCACCTGTCACGTACAGGGGATGAAGAATACAAAAGAGACCTCAGATGGGTGTGAGGTGGGGTTGGGGGGTCCTAGGGACCATGCCTAGAGACACCAGATAAAATGCAATGTCTGGGGCTGGGCACAGTGACTCACACATGTAATCCCAGCAGTTTGGGAGGCCAAGGCAGGTGGATCACTTGAGGTCAGGAGCTTCAGACCAGCCTGGCCAACGTGGTGAAACCCTGCCTCTACTGAAAATACAAAAATTAGCTGGGCATTGTGGTGCATGCTTGTAATCCCAGCTACTTGGGAGGCTGAGGCAGGAGGATCGCTTGAACCTGGGAGGTGAAGGTTTCAGTTTGCCAAGATTTCACCACTGCACTCCAGCCTCGGTGGCAGAGCGAAACTCCATCTCAAAAAAACAAAAAAAAACAAAAAAAAACACAATGTTTGGGACATACTTACAATAAAACACTACGCATCACTTACCTGAAATTCAAATTTAACTGAGTAATATGTATTTTTATTTGCTAAATCTGGCATCCCTATTTGCACCTCCTTTCTAGGGGAAACCTAAAGAGCCTCCTCACCCCAGCAGGTGAGGAAGACGAAGACAAAGAAGGGATGCTGGGGAGAGGGGCCGTGGGGTGCCTAGTGGAGCCTGCAGCAGGAGAAGGAAAAGCTCTGCCTCTGAGGAAGCCCAAGACTCCACTTCTGGGTGAGGACTTAGAAGTCAAAATGGGGAGGACGCAGCTGCCACCTGCAGGGAGCATTCCGTGAGGGTCAGAGCGTTGACAGTCTCCTCAGACAACACCAGTAGGGATTGATAGGGTCATGCAGGTCAGACTGCACATGCATGCACACACACACCATGTGCCTGCACACAAAAGCAATAAAAGTTCATACTTACTGAGCACTTGCTAACCCAGGAACTCTTCACAGAACTTGACGCTTACTATTTTCTAATTGCATTATATTTTCTTCTGCCAACTCCTCTAATCCTTGCAACAGTCCTATGAGGTAGGCATTTTTATCTCCATTTTCCTCATGAGGGAACAGAAGCAAAGAGTTATTTGAGTATCCCAGACTCACCTAGTTGGCAGGTGGCAAAACTGGGGTGTGAACCCAGCAGTTTGGTCCCTGAATCTGTATTCTTAACTTCCATACTCTGCAATCTGTATCACTTGGAGTTGAGTGTGACCACAAGTTATCAAAAACCCCAATTCGCAGTGGCTGAAACACAGAATTTTATTTTATTTTGTTAAACAACAACAACAAAACTCCAGAGGCAGGCAGGTCAGGACTGTTGTAACAGCGCCACAAAGCTCCTTCCGGAATTCCCTCTGCGTTCACTACAGGTGACTTTCAAACCTGTGGTCCAAGAGGGCTGCTGGAGCCTCAGCCATTACATGTGTGTCCCAAGCAGCAAGAGGGAGGAAGGAGGAAAAAGAGTGGCTCTCTCCCTCTTCCAGAAAGTCACATATGCCATCTCTTAGTCACACAGTCTCATCTTGCTGCAAGAGAAGCTGGAGTAAGTAATCACTTGACTGATTGGCAGTGTGCCCGGCTACACTCAGGAATAAAAGGAGAAAATGACTGTTGAGAATTGATAGCATTCTCTGTCACACTGCCTCTGGAATTTTAAAGTCCCTGGAATTATAGGCCTGTAGTAGATTTTACTGCTGCCCAGATCTCTCCCCCAGCTCATCATGGATGGAGCCAACAAAGTAGGGGGTGCGGCCTCTCAAGGTATCTGCAAAGAGCTGAGGAGGCTGGAGACTGAGACACACAGAAGTTCCCAGGAATCTGCTCCCATTCCTCTACCTCCCACTTTGAAGAAAATCACTGTTCTGATTTCTATCAAAATAGGTTAGTTTGCATTTTCTAGAGCTTCATATAAGTGGAATCATAGAGCATAACCTCTTTTGTGTCTGGGTTCTCTCATTCAGCATTATGTCTGTGAGATTCATTCCTGTGGGGTACATCAGTCATTCATTTCTTCTTATTGCTGTGAGGTGCTCCATTACAGGAATACACCATAATTTGTCCATTCATCTGCTGAGGGACACCTAGTGTGTTTCCAGTGTTGAACTATTATGAATAAAAGCCTCATGAATATTGTTGCACAATATTTGATGCAGATATTGCTTTTCACTGCTGTTGATTAAATGCCTAGGAGGAGAATTACAGGACAGATGGACCTAAGTTATAAGGCAGGTAAACACTTAACTTTTTATGTAACTGTCAAGTAATTTTCTGAAGTGGTTACAGCATTTCACACTCCTCCAGGCGGTTTATGAGTGTTCCAGTTGCTCCACATGGTGAGTTCTCAGAGGAGTCCCAAGGGCTGGCACCATATCCTCACCTGGGCCTTCAGGGCCTGGTCCTGGCTAGGTCAGCACATGGAGCTCCAGCCTGGGAGGCTGTGGCAGCGTCGCCTGCAGGGCAACCACAGCAATGCATGGGCTGAGGGATCCCAGAGCAGGAGCCCGCTGCAGCAGCCCTGTGATGTGAGGGCAGTGCAAGGCAAAGACATTGCCAGTACCGTGGAGATGGTGAGCCCACCACAGACAGTGCTCAGGAGTCTCCTGCCATCTTTCATGTCAGCAGTCATCTGCCAGGAATGCAGGAACACACCAAGATGTGTGAAGGGGGATTAGGCGATGCATTTTGGACACTCAAGATGGGCACCAAAGGGAAGTAATGGCCCCAGAAGAGTGCCAGCAATGCCTCCCTTGCCAATCCCCACATATTCTAAGCAGCCAGGCTCCTCATCTGGAGTGGAAGTAATTTGCAGAAGTGGTGGGAGCTGTTTCTTCCAGTTGCAGAAAATACTAACGTCTTGTGGAACACTCTTTCAGCAGAGTCTTAGGTCCATGGGACACAAAGTCTGGAAAGTTGATAAGGCTTTGGGATGGTGTGATGAAGAAGCATCTCTTTTTGTATTTTTTTCTGATTTTGCTGTCTTCCTTCTTCATCAGAAAACACGTACTCTGTCATGGGCTGTAGCTAGTGACAGCAACATGGGAGCCGACCAAAACACCCACTGGTGTTAGATGTGGTATAGCCAAGCAGTTATACTAGGGAGCTCTGAAGCAGCCTTCCTGGGTTCAAATCCCAGCTCTGCCTTACATTATATGCATGATGTTGGGCAAGTTGCTGAGCCGCTCTGTGCCTCAGTTTCCCCACCTAGAAAATGAGGATAACGGTGTGTTTCACAGGTTTTTCTGAGGAATAAATGAATTAATAGATGCAAAGAACTTATAGCAAGCCTAAACCTAAACATAACAAGCCTCAGTAAATTATGACTCTGGAAGACTGAAGCTTAGCTTGAAAGCTGCTACAATGACACAGTTCTGACAACTACACAAATTTATCAGTATAGAGGAAGAATCTGAGGCACAAATCCAGCCCCTTACCCAAGGCCTACAGCCATAAGTGACAAAGCAGTAATTCCCATTTTGTTGGGTAGCTCCAAAGCTTGGGCTGCATTCCTCATGCCCCTCTCCTTTTATTACAGAGTTCCTAAAGCCTTAGGAACGTGGCGCCACTGCCACCTGCTGGTGATGCTGCCACATGGCCCATGGCTGGAGCTCTCCCTGAAGCCAACGGGACAGAGATGGAGATGGTGTGCTCAGACCAGAGGACCGCCACAGGGCAGCCTGATCAGTGGAATGCGACAGGATCCCAAAGGCTCTCTGGAAACCTTGTCCCCAGAGGGCTTGTATTCTAATCTGAATCTGATTGTGGGATCAATCTCTCCTTCAAAGAAAGGCACTTTGAGATCAATGCTGGCCAAGGTTTGTATGTGTTGCTAACACATTGTAAGTGAAAAAGTATTTAATGGGGTTTGGCTCTGTATCCTCACCCAAATCTCATCTCTAACTGTAATCCCCGCATGTCAAGGGCGGGACCTGGTGGGAAGCGACTGGATCATGGCAACAGATTTTCCCCATGCTGTTCTCATGATAGTGAGTGAGTTCTCATGAGGTCTAATGGTTTAAAACTGTGGTATGCCCCACTTTTCTCTCTCTCTCCTGCCACCTTGTGAAGAAGGTGCTTGCTTCTTCTTCTACCATGATTACGAGTTTCTTGAGGCATCCTCAGCCATGAGGAACTGTGAGTCAATTACACCTCTTTTATTTATGAATTACCCAGTCTCAGGTAGTCCTTTGTAGCAGCATGAAAACAAACTAATACAGAAAATTGGTCCCAGAAGTGGGGTTGGAGCCCCTACACAAAGTCCTCACTGGGGCACTGCCCAGTGGAACTGTGAGAAGAGGGCCACTGTCCTCCAGGCCCCAGAATGGTAGATCCACCAACAGCTTGGACCATGCCCTTAGAAAAGCCACAGGCACTCAACACCAGCCCATGAAAGCAGCCACAGGGACTGTACCCTGCAGAGCCACAGGGGCAGAGCTGTCCAAACCCTTGGGAGCCCACCCCTTGCATCAGCGTGTCCTGGATGTGGAACGTGGAGTCAAAGGAGATTATTTTGGAGTGTTAAGATTTAACGAGGCCAGTGCAGTGGCTCACGCCTGTAATCCCAACACTTTGGGAGGCTGAGGTGGGCAGATCAATTAAGGCCAGGAGTTCAAAACCAGCCTGGCCAACATGGAGATACCCGTCTCTACTAAAAATACAAAAATTAGCCGGTGTGGTGGTGCCCACCTGTAATCCCAACTACTCGAGTGGGTGACTGAGGCATGAGAATCTGGGAGGCAGAGGTTGCAATAAGCCAAGATCATGTTACTGAATTCCAGCTTGGGTGACAGTGTGATACTCTCTCACTCTCCCTCTCTCTCTCTCTCTCTCACACACACACACACACACCCACACACACACACACACACACGCGAAGATTTAATGAGGTGCCTTGCCAGGTTTTAGACTTGCATGGGGTCTGTGGTCCCTTAGTTTTAGCCAATTTATTCCATTTGGAACAGGAACGTTCACCCAATACCTATACCCCCATTGTATCTTGGAAGTAACTAACTTGGTTTTTATTCTATAGGCTCATAAGCAGAAGGGACTTGCTTTGTCTCAGATGAGACTTTGGACTTGAACTTTTGAGTTAGTGCTGGAATGACTTAAGCCTTTGGGGGACTATTGGGAAGGCATGATTGCTTTTGAAATGTGAGAGGGATGTAAGACTGGGGAAGGACCATGGGCGGAATGATATGGTTTGGCTCTGTATCCCCACCCAAATCTCATCTCAAATTGTAAGCCCCATGTGTCAGGGGAGGGACCTGGTGGGAGGTGATTGGATCATGGGGACAGATTTTCTCCATGCTGTTCTTGTGACAGTAAGTGAGTTCTCACAAGATCTGATTGTTTAAAACTGTGCCACCTCCCACTTCTCCCTCTCTCCTGCTGTCTTGTGAAGAAGGCGCCTGTTTCTCCTTTGCCTTCTGCCATGATTGTAAGTTTCCTGAGGCCTCCCCAGCCATGTGGAACTGTGAGTCAGTTAAACTTCTTTTATTTATAAGTTACCCAATCTCAGGCAGTTTTTAATAGCAGTGTGAAAATGGACTCATATAGTATCTGAGACAGGTCTCAATCAATTTAGAGGTTTACTTTGCTAAGATTAAGGAGCACAGCTCATGACACACCTCAGGAGGTCCTGAGAACATGTGCCCAAGGTGGTTGGGTTACAGTTTGTTTTATTACATTTTGGGGAGACAGAAGTTACAGGCAATGGCGTAAATCAAAATATGGAAAGTATACATTGGTTCAGCCCAGAAAACCAGACATTTTGAAGCAGGGGGCTTCCAGGTCATAGGTGGATTTGAAGATTTCTTGAGTTTAGATGAGGGAGGTTGTGAAAACCAAGGTTCTTGTCATATAGATGATGCTACCAGGTAGCAGACTTCAGAGAGAATAGATAGCAAATGTCTTTTATCAGACCTTCAAAGGTGTCAGACTCTGGAAAAGACCTGGTAAGGGAAAGAGATTCTCTACAGAATGCAAATTTCCCCCACAAGAGACTGTTCAGCAGGGCCATTTTAAAACATATCAAAGAAATATATCTTTCTTTGCCTACTATCTGTCATGTGTTGCTACACCAGAGTCACATTGCAATGCGGTATCTCACTGAAACAAAGAGTATGTTTTGCCATTATTAAGATCTCTGCTTTAATGTTAATTCTGGTCAGTTGTGCCTAAATTCCAAAGGGAGGAGGTTATAATGAGGCATGTTTGACCCTACATTCTCATCATGACCTGAATCAGGGTTTCAGGTTTCTTTGAGATCCCCTTGGCCAGGAAGGGGTGCGTTCAGTCCATTGTGGGGCTTAGAATTTTAATTTTGGTTTACAACATCAACGTGTTAGCTATTTACCAGATTACCCAGCTCTTGTGCAAGAGAAAGGTCAAGGAGTTGGAACATGGGACAGGTAAGTTTTGATGAGGATGATACAGTTCAGCAGGGCTCAAAGTGCAGGGCCTCACCCAGGAGGTCAGCTTTGGATGGGGGCCCTGAAGCGAATCCCCTTTTATAATGTTGCCTTTCTCTGCCAACTTCCCCACCTGGGTGAAAGAATGGGGAAAAACTCTGAATGAGACAGACAAAGCCCTCTGTGCTTCGGGTCTTGCTGATGTGTCCAGCCTCATTCCTCTCAGCCCCACCTCATGCTCTAGGACAGTTCCACACTTTGGGTGGATAGTTATGACCTGGACTACTTTTTCAAATTCTTTTTCTGGGAAATGCCCTTCACCCCCACTACTAAGGCCCCTATAGTTACTCCAAAGAACCTTACACTTTGTATACCATGTGAATGGCATCTTATGTGAGTGGCATCCGTGATCACAACCCCTTAGACTACAACAGGAATGGTGCCTCTGGGGCTTGTGCAACTTGGCAAAATGTCTACTACTACCACTACCATTCACATGAGTGGACATGTGGACCCGGCCTCCAGACCATACAGAGATGACTGGTTCAGTGTGAGCTGAAATCAAGTGGGCTGATCAGAGTGCTCTCACCCTTGAAATATGAAACTGATGTAAGAGATTCCAAGCTCAGATTGACTGGAATCTCAAATAAAGGAGGTGTCGGTGGCAGCCCCAAACTGTATGTTGTGAGTGCCCTAGCCAGCACCACCTTTTTAGGGTGGTACATCCATCCCCCAGGTGCTTATTGGCTGCTAACATGTCAAAGCTGCCCCTGCTCTGGAGAATCTCCAACTGCACAGAGCCCACCCCACCCCAAGTCAATAGTCTCAGAGGTACACAAGGGCAGCCCTCAAGGCAGGACAACTCTGCAGCAAATTTACATCCCAAAGTCCCCTCCACCTGGATCAGGCCACATCCTTGCTCCGCTCCTTCTCTATCCTGCTTCTTCCCTCCATTACAGGCTTCTCCTAAACACACTACCCCAACAGATGACCCAAATCTCTGTGTTAGGCTCTACCTCTAGGGAATTCACCCAAGGCAGACATAGTCTATCACATGAACTATAAACAAAGGAAGCTAGCCTGAGGGAAGAGAGTGATAAGGTCTCTCTTCTTTTTTATTTTTATTTACTTATCTATTTGTTTGAGACAATTTCTTGCTCTGTCCCCAGGCTGGGCTGCAGTGGTGTGATCACAGCTCACTGCAGTCGCGACCTCCTGGGCTTAAGCAATACTCCTGTTTCAGCCTGCTTAGTAGCTGGGATCACAGGTGCACACCACCACGCCTGGCTAATTTTTTTATTTTTTATTTTGTAGAGACGAGGATTCACTATGTTGCTCGGGCTGGTCTCAAACTTCTGAACTCAAGGAGGTCCTCCCACCTCAGCCTCCCAAAGTGCTGGGATTATAGGCGTGAGCCACCGCACCTGGCCGGGAATCTCTTCCTGACCAAACTTTAGACAGGCTCCTCTGAGCCCTCTTTTCAACAAGACTTCAATTTTGGCCTATGAAAAACTGCACACTCTCAGCACAAATACTTTCATCCACCTCCACACTGTAAGATGTGCAAAAACACTAATATAGTTTCTAATAGCTCAAGGCCACATCCATAAGATGACCCTAGACCTCTTAGTGTGCTCACCTCAGAAAACTCAATGCTGCCAGGAGAATTTACTGTTTGCTCCAGACAAAACCTAGTAACACACAGGCCCCTGAACCTCTCCACAACTCCTCTGAGCAGTTATTTTAGAAGGCTGCTTACAATTATGAATCCTTTCTCTTCCCCTTTAAAATGTAGATCGTCCACCACCCAGAACTGTCTTCCCAACGACATAAGAGCCATCTCTTTGAAATGCAAATCTCAGCGCTCTCCCTCTCCCAACTCTGGGGGCACCTGGCTCTAACTTGCACTGCTATGGCCTGTAGGAGGTACACATGAGATTAACAAACCCAGTCTCTGCTCTAGCCCCTGCTTGTTTCCCCTCTACTCCCTCACTCTCCCTTTAAAATGCCCAGGCATCTCTGCACAAGTCAAAGCTGAGTTCAGTTCACTTGGACCCTCTTCCCTATTGCAGTGGTTATTACTGAATAAAGTCTATTCTTACCACTCTAACTAATGCAGTGCTTTGACAAGGGAAAGAAACGGCTATGCAATGAGGAGTAAAGGTGGGAAATGGGGAATAACATTTCCCTGCTTCTTGGTCATTCCAAGGCACTCCTTCATCCCTGCCTTTAAGCCCCATCAGACGCTTTGTGACCATGTAATAAATCCCCCATTTCTTGCTTAGGCAAACTCATGTCACTTTCTATTACTTGTAACTAATTCAGATTTTACTAATACCTTCCCTCCTCCTGGTGTGCCCCTCTGCTCCCTGCTGTCTGCCTGGTTTATACTTAAGGTCTTTCAACATAGCTCCAGCATCAACTCCTCCTTGAAGCCTGCCCTGATAACCTGCTGTGCAGCTCCTGGCATGTGCCTCCATCACACCAGAGCCCCACTAGCACTGTTGTGCACTTTTTGGTTTATAATTACAGAAGTTCTTTGAGTTGATACAGAAAACCCACTCGGCCAATAGAACTGAAAAATGCGTGCTTTGATGAAAAACTATGCATTGCTTAGAACGCGCTGGTCTGGGTCATCTAATTCTGATTCTATGGAAGATAATTTGCAACTCTGTATCTTGTATACAACTGATAGTAATGCAAAATCATTCCTGCTCAGAGACATGTCAATAAATTCTGTGCAGAGGAGAGATGACCCTCCCCTCTATGGAAAAGCCAGTTTTGCATCCATTTGAACATTCATTTCAGTATTTCTAATCTATCTATAAATGTATCTGTTCTCCTTTTAACTGGTTGACATTTTTACAGTTTTCTCATTAATTAGCTAAGTAAAATCTTTAAGATGTGCTCATTTTTATATCTGTGTAAGAGTTTGTTTTTTGTTTTTGGGTTTTTTTAACCAGTCTTTGAAAATTACCCTTTCACAGAATATTGGGGCCTCTGGTTTCAATTGTCATAATAAAAGCTACCATGAACTGGATGCTGAGTGATGGGTTTTACTTTCCTCATCCCATTATAGTGGAGATGTCATCAATTTTTTCACTAGTATATTCTTCAGCCCCTCAAACTGTCCCTGGCATAGAGCAAGTGCTCAAAAACTTACTGGTAACTAAATGAGGAAATTTCAACTATGTCAGGCAAAGCTGCTATTGTGATCCCCATTTTAAAGATGAGGAAGCTGCGGCACATAGCTGGCAGATGACAGTGAGAATTTGAACTCTTGGGGTCTTCAGATAGAACTGAGACAGAAAAATAATCTCATTTAATTTCCTCTTACAGAAGTATGCAATTTGTCCCAAGAGGAATGCCCAACAGACTCCTCATTTCTCTCTGGCCCAAATTTGTGTCACATGTCTTTCTATGAACCAATCACCACAGGTGAATGAGACAAAGTTTAGACCATTAGGGTCATTCATGGAGTTGGCACTGGTGTCAAACCTTTGAGAGGGTTCTGAACAAACAGGTGGGTTCCCAGCGTCTACATTAGGCAGTTTGCAGAATGAGAATCTTCCCAAGCCCCACTGGGTTCACCAGCTTAGAATTCATTTTATTTTTGCCTTTTAAATTATCTTTTGTCATAACTTTTTACAGACATGTCAATTACGTCAATAAGATGCATCCATTTTAGGTGCATAATTCAAAAAGTTTTGACCCATATACACATCCGTCTAACCACCACACCAATTGCAACATGGAGCATGTGCCCTGGGCAACTTCTCTACCAATCTCCACACCCACCACCAAGAAGCTGTTAACTAGGTTTACCTGCTCACTTCACTTAAATGAAATCATAGTGTGTGTAGTTTTTAAATGCCTGGATTCTTTCACTTAAATAATACTTTTGAAATTTGTGCATGTTTTCATATGTATCCGTAGTTTTTTTTCTTTTTTTAATCACTGAGTAGGATCCCATTGTATGAATATATACTACAAATCGTTTATCCATTTTCCTGCTATGAATATTTGTTATTTCCAGTCTGGGGTTCACAAATAAAGATGCTAAGAACATTCACATACAAGTCTTCTCAGAATCAGTTTTTAAATTGGTTTCATGGCTCAGGGATCCCAAATGATGGGTGAAATTAGTAATTTGGGCCCAATACACACCAGCAGCCCTGGCCCAGTGACTCATGGAAGACTCGGTTTCCACCCAGGGACCATTTTTGGACAGGATCCTAGGCTGGCAGGCTGAGATACCATTCTGTTTAGGGCATCTCAGACACGACAGCAGCATCCCAGCTGTAAGTCTGACACCTTGACATACTGTTGTAGGACTCTTTCCTTAGTTCAGCTAAAGACAGGGATCCTTATCACACAGCCATGAAAAATCAGGGTTGCAGACAGTTTGAAGAGTGAGGAGGGCAGGGTTTTATTGGATTTTGAAAGGAAAAGAAAGGGAAACAGGGACTGTCCACTAAACCAGAGTTCTGGTAGTATGCTTCCTGCCTGGCAGATTGAATCCCAGGTTCCATCCAGGAAGAGGGGGGACCAGGCTCCTCCCCGCTGCAAACACCGGGAGCTTCTATGGCTCCACCCCAGTGCACACTCCTTCTAGTGAGCAGGCTGGTTGGAGTTTTTCTGGGAACCCCTTTGCACTTGGCTGTCTCAATACCCAGGGAAAGCCCTGGGACCATTCCCTGGAAAAAGATTATGCACCCTAGCCACTGAGGTGAGTATTCAGTGCACTTCCACCTACCTCCTGGGGGTCATGCACTTTCAACTCCAGTTCACCACTGTGGCTGTGGATGCTAGGACTCAGTATTTTTTCTTTTCTTGTCTTCCTTTACATTCAGCTAGAAAACCTTCACCTGTTTAGTCATTCATTCACTAAATATTTATTAAGCACTTGCCAGGCATTGGGGGTATAAACAAAAGATAAAACATAAACAAAAACCAAATCCTGTGTTGAAGGTAGACTGAAGGGCTACTCTCTGGAATGCAACAAGGTAGATGATGTCTAGAGAAGACTGAATTTCTTTCTTTCTTTCTTTCTTCTTTTTTTTTTTTTTTTTTTTTGAGACAGAGCAATCTCAGCTCACTGCAACATCCGCCTCCCAGGTTTAAGTAATTCTCCGGCCTCAGCCTCCCAAGTAGCTGGGGTTGCAGGTGCGTGCCGCTATGCCTGGCTAACTTTTGTATTTTTAGTAGACATGGGGTTTCACCATGTTGGTGAGGCTAGTCTCAAACTCCTGACCTCAAGTGATCTGCCTATCTTGGCCTCCCAAAGTGCTGGGATTACAAGTGTGAGCCACCATGCCCACTCAGAGAAGACTGCATTTCTCAGACTCCTTGTAATTGTTTTGGGGTCATATGACTAGTTCTGACTGATTAAATATGAATAGTGTGAAATATGAATAGAACTTAACATTTCTGGGCTGAGACAATTAAAGTTCCGTGCACAACTTTCCAGTCTCTCTTTTCTTGGCCATTGACCACCAGGCCCAGATACAGTAACTAAAAAATGGTAGTGCCTCAGTTAGCCTCAGTTCCTGAGTGACTGTGTAGCAGTTACTGCCAATATTGCACCTGCCACTGCATATTGTCAGATGAGATGCCAATTGGCAGTAGACTTTTGTTGGGTTAAATCACCAATATTTGAGGGATTTTTGTTACCACAGCATAACCCCCAGCTAGTCTTAATGTAGAAAATTAGTACCGGAAAAGGGTACTGCTTCAATGTCCATGGTACACCTGCCTCTATCATGATGACCAGTGTCTTCCTTCTGGTGTCTTCACCTGAGTTAAGCCAAGCCCTCCCTCCATGTCCCTCATTGTGGCTTCTCAGTCTTTCATTTGGTCAACCTGAGTCCCCTAAAAAGACAACAAAGCCACAAAAATGTTTTCTTTCTTTTTTTTTTTTTTTTTTTTGAAACAACTCTATCACCTAGCACCTAGGCTGGAGTGCAATGGCACAATCTTTGCTCACTGCAGCCTCAACCTCCCAGGCTCAAGCAATTCTTCCACCTCAGTCTCGCAGATAGCTGGGACTATAGGCACACACACTAACATGCTTGGCTAATTTTTTTTTTTTTTTTGTAGAGACGAGGTTTCACCATGTTGCCCAGGATGGTCTCGAACTCTTGGACTCAAGCGATCTGCCTGCCTCAGCCTTCCAAAGTGCTAGAATTACAGGTGAGAGCCAACCACTACACCTGGCCAAAGGTTTCCTTTTGACATGGTACCACCAGCTGGATGTCAGTTTGAGATAACGTTATATAAAAACATTTAAGCCCCAAGAGATTAAATAGCAAAGTAAGGCAAAGAAAATATATACTGGTAAATGCATGAAAAACAAAGAACATCCACTTTATATCCAGTTTCCTCTTCAGCGCTACTCCCATCAAAAGAATAAATCCCACAGACCAGTTTAGCCAAAAGGACACTTCAATAACCAAGTGCCTTTTTCTTTCAACTGACTGGTTGTTTTCCCCCCTTTAGTGATCACCCAAGAGTTACCAATTGCATTAGCTATTGTACACGCTTTCCTTTGGCTGGCTAGAGAACAGTCTAGAAAATAGTCCTATTACTAGGACTGTTTTAGCAAATGACTTTTTTTTTTTTTTTTTTTTTTGAGACAGGATCTTGCTCTGTCGCCCAGGCTGGAGGGCAGTGGTGTGGTCTCAACTCATCTCAGCCTCAATGTCACAGACTCAAGCAATCATCTTACCTCAGCCTCATGAGTACCTGGGACTACAGACATGTGCCACCAGTCTTGGCTAATTTTTGTATTTTTTTGTAGAGACGGGGTTTCACCATGTTTCACCAGTCTGGTCTTGAACTCCTGACCTGAAGCAATCTGCCCACCTTGGTCTCCCAAAGTGCTGGGATTACAGGCATGAGCCACCGTGCCCAGTCTAGCCAATGAATATTGATAGTTTGTTGTATCATCTGTTGAGGCCCCACAGCCTGAGTGTTTCCTTTGTTGTTTGGGTAATAGGAATAAACAATGGATTTAAACAATCACTTATTAGTGTCAATGAACTTTTAAATTTAAGAGACTTTATAATCTCACTTATTAATTCCCTCTGGAAGGAGATAAGGATATACCACTTCATTTGCTCAGAAAAGTTTTCATATTCAAGAGAAAAGAGAGGGGAAAAATAATGTATTTAGAACCTTAGTATTTGGGGTGGAGGGCAACCATGAAGTTCTAGACAAGCCAAATTCAATGATCTATTTTTTTGCATTTCTATTCTAGCTGTGATTTGAACTTTTAAATACATACTCTAGGGTCATTTATAAAATTCTTATACAGATCAGTTAATATTGCTTAGAAGCTATAGACTGCTGTTCTCTACACCTTATAAAAACAATTTCACTTTTTTAACTCTTTGTATATATTTCCTTCCTTTGGTGGCAGGCTGGCTTTATGAATTAGGCATACCTATGCTGCAAACAAATGACAAATTCCCATGACAAATTAATCTCTAAAATTATTCCCCCAAAAGAGAGGTGGCCACAGATACAATGTCTACCCTCACACACAGAGGAAGGAGAAGTTGTTCTCTTTCACAGACACAGAGAACTGAAGTCTGTCTTTTAAAACATCAGTCAAAAGCAAGTGCTGACACCTGTGAGTCAATTACTCTATTTGCCTTACCAGGCCTTCTGAACTTCTGACAAACAGATGTCAGAGCCAGAACTGCAATCTAGGCCTCAAGGCTCTAGGCTGAAAGACTGGTAGCTATCCAGGTCTTGCCAGGCTCTCAGCCAGGAGATAGTTTTCGGTGCCTAGACAAGAATGATTTAGAGTGACTCTCAAAGTGCAACTCTTGCCATCCTTTAACTGATAGACAGTTGTGACCTATAGGACCAAAATGTCTCTGCTTCTAAAATTTGAAAGACAAAGACATTTAATTTTATATTACAGACAAGGAAATGGCCATCAGATCTGAAAATGGTCAACTATGAAAACAAGCACAATTTGTTGGATCTTAGCACAAACTCACCATTGAGTTAGGTAGCTCCACAAAGGAAGGTCAGGGTGACACCAAGGTTCTCACAGGTTTTCCATCATTTTTAGATTGGTTTAAGCTGGCCACAACTCATTTGGACAGGTTGTGACTGGCCACAACCAGTTTATGCCAGTTCTGAACAGTTATGGCCAGTTCCAACTGGTTTAGACATGTCTCAGTAGGACACAACCTGTTTAGACTGGCTGTGACTTTCCTCTACTGGCTTACACTGTTTTTGATTAGCTACAATTGATTTAATCTGATTTTGACTGGTCATGACCAGTTTTGACCAGTTAGGACCCTTTTACAGTAGCTGTAAGTGGTTTTGTCCTGGTATGGCTGCTCTCAACCTGTTTTGGTCACTTTTTAAATGGAAGCTACCTCCTCGTTTAAGCTTGTCAGATTTTTTTTCTTGAGAACCTTCTTTGCAAACGAGGCATATCAGTAGGCTTAGAACCTGAACGCAAACAAGAAACATTCAGAATTATTTGGGGGAAGGATCACTAATTGAGATTAAAGAGGACCTTCTACATTTTCTCTTTGACCTTAGAATTTTTTCTCACTATCCCATGGTACTATCTTGAGCACCAGTTTTGATCAGTTTTGACTGGCCACAATTGTTTTATGTTGCTTCACACTGGTCATGATTGGTTCCTAAGACTTTAGACTGGTTTCATTGTCAATTTTTAAAAAAAGAGGTTTTAACTACCTGTCAGTGGCTACAACAAGTTTAGCCTGGTTTTGACTGGTCAAAGCCAAGGTATACCATGTCTGAGCATTATATGTTCTTGTTGAATTGAACACTTTATCATTATGTAACACCCTTTTTTATCCTTTACTACTATTGTTGGTTTAAAGCCTCTTTTATCTGATATAAAAATAGTGACCCTTGCTCTTTTTTGTTTTCCATTTGCATGACAATTCCTTCTCTACCTCTTTACTTTGAGCCTATGCATGTTATTACATGTGAGATAGGTCTCTTGAAGACAGCAGAAGGAAAGATCTTTTTTTAATCCAATTTGCTACTCTATGTCTTTTAAGTGGAACATTTAGGCCACTTACATTCAATGTTAATATTAATATATGAGCTTTTATTCCTCTCATAGTGTAGTTAGCTGGTTGCTTTGTAGTATTGATTGTGTAGTTGCTCTATAGTTGCTTTATAGGGTTCATGGGATATGTGCTTATGTGTGCTTTTGTGGTAGTGAGTATCATTCTTTTGTTTCCTTGTTTAGAACTCCCTTAAGCATCTCTTGTAGGGCTGGTCTAGTGGTAATTAATTCACTCAACAGTTGCTTGTCTGGGAAATACTTTATTTCTTTTTTGTTTGTGAAGCTTAGTTTGGTGGTATATAAAATTCTTGGCTGGCACTCACGCTTTACTTTGGACATAGACATTGAACCTGGACCCTGGACCTTGATTTATCCGATTTCTTTGACATAACCTTAGAGCTGGAACTTGGATCTACAACTAAACCTTGGATGTGAATTTGGATCTTAGTTCTGCTCCTTGAACCTCATCCTTGGGCCTGGATTGGGCCAGAACCTTAAACATGACCTTAGACCTTGACAATGGTCATGGACTTGAGCCATGGGCTGATAATATCAAGCATCTATATTAGTCCATTTTCACACTGCTATAAAGACACTACCCAAGACTGGGTAATTTATAAAGGAAAGAAATTTAATTGACTCACAGTTCTGCATGGCTAGGGAGGCCTCAGGAAACTTACAATCATGGTGGAAGGCAAAGGAGAAGCAAGCACCTTCTTCACAAGGTAGCAGGCAAAGGAGAGCATGTGTAAGGGGAAGAGCCCCTTATAAAACCATCAGATCTCATGAAAATTCACTCATTGTCATGAGAACAACATAGAGAAAACTGCCCCCATGATCCAATCACCTCTCTCCCTCAACACATGGTCCCTCCCTCAACATGTGGGGATTAAAATTTGAGATGAGATTTGGGCAGGGACACAGAGTCAAACCATATCATTCCAACACTGCCCCCCCAAGCCCCATATCTTTTCACATTTCAAACCCAATCATGCCTTCCCAACAGTCCCCCAAAGTCTTAACTCATTTCAGCATTAACTCAAAGGTCCACAGTCCAAAGTCTCATCTGAGGCAAGGCTACAAGCCTGTAAAATCAAAAACAATTTCGTTCCTTCTGAGATACAATGGGGGTAAAGGCATTGGGTAGGTACACCCATTCCAAACGGAAGAATTGGCCAAAGCAAACGGGCTACAGGCTCCATGCAAGCCCCAAATCCAGCAGGGCAGTCCTTAAATCTTAAACCACCAAAAGGATCTCCTTTGTCTTCATGTATCACATCCAGGGAACACTGATGCAAGGGGTGGGCTCCTATGGACTTCAGCAACTCCTTTGCAGGCTGGCATTGAGTGCCTGTGGCTCTTCTGGGCACACATTGCAAGCTGTCAGTGGATCTACCATTCTGGGAGCTGGAGGACTGTGGCACTCTTCTCACAGCCCCACTAGGCAGTGCCCCAGGGGGACTCTGTTTGGGGCTTCAACCCCACATTTCCCTTCCACACTACCCTAGCAGAGGTCCTCCATGAGGGCTCCACCACTGCACATCCACGCACTTCTGCCTGGACATCCACACACTTCTGTACATCCTCTGAAATCTAGGCAGAGGTTCCCAAACTTCAGTTCTTGACTTCTATGCACCCACAGACCCAAGACTACATGGAAGCCACCAAGACTTGGGGCTTGCACCCTCTGAAGCAATGGCCCAAGCCATACATTGACCCCTTTTAGTAACAGCTGGAGCTGGAGTAACTGGCACACAGGGCACCAAGTCCTGAGACTACTCAGAGCAGGGGGGCCCCGGGCCCTGTCCATGAAATCAATTTTTTCTCCTAGGCCTCTGGGCCTGTTATGGGAGGGGCTGATGTCAAGATCTCTGACATACCCTGGAGACATTTTCTCCATTGTCTTGGTGATTAACATTCGGCTTCTCATCACTTACTCAAATTTCTGCAGCCAGCTTGAATTTCTCCTCCGTAAATGGGTTTTTCTTTTCTTTTGCATTGTCAGGCTGCAAATTTTCCAATTTTATGTTCTCTATCCCTTTTAAACACAAGTTCCAATTTCAGATCATCTCTTTAAAGTTCAAAGCTCTACAGATCTCTAGGGCAGGGGCAAAATGCCGTCAGTCTCTGCTAAAGCACAGCAAGAGTGACCTTTGCTCCAGTTCCCAATAAGTTCCTCATCTCCATCTGATGCCACCTCAGCCTGGACTTCATAGTCCATATCGCTATCAGCATTTTGGCCAAAAATCGTAAGTCTCTAGGAAGTTCCAAACTTCCCCATATCTCTCTGTCTTTTTCTGAGCCCTTCAAACTATTCCTACCTCTGCCTATTCCATAGTCCCAAAGTCACTGCTAACTTTTCAAGTATCTTTATAGTAGTACTCCACTCTCTGTGCCAGCAATTTACTATATTAGTCTGTTCTCACACTGCAATACTACCTGAGACTGAGTAATTTATAAAGGAAAGAGGGTTAATTGACTCACAGGTCTGCATGGCTGAGGAGGCCTCAGGAAACTTACAATCGTGGTGGAAGGGGTAACAGGTGTGTTTTACATGGCAGCAGGCAAGAGAGAGCATGTGTAGGGGTAAGAGCCCCTTATGAAATCATCAGATCTTGTGAGAACTCACTCACTGTCATGAGAACAGCATGGGGTGGGTAGAGGCACAGAGCCAAATCATATCAGCATCTCTTCATGCTTAATATGTATACGTTATTTGGTAAAGTATCTATTCAAATATTTTGTCATTTTTATTGGGTTGTTTGTTTTCTGAGTTTTAAGAGTTCTTTATAAATTCTGGATACAAGTCCTTTAATAGACATGTGATTTGCAAATATTTTCTCTAAGTCTTTGACTTGATTTTCATTCTGTTTACAGTATCTTTAGAAGAATGTAAGTTCTAATTTTGCTGAAGTCTAATTTATTAATTTTTTCTTTTACAGATGATACTTTGGTGTTGGCTAAGCAACTTGCCCAAGGTTACCAGATTTTCTCCTATGTTTTCATCTAAATGTTATAGCTCTATATTTTACATTTTAAGTCTATGATCCATTTTGAGTTAATTTTTTAATAAGATGGGGGAAATAGATGGTAGGTTTTCTTCTATTTTTTGATCGCATATGGATGTTCAATTTTGCCAGCAACATTTGTTTAAAAGGCTACCCTTTCTCCATTAAATTTCCTTGTTCCTTTGTCAAGAATTGACTATGTGTGCCTATTTCTGGACACTCTATTCTCTCCCACTGATGTATTCGACTCTTTTTCTATACTACACTGTTTTGATTACTATAACTTAGAAGAAGTCTTGAGAGTAGGTAGTGTTAATCCTCCCACTTTGTTATTCTTTTTCAAGGTTGTTTTAGCTATTCTCAGTCTTTTTCACATTTTAATCTCCAATTGTTCATTACTAGTATATAACAACATTATATACTGGTATGTAGAAATATTGCTTTGTATAATTATTTCCATCCTACAACCTTATAAGTCTCGTTAATTAACTCTTATAGCTTCTTAAGTAGATTCTGTAGTATTTTCTTTATAGACAAACAAAAACAGCTTAATTTTTTTCTTTCCAATCTAGATTTCTTTTATTTTTTCTCATCTTATGGCACTGGCTGGGTTCCCCAATACAATGTTGAATAGAAGTGGTGAGAGAACACATCATCACCTTCTTCCTAATCTTAAAGGGAAAGCATTCAGCCTTGCATCATTAAGTATAAGGTTAGCTATGGGATGTATGTGATGCTTTTCATCAGATTGAGGAACTTCCCTTCTATTCTTAGTTGCCTAATAATTTTTAGAAGGCTTGAACGTTTGTTTGATTTTGTCATATGCTTTTTTTGTGGATTAAATTGTGTTCCCCAGAAAGATATGTTGAAGTGCTAACACTCAATACCCATGAGAGAGATCTTATTTGGAAATAGGGTATTTGAAGATGTAATCAAGTTAAGATATGATCATACTAGTGAGGGTGGACCCTAGTCAGGTATGACTCATGTCCTTATAAAATGTTTATCACAGCACTATTCACGATAGCAAAGTCAGAACCAACCTATCCGTCAACAGTTTATTGGATAAAGAAAATTTAGTGTATATACACTATGGAATACTGTGCAGCCATAAAAAAGAATAAAATCATGTCCTTTGTAGCAATATAAATGGAGCTGAATGCCATTATCCTAAGTGAACTAACCCTGGAACAGAAAATCAAATATTGCATGTTCTCAGTTATAAGTGAGAATTAAACAATGGGTGCACATGAAGAGAATAGACTTTACAAATAGATTCTAGAGTAAAAGACTAAATAGTCCCCTTTTGGGGACTCCAAATGGGGGAAGTTAAGAGGGGGATGAGGGTTGAAAAATAATGTATTGGGTACAATGGTCAATATTTAGGTAATAGGTACACTAGGAGCCCAATCCCCATTATTACACAATATATCCATGTAACAAACATGCACATATATCCCATGAATCTAAAATAAATTTTAAATTAAAATGTTTTAAAAACAGATCTTAAAAAGAAAGAAGAGAAACACAAGCCATATGACTACAGAGGCAGAGACTGAGGCGATGCATCTACAAGCCAAGAAATGTCAAGGATTGTGGACATCATCAGAAGTCCAGAAAAAGGAATGGAATAAATTCTCACCAAGAGCCTTCAAAGAAAGAATGGCCCTGCTGACACCTTGATTTCAGATTTCCACCTTCCGGAACTATAAAAGAATAAATTTAAGCCACTCAGTTTGTGGAACTTTGTTACAACAGCACTAGGAAACTAATATAGTTTATTTTCTGAATTAATTGAAGTGATCATATGTTTGCTTTTGGCTAGTCTGTTAATAAGCTGAATTACATTGATCAGTAGAATTTGCAGCAATGTCACTTCTTTTATTCCTGATGTTGGTAATTTGTTATCTGCTAACTTTTTAAAATCTGGTTAAAAAATTATTAATTTTATTGATCTTCTCAAAGAACCAGCTTTTGGTTTTATTGATTTTCATTACTTATTTCCTGACTTATATTTCATTTGTTTCTTCTCAGACATTTATTATTTTCTTTTTTTCTGCTTAAAGTTTAATTTTTTTCTTCTTTTAGGTTGTTAATATGATATCTCAAGTCATTTATTTGAGACTTTCAAATTAATGAATTTAGGTATTTTAGTGATATAAATTTCTCCCTAAATACTGCTTTAGCTGTATCTGACACATTTTGATATATTGTGCTTTCATTTTCATTTAGTTCAAACTATTTTATAATTTTCTTTATAATTTCTTCTTTTCCCATGGTCTATTTAGGTTCCAAATATTTGATATTTTTAAGACATCTTTTTGTTGTTTGTTTTAAATTCCAATGTGGTCAAAGAATATACTTTGTATGATTTAAATTATTCTGAATTTGTCTGGACTTGTTTTATAGCATAGTGTGGTAGATCTTGGTAAATATTTCATGTGCACTAGTAAAAAATATGTATTTCTACTGTTTGGGGGTGGAATGCTCTATTAATATGAATTACATCAAGTTGTTTGACAATGTTTTTCAAGTCTTCTATATCCCTGTTCATTTCTTTTATTGAGAGAAGAATGCTGGGATAGAATGGAATAATAGCCTCCAAACATGCCCATGCCCTGCTTCCCAGAACTTTTGAATGTATTACTTTACATGACAAAAGTGACTTTGCAGATGTCATTAAGGTTACAGACCTTGAGATAGGGAGATTATCCTGGATTATCCAGGTGGGACCAGTATAATCACATGAGCTCTGAGAAGAACCCTTCTCAGATGTGGTCAGAGGAAAAGGTCAGAGAAATGCAACATTGCTGGCTTTGAAGATGGATGAAGGGGAGCATGAGCCAAGGAATACTAATGGCGTCTATAAACTGGGAAAGACAAGGAAATAGATTCTCCTCCAGAGTCTCCAGAAGGTAATGAGGCCCAGAAAACTTTCATTTTAACCCAGAGAGACCTGTATCATACTTCTGACTTAAAGAACGTTATAAGATCAGTAAATATACGTTGTTTTAAGCCACTAAGTTTGTGGCAATTCGTTTCTGCAGCAATTAGAAAACTAATACAGTTACAATCTCTATTGTGGATTTGTCTATTTCTCTTTGCAGTTCTCTCAGTTTTTGCTTCATTCATTTTGAAGCTCTATTATTAGGAGTATAAATACTTAGAATCATTTGACCTCTTTGTCATTAAAAAAAAGATCTTCCTTATTCCTGCTATTAGTCTTTGCTCTGAACTCAAATTCATCGGATACGACTTCAGTTATTTAGCATGGTATATCTTTTTCCATCTTTTAACTTTAAACCTATTTTTGTCCTTACATTTAAAGAAGTCTTTTGTAGGTAGATTTTTTTTTCTTTAATTAATCCAGTTGGGCAATCTCTGCCTTCTAACTGAGCTGCTTAATTTACATTTAATGTGATTATATAGTTGGGCTTCTATTTGTTTCATCTGTGCCTTGTTTCTCTTTTCTTCTTTTTCTACATTTTTAGATTAAGCATTTTTATGGTTCAATCATTATCTCCTTGGTTAGCTCATTGTTGTGTTATTTTATGTATGCTTTGTGGTTTATAGTATATTTAATTTATCACAGTATACTTTCTGGTGATATTATACCACTTAGCATGCAGTATAGAACCTTACAATAGAATGCCAGTCTGAGGAACTTGGAAAACAACTCCCACAGAGAAACATCCATTAGACTGGTCAAGATTAGCAAATATAATCATTCAGAGTCTCTGAAGAGTGGCCAAAGGGCTTACAACAAATTGAGAAACATTTATTTAACAAAATCAATGGAAGCATGGTAAATAACGTAATACAGTAAATAAGGTTTATGCAGCACAATGGGGGAAGAGGCTATTCCTAAAACCCAGGTAATTCCTATGGACCCTTCAGGGCCACCACGTACAATGTAAAAGTTCAGAGAAGACTACAGTAACTCTATACAAGCAATGCAGTAAGGGTTCAGCTCCCTCAGGATGAAGGCTGAACTACCCCACAGGTCAAAATCCATGTAAAAGACTGGCGAAGGCCATAAGAACATGGAATGGATGCTAGAAGAAGAAATCCGTAAATGAAAACTATGGCCATTACAGAAACAGACACTGAACCTACCACATTTTCTTCCTAGCGGGCCATGTATTAATATATAATGATACAGTTTATTTTCCTCATCCCCTCTTCCTTTACATCACTGTTGTACAGAGTTTGATGGTTGTAGATAATCCTACAATTCAGACCTTAGGTTGTGGAATATTGAAACAAAACAATGACAGAACTACAAGAACAAACATCCATCATGCAGAGATTCAGGATTTTGAAGGGATGAAGTTACTGATAAAACACCAGGTTAAGCCTTCTTTGGCATGGCATACAGCTGACCCTTGAACAATGTGGAGGTTAGGGACGCCAACCACTTGCATAGTTGAAACTCCATGTATAACTTTTGACTGCCCCAAAACTTAGCTACTAATAGCCTACTGTTGACTGGAAGACTTGCCAATAACATAAACAGTTGATTAACACATATTCTGTATGTTACATGTATTATATACTGTATTTTTATAATACAGTAAGCTAGAGGAAAATGTTATTAAGAAAATCACAAGGAAGAGAAAATATATTTAATACTCATTAAGTGGAAGTTGATCATCAGGAAGATCTTCATCCTTGTCGTCTTCAGGTTGAGTAGGCTGAGAAGAAGGAGGAAGAGGAGGGGTTGGTCTTGCTGTCTCAAGGGTAGCAGGGGTAGAGGAGGTGGAAGGAGAGACGGTGGAGACAAGCACACTTGGTGTAACTTTGTGGAAATACATTAGAATTTCTGTCCAACATTTTTGCTTTTTCATTTCTCTAAAGATGTTTCTATATGGTACCAATTCTTCTTCCATCGTTTGCTTTGGTTTTAGTGCCCCATCATAGAAGGGTCTATGTCATCAAATAAGTCAAATGCCATCTTGTTTAATCAAAATCCTTCTGTCAGATAGTCTAATGTCAATTTGTTTTCTGGCACTACTTCTTCTATGTCTTCTTCCTCATCATCTGACACTGGTTCAGAAGCGTTTATCTTCATTAGTCGTCTTCTGTTGATTCCTGTAGTGTAGTGTCTGTTAGCTCTTGAATTTCTCCAACATCCATATCTTTAAACTCTTCATCCTCCACCTTCTTGCCATATCCACAGTCTCTTTAATGATTTCCTTGATTGACTTTGTCATAAATTCTGTGAAGTCATGCACATCTGACACAGATTTCTGTAGCAGGAATTTATTGTTTTAGGCTTGATAGCTTTCACAGCTTTTACTATAACAACAATGACATCTTCAATGGTGTAATTAGTCTGTCCAGATTTTCTTGAGGTTCTCTTCCACAGCATTGACAATCCTTCCCATAGAATACTATATGTAATGCAACTTAGTTGTCCTGATGCTCATCTCATCTAGAAGCTGAATTTGAGACACTGTGTTTGGGGGCAAGTAGACCACTTTGATATCTTCACTGTTGAACTCATGGGTTCACCCAGAGGTGGCCAAGGAGCATTGTCTGGTAGTGAAATAACTTTAAAATGCAGTCTCTTAATGGCAAGGAACTTCCTGACTTTCAGGGACAAAGCATCAATGGAATCAATCCAGAAAAAGTGTTCTCATTGTCCAGGCCTTCTTGTTGTACAACCAAAAAACTGGCAGTTGGAGTTTATCTTTTCCCTTCAAAGCTCTAGGGTTAGCAGCTTTATAGATAAGGGCACTCCTAATCATAAACCCGACTGCATTTGCACAAAACAGTAGCATTAGCCTATCCCTTCCTGCCCTAAATCCTGGTGCCCACTTCTCTTTCTTACTAATAAATGTCCCTTGTAGCACTTTTTGTTTTTACAGAATAGAGTACTTTCATCTGCATAAAAACCTATTCAGGCAGGTATCCTTTCTCCTCAGTGCTTTTCTTGATGGTGCCTGGGAAGTTCTCTGCTGCCTCTAAGTTGGCAAAAGCTGCTTCTCCTGTTATTTTGACATTTTTAAGGCCAAGTCTCTTTCTAAAATTATCAAATCATCCTTTTCTGTCATTAAATTCTCAGGCTTGAGATCCTTCCTTTATCAAATCATCCTTTTCTGTCATTAAATTCTCAGGCTTTAGATCCTTCCTTTTGCTTTAAGTTGTCATATAATGACTTTGCTTTTTCTTGAATCATATTAGAGTCTATAGGACATGCCTTTTTACAGCAATCCTGCACCTACATAAGAGCTGCATTTTCAACACGAGATAAAAACCTATTTCACAGTAAGTCTAAGGTTTTCACACCTGTTGGCACAGCTAGCACGATGACTTCACTATTTTTACAATAGTCCTTACACAGTATTCATTTACTTTAAAACGGTGGGCAGCCACCACTGCAGACCTCAATCCATGGTACATGTTTTTCAACTTTTTCAATTCAACTTTTTCTTGTAATGTCATGCCTTTTCTCTGCTTTTTAGGAGTACTTCCAGCATCATTAGTGGTGCTTTGTATGTTTCCCATGGTGTTATTCAAAGTTTACGATGTTGCACTAAACGCGATGAAAAATACAGGAGAACTGCAATCACTTTTTACTGCGAAATGCAATTTACTGGAGGGTTGAATTCTTCGTGTTAGAGGCTTAGCATCACACAGTGTTTTAAGCAGATACTCACAACACTTGAGCTCACTGCAACAGCAACAGGAGGTGGTTACAAAATTATTACAGTAGTACAGTGTGTATCACAGTTAATTTTATGCAGTTATGATTTAATATTGCATCTTTACGTTTGAATTTATCTTTACTGTGAATAGCAACATGTGCAGTCTGTGTGTGTAAGTTTTGATAAATTTTAACTTTTTATAATAGATTTGTGTATATTTTACTGTAGTAAATGATAAAATAGGTGACTATCTACATACTAGTCTTGAACCTTGAAATAAAACTTTGAAACTAGAATTAGGACATGGTCCTGGACTTTAAATCTTGCATACGGACCTCAGACATAAACATTGAACCTGGACCCCAAGGATAAACTGTGAACGTTTTACCTAAAAACTGGACTATAGCATCAAATCTGGGCCTTGGACATAAACCTGAACTGACCTTTAATGAAGGTCTTAGAAGTGAACATAAAATCTCCAACCACCATGACACTTGACTTGGATGTTGGACCTCAAGCTATGCTTAGATTTATCCAGGACCTCAAACCTGACTTTAGACCTAGACCTGGGTATTAGACCTGAAACAATTGACTTGGAATTTGAACCTGTACTATAGGTCTTGACCTGAACCTCAGACATAGACTTGTACTTGATATCTGGACTTTATACTATCACTTTAGACTGGGATTTGCCCAGATCATTGGACCTGGCCATGGACCTGGACTTTAAAAACTGGACCTTAAACCTGGATCTCAGGCCTGAATATGAATCTTGGATCTGGATCTTGGACCTTGCTTTGGAATGCACTTAGGACCTGACCTACGGCATGAAACTTTGCTCTTAACTTAGACCATGAAACTGAATTTTGGACCTGGACCTAGACTTTGGCATTGGACCTGGACATTGCGCCTAGAACTTACACCTGGACCTCAAACCTGGGTAAGAATTTTGGACCTGGATCTTGGACGTTTCTTTGAACTCATATTAGACCTAATCTTGGGCCTGGAACCTGAACTTTGGATGTGGATCTAGACCATTGGATCCAGGGTATTGGATCTAGGTTTTGGACTTTAGAAATGGATTTTGGACCTTGAACCTAGACCTCAAAACATGGACTTTCCTATTGCTTTGTAGAAAAAATAATAATGAACATAAGCATTTCTAAGCAAAAAATCCAAAATTTAAAAAAACTCATTCCTCTCAATTACACTGTTGAATTCTAGCAGCATTTGTGAAAATCAGCTAATAATCACATAGAGTGCACAAAAGTTCCTATTGCAAGTTAAAGTGAGTTAAAGTGAATCTAAACAATATTTGTGTGAAAAAGCCTATTATCACATACTAATATTATTATCAAAAGTACTTTCTTACTCAAGTTAGAGCCAATTAAGATGAATCAGGTAAGTGTGAAAACAAGCAGTTTCCCCAAATTTATAAACAAGCCCAGTCTCATACATTCTTCTCAAAAGTATGTTCTTACTGAAAATTAAATAAAATCAGGTGTACTTGCTCAATAAAAAAGAACACAAGTTCAGAATCAGAATCAAAGTTCAAACTTTAGCTCCAACATCAAAGTCATGGTCCAGAGTCAAAATAAAAGGTCTAGATCCATGTCCAATTTCTCGTGTATAAGGTCTGGCCTAATGTCCAATGCAAAGTCACATCCAGAGTTCAAAGTCCTGGCTCACAGTCTAGATCCAAGTTGAAGTTCTAGGTGTGAGGTCCAAGTCCAAGGTCCACATTGAAGTTCTGTAAGCCATATCCAGAGCCATGTCAGGTTCTGGTCAAGGTCCTATTCTAAGGTCCAGAGCTGAGTTTAGGTCCAAGTTTCAAGGTTGACTTTGAAGTCCTAAGCCCAAGTCCAGTTCCAAGTTGGAGGTCCAGATTTAAATGCAGGCTTAATGCAGGGGTCCAAGGTTCCTGTCCTGGTATAAGGCCCAGATACATGTACAGGCCCATCATCCATGTGCAAGTCCAATTTCCATGTTTAAACCCAGGTCCAATGTCTAGATCAAAACAAGGTCCAAGATCCAGCCCAAAGGTCTATATCCAGGTCTAATTTCCAGGTATAAGTTCAGGACAAAGAAGCAAATAAACGTCAAAGTCTGAGGTCAAGGTCCAAACTTTAGATCCAAGGTCTAAGTTCAAAACCAAGGTTCAAGGTTCAGGTCTCAGGTTCTGGTCAAGGCGCAAGACTGATTTCCAAGATCCAAGTCCAGTTCCACATCTAAGGTCTGGGTTTACTGTAGAAGGGCAAGGACAAGGTCTAAACCTCAGGTTCTGGTCTAGGTTTAAATTAATATGTAAATGTTAGATCTAGACTCAGGTCCAAGATCCAGGTCTACTGGCAAATCCAAGGACCTGAAAAAAATCCATGACTAAATTCCAAATCCAAAATTCATATCCTAGGTCAGTTCCAGGTCCAGGTCAGAATTTCAGATCTGAGGTCCAAATCCAAGGTTAGAAGTCCAGATCTAAGATCCAAGATACAGCTCTAGGTTCCCAGTCTTAATCTAAGACTCAGGTCCAGTTCAAATCCACATTATAAATCCAAGTTCATTCAACATCTGAGACGAGATCAAAGTCAGGGTCTAAGTCCAGGTCTAAGGCTCAGGTCCACAGTCTTGGTTGAAGATCAAGTTCTAGCACCAAGTTTTAAGCAAGATCATGTTCATGTCTGAGCTCAAAGATCCCAAGGTCAAATGTCAATGTCCAAGATTCAAGTCCCAAATCCAGGTTCATGACCAAGAATGAGATCTAAAATCAAGTCCCAGCTCATAGAAAAATTCAAATCTGCCGGGCGCGGTGGCTCAAGCCTGTAATCCCAGCACTTTGGGAGGCCGAGACGGGTGGATCATGAGGTCAGGAGATCGAGACCATCCTGGCTAACCCGGTGAAACCCCGTCTCTACTAAAAAATACAAAAAACTAGCTGGGTGAGGCGGCGGGCGCCTGTAGTCCCAGCTACTCGGGAGGCTGAGGCAGGAGAATGGCGTGAACCTGGGAGGCGGAG
>NW_012102754.1:538682-539887 GCF_000951045.1 Mandrillus leucophaeus | reverse complement strand
TTGGATGTTGGACCTCAAGCTATGCTTAGATTTATCCAGGACCTCAAACCTGACTTTAGACCTAGACCTGGGTATTAGACCTGAAACAATTGACTTGGAATTTGAACCTGTACTATAGGTCTTGACCTGAACCTCAGACATAGACTTGTACTTGATATCTGGACTTTATACTATCACTTTAGACTGGGATTTGCCCAGATCATTGGACCTGGCCATGGACCTGGACTTTAAAAACTGGACCTTAAACCTGGATCTCAGGCCTGAATATGAATCTTGGATCTGGATCTTGGACCTTGCTTTGGAATGCACTTAGGACCTGACCTACGGCATGAAACTTTGCCCTTAACTTAGACCATGAAACTGAATTTTGGACCTGGACCTAGACTTTGGCATTGGACCTGGACATTGCGCCTAGAACTTACACCTGGACCTCAAACCTGGGTAAGAATTTTGGACCTGGATCTTGGACGTTTCTTTGAACTCATATTATGGACGTTTCTTTGAACTAATCTTGGGCCTGGAACCTGAAATTTGGATGTGGATCTAGACCATTGGATCCAGGGTATTGGATCTAGGTTTTGGACTTTAGAAATGGATTTTGGACCTTGAACCTAGACCTCAAAACATGGACTTTCCTATTGCTTTGTAGAAAAAATAATAATGAACATAAGCATTTCTAAGCAAAAAATCCAAAATTTAAAAAAACTCATTCCTCTCAATTACACTGTTGAATTCTAGCAGCATTTGTGAAAATCAGCTAATAATCACATAGAGTGCACAAAAGTTCCTATTGCAAGTTAAAGTGAGTTAAAGTGAATCTAAACAATATTTGTGTGAAAAAGCCTATTATCACATACTAATATTATTATCAAAAGTACTTTCTTACTCAAGTTAGAGCCAATTAAGATGAATCAGGTAAGTGTGAAAACAAGCAGTTTCCCCAAATTTATAAACAAGCCCAGTCTCATACATTCTTCTCAAAAGTATGTTCTTACTGAAAATTAAATAAAATCAGGTGTACTTGCTCAATAAAAAAGAACACAAGTTCAGAATCAGAATCAAAGTTCAAACTTTAGCTCCAACATCAAAGTCATGGTCCAGAGTCAAAATAAAAGGTCTAGATCCATGTCCAATTTCTCGTGTATAAGGTCTGGCCTAATGTCCAATGCAAAGTCACATCCAGAGTTCAAAGTCCTGGCTCACAG
>NW_012102754.1:534885-536992 GCF_000951045.1 Mandrillus leucophaeus | reverse complement strand
GTTACTGATCCAAAGTCAGGGTCCATTGCAGAGGTACAAAGTCCAGGTCCAATATCCATATTGATAGTCATGCCCAGGTTTAGGTCTGATGTTTAGGCCTGAGGTTCAACTTTGAGTTTAGAGATTGAAGTTCAAGGACAAGTCAAGATCTCATGTCCAGTTTCAAGGTACAGAACCAAATTCAGGTCATGATCAGATCAGAGGTCTAGGTCCAAGATCCCCAGCTTCAAAATTAAAGATACTGATCCAATTTCTAAGTCCAAAGAAAATATCTGAATCCAGATCCAAGATTCATAAGGACTAGGACAATGCTCAAAGTCTAAGTCCAGTTCCAAGGTCCAGGTTCAAGATTCAGATACCAAAAACTGGTTAGATTCATCTTAACTTGGACAAATACTGTTTGGATTTGTTTTAATCTGCTTTAACTTAGAATAGTAACTTTTAAGAACACTGTGACTTGGATCTAGTTTTCACAAATACTGCATGGATTCACCTTTTGTCTAACTGAAAATAAGAAGTTCCTTTTTAGAGTTATATGTTATAGTTAGCTCATTTTTGCATATTCTACTAAGATTCGTGTCACCGGAATTGAATCTGCTGAGAGGAATGTGTGCTTTTCAGATTTTGCTCAGGTAATGTTTAAGTACCTTACAGATCATTTTACCAAGCAACAAGTTACTTTGGAAAAGAGTGTTTGAGACTTGTTTACACTACTAATGCTTCATTTTAAAACAACTATACAGTTTCCCAGTTCCACCCAAATGAGTTGTCCAATTCTCCCTGGTCCTCTGTCTTACAACTAAAAATCTCTGGACAGAAAACAACATAAGCATAAGAAGACTTTGGGCTGGGCATGGTAGCTCATGCCTGTAATCTTAGAACTTTGGAAGGCCAAGGAAAGAGGATTGCTTAAGGCCAAGAGTTTGAGAGACTAGCCTGGCCAACATAGCAAAATCCCATCTGTATTTAAAAAAAAAAAAAAAAAGTTGGTTCTCCAGAAAGATAAACAAAATGAATAAACTGCCAGCCAGGCTAATGAAGAAAAAGAAAAGAAGAGAAAAAATTCAGATAAACAAGATCAGAACTGAGAAAGGAAATATTACAACTGATCCCACAGAAATACAAAAAATCACAGACTATTATGAACAATTATATGCTCACTAACTAGAAAATCTATAGATTTTATCTATGGATAAATTCCTGGAAACATACAATCTTCCTGATTGAACTAGGAGAAATAGAAACCTTGAAAAGACCAATAACAAGTAGCAAGATTGAATCAGTAATTAAAAAAATCTTCCAACAAAGCAAAGCCCAGGACCAGATGGATTAACAGCCAAATTCTACCAAACGTACAAAGAACTAATATCAATCCTCTAGAAACTGTTCCCAAAAACTGAGAAGGAGGGAATTCTTTCTAACTCATTGTATGAGGCCAGTATCTCCCTGATACCAAATCCAGACAAGGACACAACAAAAACAACACAAAAGAAAACTACACAGATCAATATCCCTAATGAACATAGATGTAAAACTCCTCAAGAAAACACTAGCCAACTGAATCCAATAGCACATCAAAAAGATAATACATAGCTAGGTGTGGTGATGCATTCCTTTAGTCTTAGCTACTTGGGAGTCTGAGGCAGGAGGATTGCTTGAGCTCAGGAGTTTGATACCAGCCTAGGCAACATAGTGAGAACCTGTTTCAACAAAAAATTTAAACATTAGCTGAGCATGGTGGCATGTGCCTATAGCCCCAGTTACTTCAGAGGCTGAGACAGGATTGCTTGAGCTCAGGAGGTCAAGGCTGCAGTGAGCCGTGATCATGCCACTGTGCTCTAGTCTCTGACGAGCGAGATCTTGTCTCAAAAAAAAAAAAAAAAAATGTTTTTCACCGGGAACAGTGGTTCATGCTTGTAATCCCAGCATTTTGGGAAGCCAAACTGGGTGGATTGCTTAAAGCCAGGAGTACAAGGCCAGCCTGGCCAACATGGTGAAACCCTCTCTCTACTAAAAAATATGAAAATTAGCTGGATGTGGTGGTGCATGCCTGTAATCCCAGCTTCTTGGGAGGCTGAAGCATGAGAATTGCTTGAACCTAGCAGGC
>NW_012102754.1:531028-533490 GCF_000951045.1 Mandrillus leucophaeus | reverse complement strand
CGCCCAGCCCCATGAAAATTCATTTTTTAAAAGAAGACATACAAAAGACCAGCAGGTGTGTGAAAAAATGCTCAACATCACTAATCATCAGAGAAATACAAATTAAAACCACAATGGGATATCACCTTACCTCAGTCAGAATCGCTATTAGTAAAAAGTCAAAAAATAACAGATGTTGTCAAGGATGCAGAGAAAAGGGAACTCTTATATGCTGTTGGTGGGAATGAAAATTAGCACAGTCTCTGTAGAAAACAGTATAGAGATTTCTCAAAAAAACTAAAAATAGAACTACCATCTGATCCAGCAATCCCACTACTGGGTATCTACCCAAAGGAAAAGAAATCAACCCGTCAGGCCTGCCACAGTGACTCATGCCTATAATGTTAGCACTTCGGGAAGCCAAGGTTGGAGGACTGCTTGAGCCCAGGAGTTTGAGAACAACCTGGGCAACATAGTTAGACCTTGTCTCTATTAAAAATAAAAATTAAAAAATTTGCCAGGTATGGTGCACCTGTAGTCCCAGCTACTTGGGAGGCTGAAGCAGGTGGATCTCTTGAGCCTGGGAGGTTGAGGCTGCAGAGAGCTATGATCAAGCTACCATACTCCAGCCTGGGCAACAGAGCAAGATCCTGTCTTAAAAAGAAAAAAATAGGAATCAATACATCAAAAAGATACCTGTACTCATATATTTATTGCAGCACTATTCACAATAGCGAGTATGGAATCAACCAAAATATCCATCAACAGACGATTGGATAAAGCAAATGTGGTGTATATACACAACAGAATAGTATTCACCGTTTAAAAAAGAATAAAACCATGTCTTTTGCAGTAACTTGGATGGAACTGGAGGTCACTATCTTAAGCGAAACAAGTCAGACATAGAAAAACAAATATTGTATGTTTTCACTCAGCAGTCGGAGCTAAATATGTGTACATATGGATGTAGAGAGGAGAATGATAGATTATGGAGAGTCAGAAGAGTGAAGGAGTAGGAGGGGGATTGATGATGACAGATTACTTAATTGGTGCAATGTATGTTATTTGAGTTATGGTTACCCTAATGGCTACCCTGAAAGCCCTGACTTGACTGCTATGCAATTTATGCATGTAACAAAATTGCACTTATACCCCATAAATTTATACAAATAAACAAAAAGAAAAGAGAAATACAGAATGAGAATGATATGGTTTGGCTCTGTTTTCCTACACAAATCTCATGTCGAATTTTGTAATTCCCAATATTGGGGCAGGGGCCTGATGGGAGGTGATTGGATCATGGGGGTGGATTTCCCCCTTGCTGTTCTCATGATAGTGATTGAGTTCTCCTGAGATCTGGTTGTTTAAGAGTGTGTAGCACTTCCCCTTTGCTCTCTCTCTCTCCTGCTCCACTGTGGTAAGATTTGCTTGCTTCCCCTTCGCCTTCTGCCTTCTGCTATGATTGTCAGTTTCCTGAAGCATCCCAGCCATTCTTCCTGTACAGCCTGTGGAACTGTCAGTCAATTAAACCTCTTTTCTTCATAAATTACCCAATCTCAGGTAGTTCTTTACGGCAGTGTGAGAATGAACTAATACAGATAAATAGATGAAACAAAGAGAAAATGGCAAATCATCAATTAATATAAATATACCAATAAAGCAACAGATATTGGCAGAGTAGAGTTTAAAGATGACACAACAATATACTATATACAAGAAATTCACTTCAAATATAAAGACACAGATACGTTGAAAGTATAAAGGTGGAAAAAATACACCATGCAAACTTTGAGCCCAATAAAAAGTATATTAATGTCAGATAAGGTAGACTTCAAAGCAAAGAAAATTACTAGATGCAAAGAGGGCCATTACATAATGATAAAAGAATCAGTCCACTAGAAAGATATGGCAATGTTCAATGTGTAAATACCAAATAACAGACCCTCAAAATACATAAGTGATCTGAAAGGAGAAATTGAAAACCCCACAATTAGAGTTGGGAACCTTAGCACCCCACTCTCAGCATTTGTTAGAACTACTAGGAAAAAAAATTAGCAAGAATATAAAAGAGCTGAACCATACAACCAACCAACAGAATCAAATTGACATATATAGAACACTCCACCTAACAAGAGCAGAATATATATTATTTGTAAGTGTTCATGGTACATGCACCAAGACAGACCATATCCAGGGGTGTCTAATTTTTTGACTTCCCTGGGCCACATTGGAAGAAGAATAATTGTCTTGGGCCACACATAAAATACACTAGCACTAATGATAGCTGATGAGCTTAAAAAAAAAATCACAAGAAAATCTCATAATGTTTTAAGAAAGTTTATGAATCTGTATTGGGCCACATTCAAAGCCATCCTGGGTTGCATGTAAAAAAAGTACAAAAAGTAACCAGGTGTGGTGGCATATGCCTATAGTCCCAGCTAATCAGGAGGCTGAGGTGGGAGGATCACTTGAGCCCAGGAGGT
>NW_012102754.1:518369-530748 GCF_000951045.1 Mandrillus leucophaeus | reverse complement strand
TGGGATGCAGTTAAATGATTGAGAAGGAAGGCTCACATTAGAAAAGAGAAGAAATCTCGAATCAATAATGTAAGCATCCATCTGAAGAAACTTTAGAAAAAGAAAAGAAAAATAAACCCAAAGCAGGCAGAAGGGAGGAAATAATAAAGATAAGATTAGAAATCAGTGAAATTTAAAAATTAAAAAATAATAGAGAAAAATCAATGAAACATAGCCTGCTTGTTTGAAAAATTTTAAAAAGACAATAAACCCCTAACAAGACTCACAAAGGTAAAGAGAGAAAACACGAATCACCAGTATCATAAATGAAATACCACAATTTTATGCTGATAAATTTGACTCCCTTGCTCTTCCCGCCATCTTGGCTCCTGTGGAGGCCTGCTGGTAACAGGACTTATAAAAGGAAATATGTCTGGAAGGCTGTGGTCCAAGGCCGTGTTTGCTGGCTATAAACGGGGTCTCCGGAACCAAAGGGAACACACAGCTCTTCTTAAAATTGAAGCTGTTTATGCCGGAGATGAAACAGAATTCTATTTGGACAAAAAGGCCCATGGAAACAGTGGCATGGTTCGTGCCAAATTCCAAAGCAATCTTCCTGCTAAGGCTATTGGACATGGAATCCAAGTGATGTTGTACCCCTCAAGTATTTAAACTAAAGAAAAGTCAATAAATAAACGCGTATTTAAAAAAAAAAAAAAAGTACTCCCTTGAAGAAATGGACCAATTCCTCCAAAATCATAAATTACTAAAACTTAACCAAGATGTAATGGGTAATCTGAATAGTCCTATAACCATTGAAGAAATTGAATTCGTAATTTTAAAACTCCTAAAAAAGAAATATCCAGGCATAGGTAGTTTCAATGGAGAATTCTACCAAATTTTTCTTTTTAACTTAACACCAACTTTACACAACATCCTCCAGAATAATAGAAGGGGAGGGAATACTTTCCAACTCACTTTATGAGACTGGCATTACCCTGATATAAAAACCAGACAGCAGGCTGGGCACAGTGGCTCACGCCTATAATCCCAGCACGTTGGGAGGCTGACGCAGGTGGATCACATAAGACCAAGAATTCGAGACCCGCCTGTCCAGCATGGCAAAACCCTGTCTCTACTAAAAATACAAGAATTAGCCAGGTGTAATGGTGCATATCTGTAATCCCAGCTACTGGCACATCTGTAATCCCAGCTGAGGCATGAGAATTGCTTGAACCCAGGAGGCAGAGGTTGCAGTGAGTTGAGATCGTTTCACTGCATTCCAGCCTGGGCAACAGAGCGAGACTTTGTCTCAACATCAACAACAAAAGACTGCAATATTACAAGAAAAGAAAACTACAAATCAACATCTCCCATGAACTTAGACACCAAAATCCTCAACAAAAATTAGTAAACTGAGTACAGCAATGTATAAAAATAATTATGCAACATGACCAAGTGTGATTTATTCCAAGTATACAAGATTGGTTCAATATTTAAAGAACAATCAATATAATTCACCATATAAACACCACATAAAAAAATATATATGTGTGTGTGTATATATATATAGAGAGAGAGAGAGAGTACTAGAATTTCTAACCACTGCAATAAAAGAAGAAAAATAAATAAAATGTTGCCAAGGCTGATCTCAAGCGATCTGCCCATCTCAGCCCCCCAAAGTGCTGGGATTACAGTGGACTGTGCCACTGCACTCTAGCCTGGGTGACAGAGTGAGACTATGTCTCAAAAATAAATAAATAAATAATTATAGTGCTGGAATTTCTAACCACTGCAATAAAAGAAGAAAAATAAATAAAAGCAAATAGATTGAGAAGGGAAAAATCAAACTGTTACTATCAGAAATGATACAACTGTCTATGTAGAAAATCACAAGCAATCTTTTTAAAAAATCCTCCAAATAAGAAGTGAGTCTAGCAAGGTAGCAGAACACAAGATCAACGAACAAAAATCAACTTAAAAAAAATTTTTTTGAGACAGTCTCGCACTGTCGCCCAGGCTGGAGTGCAGTGGTATGATATCTGCTCACTGCGACCTCTGCCTCCCAGGTTCAAGCGATTCTCCTGCCTCGGCCTCCCAAGTAGCTGGGACTACAGTTGCGTGCCACCATGCCCAGCTAATTTTTGTATTTTTAATAGAGACAGGGTTTCACAATGTTGGCCAGGATGGTCTCAATCTCTTGACCTTGTGATCCGCCCGCCTCGGCCTCCCAAAGTGCTGGATTACAGTTGTGTAATGACATTATAGCTGGAAATGACAGTTGTGTCATTTCCGATAGGAACAGTCTGGGCAACAGAGCGAGACCCTTTCTTGAAAAAACAAAAAACAAACCAAAAACCCCCCACAAATAACAAAGGGAAGAAAATATACTTTTAAAGTGAAAAAAATCTGGGAGATACTACCTTAGCCAAGTGATCAAAGTTAGTATCACCAGTAATGGGACAGTCCTGACTCACTGCAGCCTTGACCTCCTGAGAGCAAGCAAGGAATCCTCCCACCTCAGCCCCCCAAGTAGCTGGAACTACAGGCTCACACCACCACACCCAATTAATTTTTGCATTTTTTGTAGAGATAGGGTTTCACCATGTTGACCAGGCTGGTCTCAAGCGATCTGCCCGCCTCAGCCTCCCAAAGTGCTGGGATTACAAGCATGAGACACCATGCCCAGCCTGCTTATGCTATCTTCCAATAATCCGTATAATGGTTTTTGTTTTAGTGTGCATGGATATATGTTACTATTATGAATTAGGAAGAATGTTATATTTGAAACAAATTTTTTTTATGGGATCTTGCTCTGCTGCCTAGGCTAGAGTGCAATGGTGCAATCATAGCTCACTGCAGCCTCAGCAGTCCTCCTACCTCAGCCTCTTAAGTAGCTATGAGTACAGGTGTGTGCTACTGTGCCTGGCTAATTTAAAAAAAATTTTTTTGCAGAGACAGGATTTTGCCATATTGCCTAGGCTAGTCTTGAACTCCTGGCCTCAAGCAATTTCCCCATCTCAGCCTCCAAAACAAAATTACAGGTGTCAGCTGCCATACCCAGCTTGAATTCTTAATTGAAAATGTTGCATAAGCCCACCAATAAAATAAAATAGTTTGTTAATTAATATGTAAATATTCTTGTAATATACATAATTTAAAGCATGTCCTGGTACTCTCTTAAAGTGTCTACATTTGGACACTTGAGGCCATGTGCCTGAGATTCATTGCAAAATTGCCCTTGAGGTTGTTGAAGTCAGACATTCAGGCAGAGATGATAGGGATGGCTCCAGCGTAGCCTTCAGCCCTACTTTCAGTCACCCTCCACCCACCACCCCTTCTCCCATATGCTCAACTCAGAGCCCTGGGTCCCAAAACAGATACACTCCATTAATAAGCAAGGGTATGCCCCCCCCACCCCAAACTGCCAACAGGCAAAAGACAAGAACCAACAAATATCTGGAGGGATTTGGGTTCTTCTAAGGAGACTCATCACCCACCTCCCTTCTCTCTTCCCCCTGCCCTCTGTCTCTCCTTCTTTCCTTAAACACCTTCATTCCATGGGTGAGAATACTGAGGTCCAGAAGGGGCAGAGGCTGAACTAATGGCATGGTCAAGATCACCACAGAGCCAGGACTCAACCTATCCTGGTTTCGGGAGAGCCCTGCAATGGGGTAGGAGGCAGGAATCTTGGCTCAGGATTCACCTGCTCTGGCTTTCAACAGGCTGCTCGTTCCAGCCTGGAGCAAGCCTCTGTGCCCATCAGGACCCAGCCGATGCAGCGCCTGACTGGGCTTCCAGGAAGGGCTGCATGGCACGGCCCGTGGTTCCCTGCCCCCTGCAACCTGCAGCGCACCACCCTGTGCCCAGGGGTGAAGTGCTCTCAAACAACTGCTCTGGTCACCAATCCACACCCCAACCCTCAAAGCAGAGTCTCCACCCTCCCTGTTCCTGGACAACTCATCTCATCCTGTTTCCTCCTCCAGGAGCCTGGTTAGAGGCGTCTGAAAGGCAACTCATCCCTCCTTGGCAAACTCCCTCTCCCACTCTGGAAGACAAAGAGGCTGTTGACTCCTCCCTGGCAGTAAGGAGCACCCAGCCCTTGGGAACTAGGCTCCTAGGAAGGTGGGTTTGCCTCTCCTCCCTTCCCGATGGGTCTTTGGCAAAAAGAAGCAAATCCTCCTGTGACACACCTAAATCACCCCTGCTGCTTCCAGCCAGTTCCCTCTGGCTCCACGGAAAAGCCATTATGCAACTGCAGACTTTGTGTGCATGTGAAGTGGCTGGTGCTGGTACGGACATCTGTCCTTCAAGATGGAATGTGTGCCCATTGTCCAGTGCAGATAACCCAGACCCCAGCCTGTAGCCCTGAGAGGAAGACGGAAGCTGGCTCCTCTCCAACACGTCACTGCACTGCATGCCTCACCAGGGCACAGATGGTGGCATTCTAAGTGCTGAGGAGCCCCTGACACTTACACAGAGTTTAACTATCTTCCAGGGAAGCAGGATTTTGTGGGGCTCTAAATTCATCTGTGACTTAAGCAACAGTTCTCTGTTAACCAGACCTTGTGTTACCCAGAGCACGCTCTCCCTTGGCTTCAGCAGCCAGCAGGGAGACCCTTCTGTGGAAGTCAGGGACGTGGGGGTGCTCCTGGGTTCCCAGACCTCCAGAGAGACCATCAGAAGTGGAAAGAGAACCTCAAGCTGTAGCCCAGCCCCACTCTGTGTGGTGTGTGACTTGGGGCTCTTTGGGTTTCAGCTTCCTCAGAGATGGGCAGACAATCTCTCAGACTGTCCAGCCTAGGGACTGTCTCTTGTTTCTAACAGGTGTGTCATCTATTGGCTCTCCAAAACATATCCTGCTCTGTCCTCTACCTGCATGGAATAAAGGCTGGGAGATTAAACCATCCTCCAAACCACCAGGGGCCTGAAGCTTCCAGCCCTTCCCCCAAAGCGTAGATATCTTGCAATTCCGGAAGGAGAATATGCTCCTCAGTCCTGGGGCCACACAGATCTCCCAGCCAAATCTCACCTCACACATATGGTACAAAAAGGCAAAGTACACATACAGGGCCTAAAGACTATGACATCAGAGCACAGGAGTGAGGCAGGACAGGAGCCGTAGGAACAGTCCTTCCTGATTCACTATGTGAGCTTCCCCAGGTCCCTTAGCCTCTCGCAGCCTCAATTTCTTCAACAATATAATGGGCATACACATACACCCCAACAGAGTCCAAGATATGGCCCAGACTCTCCTTAATACTTACTCAGTTCTGCTCCCTGCCCAACAGGTCACTGCTCTGCCCACTCTGTGCTTCTTTTCATGCCACAGGGAAAACTGGACCAGCCACCCCCTTCTCATAGAGAAATTCTGCAATCGCATCATTCGGAGTGGTGATCAAGCCCAGACATAGCCTTCATTTATGAAGGCCTGGTCTAGCAGGAATTGTGCATTCCTTTCTCTGAGCCAAAAAGAGGAGTAGGATTAAGTAGCACCTGAATAAATAGCAATTTCTGCCTTTACCCCAGATAAGCAGAGTGGCTTTGCTGAGTATAAGAAACAATCTCTGGGTCCCCTTCATGCTATTATCTCCATCCCCAAGTGTAGTTACCTTATTTCATGAGAAGAACCCAGGATCTTGATAGCTTTGGGCTCACTGTGGCTCCTGGAAAGGCCTGTGCTGGCTTCTGAAAACCGACTGATTGGTTCTCATTACCAATCTAACAAAAGCCCAGTCCCTTTCTAGCATGTCCCTGGAGCTCTATTCTCATGCTTGACCTGAGATCACACCCTGACCCTGACCCACACTCAACCCTCACCTTGTAGAGGCTGGGACTTCAAAAGGAGTCTGAACCCAGTGAGACAGAAGTATCTACACAATACTGTAACGCTGTTACTAGAGCTTCTGTCTCCCTTACTGGCTTTGAGGAAGCAAGCAACCATGTTGGGGAACCTCACATGGCAAGGAGCTCAGGCAGCCTGGAGAACCACGGGTAGCCTCCAGCTAACAGCCTGCAAGGACCTCCAGCAGCCAGCAAGAAAGTGAGGTCCTTGGTCCTACAGCCACAAGAAACAGTTCTGTCAACAACTACATGAGCTTGGAAGCAGATCCTTCCCCAGCTGAGCCTCAGGTGAAACCACAGCCTTGACTGATACCTGGATTGCAGCCTTGTGAGAATCACGCTCAGACTCCTGATCACGGAAACTGTGAGATAATAAGTATTCATTGTTTTAAGATGCTAAGTTTGTGGTCATTTGCTACACAATAGATAACTAAGAGCCGTACTGGGAAGTCTTGACAGAACTTCAGGCCATTGAGATAGTTAAGGGTGGTCAAAATATTAGGCAGCCGTTGCGGCAGAGTAGTGTGAAATAGATACCAGCTACATTTTACTGAGCACTTACTATGTGCCATGCACTGTGCTAAATGCTTTCCGTGTGCTAACTCATTTCATCCTCACCAGGATTTAGGGACTAAATCCACATTTTACAGACAAAGAAATTGAGGTGCAGAGAAGTTAAACACCTTGCCCAAGGTCACAGAGCTGATGAGTAGTAGAGCCAGAACTCACACCAAAAGTACTTTGCCATAACCCTTCAAGAGTGGGGGAGCTGGGATGTCAGTCTGAGAAATTTTGTTCTTCAGCCAATGGGAGCCCTTGAAAGTGGGGAATAGGAGAGTGGCACAGCCAATGTGTGTTTTGGAAAGCCCTTTTTGGCAGGGCAGCAAGAAAGGCAGGGAGCCAGGCTGTGGGGAGACTTGGAGGCTGTGGGAGTTTGCAGAGGATGGAGAAGTCAGGAGGGAGACCCAGAGTGAAGCATGTGGGGATGGGCTAGAGGGAGTAGAGGACCAAGAGGCAGAGCTGAGATGCTGACCAAAAGCCACCTAGGTCAGTAAGCATCTCCAGGGTCAGGGCTGGATTAAAGTGAGCTAGTGGCCTCTGAGCTTTGCCACTTTCCCGCTTCTGCTCAGCAACCCTATAGCCTGTTCCTCCTCCTCCCAGGGTGTGGTAGGGCTGAGGGAAGCTGTGCCCCAGTCAGGCCCTAACCAATTGACTGGTGCCCTCGAATGCTCTTCCCTCCTTCTCCAAAGGCTCCTGGAAAGTGCACTTGAGGGTGAATGTTATTGCCTGGCACTCAAAGGCCAGGCAGACACAGCTGAAGCCACCATGGAAGTCAGAGCCTGGCTCTCCCAGGGCAGAGCACCCACCACGTCTTGAGGCTCAGGTTTGCCCAGGATTCTACTGAGCCCCTCTCTGCAGCTTCTGCAGCCCCCACCAGAAATGAAACAAAACCAGTCATTGACAGGAATGAGCCAGGCTTAGGGTAAATACTGCAATTAGTTTTTTAATCTGGTGATTTACAAACCTCTAAGACATCCGGAGCTCTGAGACTCAAAGCAGCTGATCCCATGCTAGCTAATGAGGGTAGTGGCTTCTAACTGGAGCTCCTGGCAGCTGGCACTGCTGGGTTGGGCTGCCCTGAAGCCAAGACCGCACTGGTGGCTAGACCGGCTCTCCTGGTGGCCTCCACAGGAGGAAGTGCCTGAGGGCTCAGTAGGGTGGAGCTAGGCCCAGCCTGCCTGCCTGTTGAAGGCTCCTCTCCTAGTCCTGGTCGGGCCTCGCTCCTTGCAGTCCTGTCCTCCCTGACTCTCAAGTGGCAGCTCCTTCGCTTTTCCTGTGCCTCCTGCCAGGATGCCCTCACTCTCCTCCACCACCTTGCAAATCCCACCTCACTTTCACAAGCCAGCATCTCCCTGACACTTTCCAGAATCCCAGCAGAGATGCTGCCTCCGTTCTCTGAGGGTCCCCAGCTGTCTTGCTCCCCGCTGACATTTTGCCTCACATAAAAGTGCTATCTTAATGCAGTCTTATTTCTTCCTTGTCTGAGTCATGTAGGGCTGAGGCTCAGTCCAGTTCGTCTTTGCACTGTTCCCCATCCAGCCTACAGAGCTCTATCCAGGAGACTCCCTAAAACAGGCATGAGAGCACTGCTGGTGGGGAAAGCAGCCTTGAAGGAAGCCAGTGCACAGGAGGATATTTTTAACAAGTTAGCAGAGGTTTTCTCTCCTTCCCCTCAAACAACCTGTGGACCTGGATACATCACCCAGGGAAGAGAGGGTGGAGTGGATGGTGCCCTGCCTGTATCCCCTCTGCATTCACCTCCCCTAGCAAAAGACACCTGTAACTTTTTACTGCAGGCACCTGCAGTTCCGTATCTGAGGGCTTTTTTGGCCACAGGACATGAAAGAACCCACAACCTATGGGAGTTGATGGAGAGATGCCCCAGCTTCCTCCACCTACCGATGGGGATAGCATGACTCTGAGGTGTGTTCCATGCAGCCTCCCAGAGCTGGAGTTCCAGGCACCCATGGCGGTGATCTGGTCGTTACCCACCCTGCATTGGCTGCCTTCTCTTTTCTGTCCCACTTCCTCATTTCCCTTGAGTGCTTCCTAGGATCACCTCCAAATAAATTGCCTGTGCTCAAATTCTGCTCTTGGAGTCTATTTCTAAAGGAATCCAAAAGGAGACAAGGAACACCTATGAGTCCCCCGGCTCATAGATGATCCCAGAGGTCTCTGAGGAAAATGTCTCAAAACTGATCAGGATGTGTTGACAGCAGGAAATGTTCTTGAAACTCAAGAGCAAAGCTCCCTGGGCCCACTCCCCAGACAGAGCCTCAGCAGGGGCAGCAAGAACCCAAAGAGGAAATGGGCATGTGGAGTAGCCCGGAAGAGACTTTCTCTGTCTCCTGGAGAGCCGGCTCCCCAGGCATAGCTAGAAGCCTTAGTTTTCTGATCCCACAGTCACAGCAGGAAAATAGCAGAGAACCTCCAGAACCATTATGGAAACCCCTTAGTAGCTGTACTTACATCAGCCCCCAGAGCTTTGACTCAACCACCAGAAAGGCAATAAGCCTAGAAAATCACTGGGATTTAATTTTCTGTCATTACAGTAGAGTAGGAGCCCAGAATCAGAAATAATTTGGATTACGGAACATAAAGCAGTTTCCTACACACCTGAGTTTAAGGTTGCAGCAGTAGCTGCTGAACTAGCATTCCTTCCTCTTTCCCTCTTCCTGGTTCATACCTGGCTGTCTAGGACAACTCAGGATGCTGCAGGGTAAGCTCTGGAGACAAAGCCCTGCATTAGTTCCAGGACCACCTTCTTGGAAGCCCCCACCCCTAATGCATGGGAAGAGCTCTGGAGTTCAATGAGGCACCTTCCACATTTCTCCACTCTCTTTGGGAATCTCGTGGGACTCATAGTTTCCCCAGCACCAAGCCCAAGCTATCCAGGGCCAGGCCCTGCCAGGAAACGGTCAGGGGCTAGCCCTCTCCATCCATCTGTAGAAATGCCTTTTTTGAGGACAGAGTTGGGAGAGTGTTCCCCAGTCCCTCCTTGGGAAATGGCCAATACCTTCCAGTCCCGCCCTCCTTCCACCTCTACCCCAGCCTCACCTGGAAGCCATGGTGGTCATGACTTGAGGCTGGAGTTACCCTCCTGTTCCCAAGGTTTGGATGCAGAACATCTACATAGGCCACATATGCTGGCAGGGTCCCTGCCCTTGTTGGCTCAGTCAAAACCAGCCAGGCAGGGAGAGTGTCCAGCTGGGGTCATGAGGCCTGAGAATGCAACAGATCTCAGTTAAGGCTTCCCATAGAACAGGTAATCTTAGCCCTGAGTCCAGTGACATCCAAGAAATGCATGAATAGAAATTTATGGAGTCCAAATACTTGGGTGGTAAAACATGGCTACTTTATTCCATTTTAACTGAAGGTTGGCATTCTTTTCCATGATGAAAGTAGACAACATAGCACAGTGGTATCAGCAGGAGCTGTGACTTTATCACCAATAGAAATCCCAGCTACTTTCATCTCACGTTACCATTAGTGGAGATGTCTCAAAATGTCATTTATTCTCATTACTACTTTAAAATCACTGGGGTTACTCAGCCTGCCACTAGATCTTGTTATTTGATACATTAATAAAGAAAGACATGTATTACTGTGACCAAAATGTGTTTTTAGTATTTTGATAACTGCATTTCAATTGATTTCCTTTGTAATTCTATGTTTTGTTTCTTGTGCATTTTAAAACATTATCTGGAGAAGATGGTAGATGGGAGACAGGGCTAACGTGCAGCTCCCACATGGATAGACAGAACACCATGATCTTTTGCTCCAAGAACCACTGCAGGAATGTGCAAGGAAAACCAAAAGAATTCACAGATTCTTTGAAAGAAGTGGCATGCTGCTGCAAATTCTGTGAAACAGGCAAAAAACTGAGTCCCCAAAGTGTGAGGGGTGGGATATCTGCCTCTGAACACACATCCCCACTGGGGAATCTGAAAATCCAGATCATAAGAGGAAGATTTAGCCTTGCCTAGAGCTGAGACGGAATTAGGAAGTTGTGTGAAATATACAAAGTAGAGGTAGCAGTGGGATGTGCCTTATAGGGACTCCCAGTCTCCAGGTTGAGCCCAGGGAAGCCATCTCTGACTATATCTCACAGGGGCCCTTGGAGAAGGCAGCCAGAAGAATTGGGGAGGGATTGCAGGGTGAAGAAAACTCCCAGTTGAAATGGGTAGTGGTTTCAACTGGCACAAATTTTCTTGAGCAGAGTCCAGGGGACAAGCAGGAGCTGTACAGATTTGAGTGCAGGAGCACAGGAGCTACCTATGGAGTGGGAAGATGAGGAGGGGTGAGGTCTGAACGCCTGCTTTCTTAGGAGGGTAGCTCACAGCCTGGGGCAAGATCTGAGTGGGAGCATTGCAAGAGTGAGATAGGCCTTGCCAGCTGCATGAGAGCAGAGTGAGGCCTCTTGCTACCAGCTATCTCCCACTTCCCTGGCGAACTATATGACACAGCAGAGGTGTCCAAGATCCCCTCTGGAACATAGCTCCATAGGCCTGAGAAACACCCCTCATCCCCCACAGTGGCCACAGCAAGTGCTGCCCAAGAAGAGTCTGAGCCCAGACCTGCCTGATCCTGCCCCCACCTGATGGTATTTCTCTACCCATCCTGGTAGCCAAACACAAAAGACAGCAACTCTTGGGAGCTTTATGGGCCTACCAATCACCTGAGAAATTGAAATACTTACCTTGGCCAATTTAGGGCAAGCTTGGATCCCCCTACTACTACTACAAGAGAGCTGATGCTCTCTTGAAAGTGCCACCTCCTGGCTAGAGGTCAACCAATTCAGGCCATTACAGCAACTCATGACAGAACAACCCTGATCCCAGGAAGGAGAAGAAAACACCTAATTCCACTGCCTGCAACATCCTGGCTAACGAGAAATCCTGAGTGTGTCCACGTGACAACTTCACTGCTAGCATAACCAGCATTCAAGAAAGCCAGCACACTAAACATATCTATAACAAAGGACTCTCACAGAGTCTACTTCATTTCCCTGTCACCTCTACCAGAGCAGGTGCTGGTATCCATGGTTAGGAGACCTGAAGACAGATTACATCACAGGACTATTTGCAGACATACTGCAGCACAAGCCTGGAGCCCGGTAGCCCACTGGGTGGCTAGACCCAGAAGAGCAGTAACAATCACTGCAGTCTAGCTCTCAGGAAGCCCCATCCCTAGGGAAGAAGGAGAGCACCACATCAAGAGATCACCCCATGAGACAAGAGAATCTGAGCAGCAGGCCTTGAGTTTCAGACCTCTCCACTGAAATAGTCTACCCAAATGAGAAGGACCCAGGAAAGTCATTCTGGTAATATGACAAAACAGGGTTCTATAACACTCCCAAAAGATCACATGAGCTCCCCAGTGATGGATCCAAACCAAGAAGAAAGCTCTGAATTGCCAGATAAAGAATTCAGAAGGTTGTTTATTAAGCTACTCAAGGAGATACCAGAGAAAGGTGAAAACCAATTTAAAGAAATTTAAAAAAAATACAGGATATGGATGAAAAAATACCCAGAGTCATAGACATCATAAAGAAAAATAATCACAACTTCTGGAAATGAAAGACACACTTAGAAAAATACAAAATGCCATGGAAAGTTTCAACAATAAATTAGAACAAGTAGAAGAAAAAACTTCAGAGCTTGAAGACAGGGCTTTCAAGTTAACCCAATCTAACAAAGACAAAGAAAAAAGAATTTTTAAAAATACAGGAAGCTCAAAGAACACCTGGGAAATTCATTGCAAAAAAAGATCATCACCTAGGCACATAGTCATCACATTATCTAAAGTCAAGATGAAGGAAAGAATCTTAAGAGCTGTGAGACAAAAGCACCAGAAAACCTATAAAGGAAAACCTATCAAGGTCAACAGCAGATTTCTCAGCAGAAACTTTATAAGCCAGAAGGGATTGGGGACCCATCTTTAGCCTCCTGAAACAAAAATAATTGTCAGCCAAGAATTTTGTATCCAGCAAAAC
>NW_012102754.1:515414-517614 GCF_000951045.1 Mandrillus leucophaeus | reverse complement strand
AAAAAAAAAAAAAAAAAGATAATGATGGACATTATATAATAATAAAAGGCTTAGTCCAACAGGAAAATATCACAATCCTAAATATTTATGCACCTAATACTGGAATTTCCAAATTTATAAAACAATTACTACTAGACCTAAGAAATGAGATGGACAACAACACAATAATAGTAGGAGACTTCAATACTCCACTGACAGCACTATATAGGTCATAAAGACAGAAAGACAACAAAGAAACAGTGGAATTAAACTCTACCCTAGAACAAATGGACTTAATGGATATTTACAGAACATTCTACCCAAGAACTGAAGAATATACATTCTTTTCTTCAGCACATGGTACATTCTCCAAGATAAATCATATGTTAGGTCACAAAACAAGTCTCAATAAATTTAAGAAAATCAAAATTATATCAAGTATCCTTTCAGATTACAGTGGAATAAAACAAAATTAACTCCAAAAGGAACACTCAAAACTATACAAATACATGGCAATTAAATGATCTGCTCTTGAATGATCTTTAGGTTAACAATGAAATTATAATGAAAATTTTAAAATTTTTTGTGCTGAACAATAATAGTGACACAACTTATGAAAACCTCTGAGGCTGGGTGGGGTGGCTCACACCTGTAATTCCGACACTTTGGGAGACCAAGGTAGGCAAATCACTTGAGGTCAGGAGTTCAAGACCAGCCTGGCCAACATGATGAAACCCCGTCTCTACTAAAAATACAAAAATTAACAAGGCATAGTGACGTGCACCTGTAATCTCATCTACTCAGGGACTGAGGCAGGAGAATCACTTGAACCTGGGAGACAGAGGTTACAGTGAGCCGAGACTGTGCCACTGCATTCCAGGCTGGGCAACAGAGCGAAACTCCATCTCAAAAAAAAAAAAAAAACCTCTGGGATACAGCAAAAGTAGTGCTGAGAGGAACGTTTATAGCATTAAATGCCTACATCAAAAAGACTGAAAGAGTACAAATAGACTATCTAAGGTCACAACTCAAGGAACTAGAGAAACGGGAACAAAGCAAACCAACTCAGCAGAAGACAAGAAATAACGAAGATCAGAACAGAACTAAACAAAATTGAAACAAACAAAAAACCCAAAAGACAAATGAAACAAAAAGCTGGTTCTTTGAAAAGAGAAACAAAATTGATAGACCATTAGTGAGATTAGCCAAGAAAAGAAGAGAGAAGATCCAAATAAGCTCAGTTAGATATGAAACAGGAGATATTTCAACAGATACCACAGAAATATGACAGATCATTCAAGCCTACAATGAACACCTTTATGCACACGAACTAGAAAATCTAGAAGAGATGGATAAATTCCTGGAAACATACAACCCTCCTAGATTAAATCAGGAAGAAATAGAAACTCTGAATAGACCAATAACAAGTAGCGAGATTGAAACAGTAATTTTAAAAATTTTTAACAACAACAACAACAAAAAATCCGGGACCATGTGGACTCACAGCTGAATTCTATCAGACATTCAAAGAAGAAGTGGTACCAATGTTACTGAAACTATTCCAAAAGACAGAGAAAGAAGGAATCCTCCCTAAATCAGTCTGTGAAGCTAGTATCACCTAATAATAAAACAAGGAAAAGATATAACAAAAAAAGAAAACTACAGACCAATATCCCTGATTAACATAGATGCAAAAATTCTCAGCAAAATACTAGCTAACTGAATCCAGACTGTAAATTAACTGCAAAAGGAACACTCAAAACTATACAAATACATGGAAATTAAATGATCCTCTCTTGAATGATCTGCTGGGATAATTGACAAGCCACATGTAGAAGAATGAAACTGGATCCTCATCTCTCACATTATATGAAAATCAGCTCAAGATGGATCAAAGTCTTAAATCTTAGACCTGAAACCTAAAAATTCTAGAAGATAACATCAGAAAAATGCTTTTAAACGTTGGTTTAGGCAGAGTTCATGACCAAGAACCCAAAAGCAAATGCAACAAAAACAAAAACAAATAGATGGAACCTAATTAAACCAATAAGCTTCTGCACAACAAGAGAAATAATCAGCTGTGTGAACAGACAACCCACAGAGTGGGAGAAAATATTCACAAACTATGCATCCAACAAAGGACTAATAACCAGAATCTACAAAGAACACAAACAAATCAGCAAGAAATAAACAAATAATCCCATCAAAAAATGGACAAAGG
>NW_012102754.1:497616-515364 GCF_000951045.1 Mandrillus leucophaeus | reverse complement strand
AACTAGAAAATCTAGAAGAGATGGATAAATTCCTGGAAACATACAACCCTCCTAGATTAAATCAGGAAGAAATAGAAACTCTGAATAGACCAATAACAAGTAGCGAGATTGAAACAGTAATTTTAAAAATTTTTAACAACAACAACAACAAAAAATCCGGGACCATGTGGACTCACAGCTGAATTCTATCAGACATTCAAAGAAGAAGTGGTACCAATGTTACTGAAACTATTCCAAAAGACAGAGAAAGAAGGAATCCTCCCTAAATCAGTCTGTGAAGCTAGTATCACCTAATAATAAAACAAGGAAAAGATATAACAAAAAAAGAAAACTACAGACCAATATCCCTGATTAACATAGATGCAAAAATTCTCAGCAAAATACTAGCTAACTGAATCCAGACTGTAAATTAACTGCAAAAGGAACACTCAAAACTATACAAATACATGGAAATTAAATGATCCTCTCTTGAATGATCTGCTGGGATAATTGACAAGCCACATGTAGAAGAATGAAACTGGATCCTCATCTCTCACATTATATGAAAATCAGCTCAAGATGGATCAAAGTCTTAAATCTTAGACCAGAAACCTAAAAATTCTAGAAGATAACATCAGAAAAATGCTTTTAAACGTTGGTTTAGGCAGAGTTCATGACCAAGAACCCAAAAGCAAATGCAACAAAAACAAAAACAAATAGATGGAACCTAATTAAACCAATAAGCTTCTGCACAACAAGAGAAATAATCAGCTGTGTGAACAGACAACCCACAGAGTGGGAGAAAATATTCACAAACTATGCATCCAACAAAGGACTAATAACCAGAATCTACAAAGAACACAAACAAATCAGCAAGAAATAAACAAATAATCCCATCAAAAAATGGACAAAGGACATGTATAGATAATTCTCAAAAGAAGATATGCAAATGGCCAACAAATATATGGAAAAAATGCTCAACATCACTAATTATCAGGGAAATGTAAATCAAAATCACAGTGCGATACCACCTTACTCCTGCAAGCATGGCCATAATTAAAAAATTTTTTAAAAAGATATTGGAGTGGATGTGGTGAAAGGGAACACTTTTACACTGTTGGAGGGAATGTAAGCTAGTAAAACCACTATGGAAAACAGTATGAAGATTCCTTAAAGAACTAAAAGCAGAACTACCATTTGATCCAGCAATTCCACTACTGGGTATCTACCCAAAGGAAAAAAAGTTATTATATGAAAAAGACACCTGTTCAGGTGACAGATGCACCAAAATCTCAGAAATTACCACTAAAAAACTTATCCATGTAACAAAAACCACCTATTCCCCAAAATTATTGAAAAAAATAAATAACTAAAACATTGTCCTAATGAGGGTCCACAGGCTTCAAAAGAAGGTCCATGGCAGTAAAAAGGTTCAAACCTCTGCTGTGGATAGACCCCTGTGAAAGAGGGAAGCAGTGGCCTCTAGTTGGGAGGCCTGGCAGAGACGGGCCAGGAAATCTTAGAAATCAATGTTCTAGGGCAGGGGCTGGCAGCCAGACTGCCCAGAAAAGGACTTTACTGCATCTTGTCTTCTTTCTACTTATTGTTTTAGCTTGTATTTATGGATTCAACTTCTGAACTTGTCCACTGTGCCCAGCAAGGAGCTTAGCAGGGGAAGGTTCCTGGCAGGGTGGAATAGAAAAAAGAGCCTAACAGGCACCAGACTTAGCCCCTTGAATTGGGATTTTGGGTGGTGGCCAAGGACCGATAGGTCAGACCTCAGTTTCCAAGTAGGGGGTCTGGGAGTGATAGAGTCCACACTCCAGGACTTTCCTGGAGATAGACCATTTTGGGCTGTCACTGAAGGCTGGTACAGCAGGGCTGAGAAGTGAACTCCCAGGCACAAACTAAAGTGAGCCCACAGCACCTTCCTTTGGGAGTCAGTGGCTGACACGAGGTCTTTAAGCTGCACAACCTGGACCCCTGTCCTTAAGAACTTTGGGTAGGGGGCAAGGCAGGCAAAATTGGCAAACTATATGAAAGGCGCTAGGATGGTTCCCCAGTCTGACCTCTGCTTCTTCCAGAGTGTAGCAGATGTTTGGGGCCCCTCCTTTCATTACAGTGGCAGTTGCAGGGGCCAGCTCTATACCAGTCCTCAACATCCCACCTCAACAGTCATAGGTCTCTCATTTTGCCTGTCTCAGGTCTATTTTTAAAAGCCACAGAGTCAGCTGTGGGGGATGAGTGGGAGATGCAGCCAGGAAGTGCAGGGGAGTTAATTCCCCAGAGTAGGACCCATAGATAAATGGCCCAGCTTCCCACTCACTCTGGGAGGCTTCTGAGGTTCTCGCTGAGTCAGGCCCCCATCTTCTGACGCAGAGAGCTTGACGGCACACTCCCTGCTCCCTTCCTGCAGCCTGCTAGGGTCACTTCCTAAAAAAACTACCTGGACCCAAGTAATTTGCTCCAGGTTCTGCTTCTAGGGAGACGCAAACTGAGACACATAGTAATAGAGTTTTTAAGCTGGGCACATGACTGCCTCTTATAAAGGCTATATTGCTCAGCTGTATATTTTAACTATGGGTGGCCATAGTGATTAAGTTTTGACCAGTGGGATGTGAGAAGAGGTGACTGTGCAACTTCCAAATCACTCAGTTGTTAAGAAGGGGCATGCCATCTTCTTCCCCTTTGCCTCTTCCCACTGCCTGGAAAGCAGAAGCAGCAGTGTGCAACCTGGGCCGTGTGGACAAAGGTCTTTACCTCCTAATATTCACACCCTTGTGTAGCCTCCTCCCACATTCAACCAAGAATGGCCTCTGTGATCAATAGAATATGGCAGAAGTGACAGTGTATGACTCCCACAGACAGTTGTAAAAGGCACTCTATCATCCACTTCAGTCCTTTGGGTCCTTCACTCTGGAGAACCAGCCACCATGACATAAGGACACTCAAGTAGCCCTGTGGAAAGGTCTCGGTGAGGAGGAACCAAGCCCTCCTTCCAATAGCCACGTGAGACAGAAAATGGTTGGAAATGGATCGTACCCCAAATAAACCTTTTGGTGACTACAGCCCTAGCTGACATCTGACTGCAAACTTATGACAGGTCTCAAGCCAAACCTGTCCAACCAAGTTTCTTACAAATTCCTGATCGACAAAAACCATAAGACTTAATAAATAATTTATTTAAGCCGCTAAGTTTTAGGTTAATTTGTTATATAATACTAAATAACTACTATGGATTGTATTTTGGCTCTCCTGTCAAAAATTTACATGTTGAAGTCCTAACCCCTAGGGCCTCAAAATGTAGCATTATTTGAAGTAAATGTCTTTACACAGGTAATCCAGTTAAAATAAACTTATTAGAGTGGGCCCTAGACCAATATGACTGACGTCCTTATAAAAAGGGGAAATTTGGAGACACATGCCACACAGGGAGAATGCCACATGAAGATGAAAGCAGAGATTGGGATGATGCTTCTTCGAGCCAAGGAGTGCCAAAGATTGCCAGCAACTACCAGAAGCTGGATGAGAGTCATGGGATTCTCACAGTCCTTAGAAACCAATCCTACTAACACCCTTTCCTTGGACTTCTGACCTCCAGAACTGCAAGAAAATAAGTTGCTGTGGTTTAAGCCCCCAAGCTTATGGCACTTGGCTATGGCAGCCAGAGCAAACCAGTACAATAACTGATACAGACAACATCCAAGGGATAGTGGAGCAGAAAGACCGAAGAATTCTGGACCTTTCATGTCGCAGCAAGAGCCTCCACACCAACTCTGGCTTCTCTATGAAAAAGAAATAAATCCCTTTCTTAATTAAGCCACTGTTCTTCCCATCTCTAGCCCACGTAGCTGAAGCTATATCCTCACAAATTCAGCATCTAAAACTTCCTCTCGACATGTGCTTTCCTGACAGATTTCACATGGAAATGAATCCCCAGAATAAAGAAATAAATGGAGATCAACACTGTCATCAAGATTGTAAAGACTGTCTTCCTTTCGCACACTGACACTGAATGTTTCTTCCAGATGGAAAGCAGTGGGGATGGGTGGAAGGGGATGCAGGAAGCCCTTACTGTGAAGGAGCAGCACATCCTGGCAGGACTGAGGGGGATGTCTTGGGGAACCACACTGGCTCTGCTCACTCTATGGATAGAGAGCAGAACATCTCTCTAAGGAAAAAGAAAGAGCACCAGGTCCAGGAGAGACTGCCGAGGGCAGGATCAGAGGCCAACACAAAGATTCAAAAGAAGTGCTTCTTTCTGTCCTGAGCTAAAACAAACCACACGTACATTCCCACTTCTCCCCAAAGTGGCCTCTTCCATTCTGCTGTCCCTGAACAACTTGAGGGCTGGGGAGTTGGAGTGGGACCTTGCAGTATTAGAACTCTTTCTGTTTCACTTAACATGAAGCCAGCATATACTGGCCTAAGCAAAGAAAAGATTTATATATCAGAAACAGAAAAGTTCACAGGGCTTCAGGTGCAACTGGATTCAGGAACTCAAACAATGTCATCAGAAATCTGTCTCTATCGCTTGGATCTGATTTCCTTGTGTTTCCTGATTTCAGGCAGGTAAATATGCCACAGCAGCAGCAAGCTTGCATTTTCCCAGCTTACTAGCAGAAAAGCAAGCTTCTTTCCCACAGTTCCAGCAAAAGCCCCAGGGCTGATGCTCATTGGCCCAGGTTGGGGCATGTGACCATTGGCATGACTCCCATTGGCCAGGCCTGAGGCAGGTGCTCACTACTGGAGCCAGAGCGGAGGATGAGCCCCACCCAATCACTGAACCACGTGGGTCAAGAGTAAGGGAGCTGTGGCTTCCACCCCATCAGAAGGGCACTGGATGATGGATTAACTCTGCGTGATGCGTCTTCACACTGACATCAGGAGGATCAGGAAGTGAGTGACTCCCTCAGCTGAGTGGCCGGCATGTGCCAGGCTAGAGCAGCCTGGCTATGGCAAAGCATCTAGCCCCACCGTGTGGACGGGAGGATAAGACCCAGCCCTAGTCTGGCCTCAGACTAAGGGCTCCTCAGCCCCAGGTTTCCCCATGCATTGGCACTCCTCCAGACCAGGTGTAAGACATTTCTTTACTACGCACAGTTCCATACTTTCTTACTCCACCGTATGGCCCTCCGCTGGTGCCCATTTACCCTCAAATGTGATCTTAGCTCCAGCAAGCCTTCTGCCTTCTACCTTCTCTCCACTCTCCCACCATAGGTTACACTCACACGCATTCTTCCACAACCAGTCCAAGACCTCTCCCCCGACCCTCTATTTCCTTGACAGCAGAGTTCCATGAAGCCCTTCCTCTGATCTGCACCACCCAGAGAGGCTAAGCTCTGCCTGCAGTCTCCACTCACACCCTGCCTCATTCCTACAAGAGACTCTGGTCTCCCCACTTAGCCTGGGAGCTCCCAGGACAGGAGTCCAGCTTCCTCCTTGCTCTTTTCCCACCCCAGCTCCTCCCCATGCAAGACAGAGGACAGACAGGCCTACCCCCAAAGAAGGGGTTAAATAATCTGAAAGCTAGGGACATCACAAAGCAAAAGAAGTCAGTGGTCAATTCAGGGTGGCTTCCTGGAATGGCAGCAGGCGTCAAGGTTCACATGGGCTGCAGCAGAGCCTCTAAAGCTGTCAGGGTCCCTGTCCTTGTCCTTCTGGGTCCCGTCCCATCTCAGGCAAGAATAGCCCTAGGGGCAAGCACAGCTGGCAAGTGACTCAGGCCTGGGCAGGATCCAGAACAAAGAGGAAGCGAGAGAGGCGTGCATAGCTGAGGCTATTTTTACCCAGACCTGTGCAAACACAGGCATGAGCTGGTCTGGCCAGTTCCTCCCCTCCCTTGGCACCTGGCCTGGAAGTCCCTTACCAAGTAGGCAGTGCCCACTGGGTTGGGAGCCAGAGGGGAGGAGTGGGTGGGTAGAGAAAGGGCAGATGTAAGAACTGCCTCCAGGTACCCTAGAGACGCAACACCTTGGAAGGCGATAAGTGCTATGAAACAGAGTTGAGAGTAAAGAGGTTTAGGAGTTAGGGGGAAGGGATCAGTTTGCAGTATTAAGGAGAGGGACTGTCATTAAGAAGAGAGGTGGGGAGCCATGGGAATACTGGGGAAGACCATTCTAAGCAGAGGGAGCTGCCAGTACAGACCAAAAAACAAGAGGGGTCTAGGAATAAATTTTCAAAATAGCAGGGAGGCTGGTATGGCTTCAGGGAGAGCAGAAGACAAGAAGAGAGGTGAAGGGACGTGATGGAGGAGCCACTCAGGGCCTGGTAAGTGCTCGGAACTAAGGAGCCACAGGATCTCGCCGATGTTTTAAAATGTGTTCCACAATAGTCAGTCTGAGAGAAATGTATTAAATAACACCACAGGGACACAAGCCACAAACTTTGACAGGAGGATGCTCATGTGCAGAACCCACAACACAGTTTCTTCAAAAGAGAGCCTGCAAGGAACAGAGAAGCACAGGCAGAGAGATTGAGAGGAGTCTCTGTGTGAAATCTGAATGTGTGAATCAGATTTAAGCAAACAATTGATAAAAATACATAAATAAATAATCAATCAAAGCACTTATAAGGCAAGGAATGAAAATTAAATAATGATTGGATATTTAATGCTATTAAGGAATGTTCATATTTCTTAGGAGTGCAAATGGTGTTGTGTGTAATGGTATTGTGGTTATTTTTTAAAGTCCTTATCCTTTAGAGGTACACACTGAAATATTTACAGATAAAATGATAGATCTGTAGTTGGATCCAAAATGATCGTGGTTGAGGTAGAGGGACAGAGGAAAAAAATTAAGTGATGGGTGCATGGAAGATCATTACAATACTTTATTCACTTCATGTATTTTGAAGCTTTCTTTTTGTTTGTTTGTTCATTTTTGTTTTTTTGTTTGTTTGTTTGACACGGAGTCTCACTGTGTCACCCAGGCTGGAGTGCAGTGGCGTGATCTCAGCTCACTGAAACCTCCACCTCTTGGGTTCAAACGATTCTCCTGCCTCAGCCTCCCAAGTAGCTGGGACTACAGGCGTGCGCCACTATGCCTGGCTAATTTTTGTATTTGTAGTAGAGCTGGAGTTTCACCATGTTGGCCAGGCTGGTCTCGAACTCCTGACCTCAAGTGACCCACTGTCCTCAACCTCCCAAAGTGCTGGGATTATAGGTGTGAGCCACCACACCCGGCCTGAAACTCTCCTTAAGAAACAATAATAACACTCAATCCAGATACTGAGATTGGAGAGTGGGGTGCCAGAGATTCTGAGGAAGCAGTTGTGGTGAGCAGGTGAACAGGTAAGCAGGTGAGGGATGAGTTAACGAAGACTTGAGACTGGAAGCAATGGATGAGAGAGAGAAGTCAGGGATGCGCTTGGAAGAAAAGGCTTCCCCTTCCTCCCCTGGCTCCAGCATTTGGCTTCTCCTTCCCTCCCCACTCCCTCCTCCCCTCTCATTTTTTTCTTCTCTCCCAACTTTCCATCCTCTGCCCACCCTCCTCATCCTCCCTTCCTTCCTCATCCCTCCTCCCCTATCTCTCCTTCCTCTTTTCTCTTCCTCCCGCCTCTCTATCTTCAGCAAACATCTTCCTGGCTTCCTTCCCAGCCCTGCGCAGGTGGTCCTACCCAGCTGGATTTTCTCTGCAGCTAGGTTGCCAGGCAGCTCCAGTTTGACTCCCCTGGTCACCACCACCCCCAGCTTCCCGGGCCTGCTCTCCTTGTTGAGTGCTGCCTTCACCAAGTTTCCTCAAAAGGAGAAAAGACGGTGCTACTGGGGCCTCTCCTTCCTCCACAGAGCAAGCACCACCACAGCCTGAGGTTGTCCCGGCCCCACTTGGAAGGGAATGGAGGTGAGGACCTGGGAAAAGCATTAGGGACCCAACTTGGCAATGAGAGCATGAGACGGTCTTTGCTGTTCTTCTCCCAGAAATGATTCCTGTCACTGCAGAGGAGGGTGGAAGCTGCAAGAAAAGCAGAAGTGACCTCAAGACACTTCCTGACCAGGCATTTGTTTTCAAGTGGCAAGCCTGGGGACCCAGGAGGAAAAGGGGAGGACTTCCCTGGGCTTCCTCCAAACTGTCTCCCTTAAGCAGCACTAGACTAACTACCTGCTCCCCACCTGTTCTTTGCCTGCTCCCACCTCAGGAAGGGGACTGCAGGGTACACAGGAGGCTGGGCCCTGGACACCAGGCTCCAGCCACACCAAATCCTCAGTCCCCAAAGCCCCAGGCCCTGGACTTGCCAGAACCATGCAAGCTGGGATCCTGTAGGTCTTGGCAGAACCAGCAACGAATGGAGGGCGAGAAGGAAGGAGAACTCTAACATTTTCCCACAACAAACCACGCAGGAACCCAAGAAAGGCTGAAGTTCTATTTTTTGCCAATCCGGTGTAATGAGAGTATAAAGTCAAAATTAACTTGAATTATAGAAAATAAAGACAAGCCATATTTCCTGAACCTGAGTCAATGGACTGAGATTGCACCCAAATGAAGGAAAGGTGAGGAGGGAGCCGGGGGGCTTCTGGCTCCAGTGAGATCTGAGGCTATCTGCTGCAGACCCCATATTGCAGGCCACAGTCCCTGTCCAGTGGCAGCACACCAGCCTACCTTGCCACTGTGGGCAGCCATCAGGGACTGTGCCACTCTCAAGAGGGCCTTGGGACCCTAAACTAGCCATGTCTCCCCAGGGAGAGTAGACACACACTCCCAGGGCCGAACATGGGGCCAGCACTCTGGTAATCATCAGAGTCATAAAGATGATAAGAAGAAGCATTTAGTGATCATGGCTGCTTGCCTGTGGGCACAGTGGGGCCTAGCGTCCCTAGAGGCTTTTATGTTGGACACCTGTGGCTGCAATGGGGGACAGAGGAGGGATTAGAGCTGAGCTTCGCCAACCTAGCTCAGATCTCTTGCTCTCTCTGCCTGGTCTTCGCCGCAAGCTTGGCCCCAGTGCTAGAACCCATCCTTCAATCAGGGGAATGACACAGTGGTTGTTGCAAAGGCCCCAGGTCAGAACCTAGGTCTGGCTGATGGGTCAAAAGAAAGTTAAATAGATACTCCCACCCCTGCTCTGCAAGGATCAGGATATGGCTGTACCTGGATTTCTCTGGGCGTTTCTTCAAGGTCCCAAGGTCCTCGTCAGAGTTGCACAGACCTGGGCTGTGCTCTACCTTCTCAGTCCATGGGAGCCCAGACTCTGGGCCCATCCCTTTCTGGAAACATCTGGTTTGTCAAGGGCAACCACTCTATGACCAGCCAGGGTCCTCTCCTCCAGTCTCAACTCCCACCTGGCAGGTGAGGCTGCCTCTGCCCACAACTGCCCTGGGCCCAGGTCCCCTCACCTCACCAGGCAGCGGCCAGCAGCACCCTGCCTAAGGCACAGCAGCTGACAACAGACCTGCCTCAAACCTTCCCCAGTGGGGCAGCAGTGGTTTGTCTCCCTTGTCTTAGCTCAGGAACTAAGACAACTTTGTACTTTATTGACCCTGTTGTTTAATTTTTGCTTCTGTATTCATGTATAAACATTAATTAAACATTAGACATTAAATATGTATTAAATTAATTCATAGAGTTATATATTTATTGATGTCCATGAAATTATAAAATGGAAATACAGTTTTCTTTACTTACCATGTATTTACTTTGTCAGAATTACGATACCTCATAGAATATGTTGGAAAACATTTCATCTTCTTCACTGCTTTCAAACGGTTTGATTACATAGGAGTTATCTGTGCCTTAAAGGTTTATATAATTCTCTTATAAAACTATCTGAGCTTGGCATTTTTTACAGGTAAATTTAATAGTTTATATTTCTCTCGAAAAGCACCTATTTCACCTAGATGTTCAAATACATTGGCATTAAGATAGTATTCCCTTATAGCTTTCAAATATACTGTATTCTTGGAACTATGTCCTTTCTCTTGTATATTTCCACTTTCATTTGTGATCAGCCATGCTAAACCTTTGTCTATTTACTGGTCTACTCAAGAGGAAAGTTTACTTTAATCAATTCAATATTTTATTTTTATTTCATTGTTTTCTGTTTTTATAGTTACTAATTCCTTCTTTCTTTGGACTTAAATTATTATTTTTTCTAGTATATTTAGCTGTTACCTTGTTTCACTAATTTTGTCTTTCTTGCTTATTATCAATGTAATTAAGGCTACAAATTTTCCTCCAGTTACTAGAATGTTCATATCTCTTATTTTAATATTCATCCTTATTGATTTCTAAATAATGTATAATTCCAATTTTTACTTCCTTACCATAATTGCTTAGAAGGGTGATTTCTGGTGTTTTAAAATTTATTAATTATCTATGTGTGGAATATTTCCAAACATATGGGAGAAAAGAATAAGAAAATCAAACCCAAAGTGTCTGTCACCCAGTTTTATTAGACCATAATATAATATCATATTTGCTGTAGATTGTGTTTTTTATATATATTTTTTATTTTTATTTTTTGAGACAGAGTCTCGCTCTGTCACCCAGGCTGGAGTGCAGTGGCACAATCTCAGCTCACTGCAACCTCTGCCTCCCGAGTTCAAGCGATTCTCCTGCCTCAGCCTCCCAAGTAGCTGGGACTATAGGCGCCTGCCAACACGCACAGCTTTTTGTATTTTTAGTAGAGATGGAGTTTCACCATGTTAGCCAGGATGGTTTCGATCTCCTGACCTTGTGATCTGCCCTCCTTGGCCTCCCAAAGTACTGAGATTATAGGCATGAGCCACCATGCCTGGCCTGCTGTAGACATTTTTTAAAGAAATAAAATATTCAGTGCAGTTCAGAATCCCCTGTGTATCCCTCCTACGGCTGGCAGATTTCTAAGACGGCACCCAAGATTCCAGCCTCCTGGTGTGCACACCTTGTATAATCCGCTCCCTGTGAGTGTGGGTGGGCCTGACTTAATCAGGTGAGCCCTTTAAAAGGAGGTTCTAGAGCTCAGAGACATAAGTCAGGCAGCTTCAAAGCTGCAGCAGATATTCTCTTACTGGCCTGTCAAAAAAAGCAAACCTCTATGTTGTGAACTACCTACAGAGAGAGTCACATAGCTAGAACCTGAGGTCAATCTCTAGAAGCTGAGAATGACACCCAAGTCAATGGCCAATAAAAAAATAGGGAATCTTCTAGCTGCAAAAACTTGAGCAACCTGAAAGAACTTGGAATAACAATGAAAACTGAACAACCTGAATGAACTTGGAAGAAGACCCTGAGCTTCATATGAAAACACAGTCCTGGTTGACACTCTGATTTCAAGCAGAGGACTCAGCTAACCCTTATATGGACTTCTGATTCTAGAAAATGTGAGATAATAATGAGTGCTGTTTCAAGCAGCCACATTTGTGGTAGGAGTTCGAGACCAGCCTGGCCAACATGGCAAAACCCCGTCTCTCCTAAAAATACAAAACTTAGCCAGGTGTGGTGGTGTGTGCCAGTAATCCTGGCTACTCAGGAGGCTGAGGCAGGAGAATGACTTAAACCTGGGAGTTGGAGGTTGCAGTGAGCCGAGATGTTGCCACTGCACTCCAGCCTGGGGCAAGACTCTGTCTCAAAAAAAAAAAAAAAGAATACATCTCCCTTATTCCACTTCCCTGACTCTCTCTGCAGAGGTAACTAACAACATGCCTTTGTGTTTACCATTCCTGGACATGATTTACACTTTTACTGCATACTTAGTATCCATAAAAGTTACATAGTATTATTTGCAGATAGTATTGTTAACTCTATAAAAGTAACATTGTACCATACATATCATTCTGCCACTTGCTTTGGTTGCTGGACACCATATTTTTAGTTACATATACACATACAGGGAGATGTGGCTGTCCTTATTCTGAGAGCTGAAAAGAATTCCTGAGAGAAGGGTGTTAAACTCTTCCATTATGACTGTAGATTTGACAGTCCCTCTCTTTTTTACATAACTTGAGGCTATAGCATTAGATGCATAGATGCTTGGCATTTTTATATCTTCTTGAGAGATTGAGTGGTCCAACAATATGAACTATCCTCTTTGTGCCTTTTGTTTTCTATCTTAAATTCTCACTCATTCCCACTGACTATGATGATTCATGTTTGTAATTATTTCTGATACATGATTTGATGCTTCTATTTGTCATATATCTTTATTTTTAATCCTCTCATACGAACAAACTTTATTTTTAATCTTCCCAAACAAACAATCTTTATTTTTAATCCTCCCAAACAAACAATCTTTTATTGGATACATGGAGTTTTCTTAGTTTCATTTTTCTTTTTTTCTGGTTATCTAGGAGTTACATACTTTCTTTTTTTCCCCAGTGGATACCCTCACATTTTTAACACACACACTAATCTCTGGTGGCATCAATTACATTAAACTCCATGTCTGTTTTGTCCTGCCTACATTATCTCCCTTTTTCAGAATCTCTGCCGAAGGTCAGCTACACACAGGAATGCAGGACTGGGAAGGGGGAGGTGAGCGTGAGAACTTTGAGATCCCCTGTGGAGTTAGTCTGAGCTCTCCCTGGGCTGAGAAGTGGCCTCACCCCCCTCAGGAATTCACTGCCTCGGAAATGAGCTCTGGGAGATGATGCAGTGCTGTCTGTGGTCATGGGCACCCTCTGAAACTCAGCCCCTCTCTGCCCTACCTACCTTGAACCTCGCCCCTAACTCTACTTCCTCCCTGCACACACTGGTCAAGCCCTGCTCTCAGACCCCTGGCTGGAAGTAGATGTGTCTGTATGAACTCATGCCCACACACAAGGGCACATACTCACATTCTCTTACACACACACACACACACACACACACACACACGCACACACACACGCTGCAGCAAGCGTTTGACCAGAAGCTGTGGCTGCTTTTGAAAACAGGGTGGAGCAGTACTCCCCTTTAGAGTCTCCCACACTCCCAACACTATGATCCCTGATATGGTTTGGCTGTGTCCCCACCCAAATGTCATCTTGAATTGTAGCTCTCATAATTCCCATGTGTTGTGGGAGGGACCTGGTGGGAGATCATTGAATCATGGGGGCGGTTTCCTCCGTACTGTTCTTGTGGTGGTGAATAACTCTCACGAGATCAGATGGTTTTATAAATGGGAGTTCCTTTGCACAAGCCCTTTTTGCCTGCCTTTTGCCTTCCGCCTTCTGCCATGATTGTGAGGCCTCTCCAGCCACATAGAACTATGAGTCCCTTAAACTTCTTTTTCTTTATAAATTTCGCAGTCTCGGGTATGTCCTTATCATCAGTGTGCAAACAGACTAATACAACCCCCTGGCTAAGCTGTCTGGTGACAGACTGCTGACCCCCTGGACCAAACCAAGCCCTGGGGTTTTGAGGGAAGGAGTTCTCAGGCTTTTCCTCTCTGTGCCCAGACCAGGAGCTCCAAGGGTAGGACCTAGGTCTCCTCTTCCTCTATCCCCTGGAGCAGGAGCTCTCTCACACACTTCATTCTCCATGCCTCAGTTTCCCCTTGTGGCAGTTGTAAAGGGGCATCACTTGGATCCCCCTTTAGAAAGAGCTTGCCACTCAACTGTGAGGAGGGCAATGAGCTGGGGCCTCTAGCCACATTGCCTTCAGGCTCTGGTGAATAGGTCTATGACCCGGCCTGTCAATGCTCTTCACAGACAGCCCCAGACATTGACCAAGCACAGTAGGGTTGCTAAGGCTTCTATTCCAGCCTTTGCCCTGGAACTTGCTATCAAATTGGCAGAGACTTTTTCAGATCTGCATCACAGTCGGAGTTTCTCTCTGCCCAATCCTACTTTCTCCTCTTTTGTCTCTCACAGGTCCCCCTGCCATCCAATAAACGTTCACACTCCTAACTCCACCTTAGCATTTGCTCACTAGAGGACCTGAACTGACACACCTATAGTTAGCACCACCCTTCCCTCAACAGAGCTCTAAGCCTCAGCCTCCAGGACCAGGGATGGCCATTTCAGAACTTGTCCCTGGGTTTCATTTCCAAATCTATTAAGTCAGAATGATTCTTTCTCCATCACCTGCTCTCCTGTGAACTTGGTTTTCTTCCTAGATGCAGTTGTAGCACCACCAGAAGATCCCCCACAACCCCACACCCAAGCACTGCTAGGCTTCCCTGCAGAGGACAGTCCATGTCTAAGTCACAGTCACATCCCCAACCCCCAGATGAGTGTAGGTGGTGATACGTGAAGGGTGAATGAATGATACTCACTGCGTGCTGTTACGGAAGGGATGAAGGGAATATTTATTCTTTAAATGCCTGCCCAGGCCTCTCCTGCACTCCACCAAATTACAGCTTGGAGTTAAGGTGCATCTTCTCACAGGAAGAACTGGTCCCAAAAGAAGGTACACCCTGGGGAGGTGGTGATCACTCCATATTCCCGGAGCTGCCAGCCCCGCTCTATGGATAAAGACCAAAAGTGTAGGTCCCTTCAACTTAGAAGCCCAGAGAAAGCAAATGTTGCTTGCATCCGGAGAGCAATGTGGGTGGCTCTGTCAGGGGAATCTTAGAGCAGTGACTCCCCCAGCCAGGTGGTTTCCTCACCATCTGCCTGCACCATACAGGTCAAGGCCACTCTGTGGCTCCCCAGCCCCCTTCCCACTCCACCGTGGAGCCCCTGAGTTGGGAGTCTTGAAGTCAGTGAGTGCACGATTCTGAGAGGAGGCGAGGGCGGCACACACCGACCGCATGGATGAGACAGGCAGGAAGCCAGGCAGGCTCCGAATGAGTAACTGCAGATTCTCTTTGTGCCATGCCTGTTGTCACGGGGGATGGCAAGTGACTCCACTTCTCTCTCTTTCCCGCCACCTCCCGTGTCCTTGGCACCCATGTGATTCTGACATCCAGAAGGGATATGAGATGGGGCTGGAGACTAGGGACAGGTTTTAGGGATCCCAGAGGGAAGACTTCAGAACAGACCACCCCAGGGAGGAATCCGTGCAAGAAGGACATGGGGGAACAGAGAGTAGGAGGTGACTATGGCTCTCCTCCTCAAACCTGGACTGGAAAGGCAAGGTAGACTCCAGAGGGGCTTAGGCTTTGGACAGGGTGGGGAGATTGGGACCACAGGCTTCCTACTCCCTCAGGTTGTCCATCGGCCCCACCTCTGCTTCTGACATCCCTCTTCCTCCAAGAAGCCTTCCCAGATCAACTGGGTGCACGAAAGGATGGCTCCCTCAGCAGACTCTACAGGACTCCCCAAGAGTGGGCCCATGGTTGACCTCCCCTCCCCCCCGTGCCTCAGAACACAGGACAGGACATTTGGGAGCAATTAGTTGAAACATGGTCACATTTAACATTGGTTGAATTTCTTAGGCTTTTGTTTGGTTTTGCTATTTTCTTTCTGCTCTTTTCATTTCTGAATGTTTTGTGCCCTTTGATAGGTAAGGAAGGGTGGATACCCCAGGAGAACAATTCTGAAAGAACAAAGAAGTGATGTTTATCCCAAAGAATCTGCAAGGAAACAATTATTTCTGATTCACCTGCTCCCTTCCAGGGAGCAAGGCCTGCAAAGACATCAGATGCCTTCCCGGTCGCTCACTGCCTCCAGCCTGGCCATCCAGCCCTCCAACAGAGGAGGGGTAGTGTGGGCCCCGCTCCAGAGCCAGGGGAAGGCAGCCCATCCCCACTGGTAGCCAGTCCCTCTCCCTCTCTCCTCATCCTGCACACCAGCCATCCACTGGGGGTCACATGGCAAAGTAAGGTCTGCCTCTCCAATCCTCACACCCATCATACACCCTCCAGTGTCCAAGAACCTTGTCCTCTAGAGAGCAGGAGAACTTCAACAACCCAGGGGGGATGACATATTAATGGTGGGATTTCAGCATCCTGCAGCTGGCTAGGTGCTGTGTGTGTATGTGTGTGTTGAGGAGTGGGGGCTGAGGATTCACAACACCCAAACCTACAGATGTGCTCTTCACATCTAGGGCTCCTAGGACACCATGGCAGCAGAAGTAACTTCCCAGGAAAAAGACACAATTCCACTGTCCTGCCAGGGAACTGAGACCTGAGACGGGGTACACAGGGTCATAAGGAGAGACAAAGACCCCTGATTTCTGAGCTAACAGCAGCCGTCAGGGGTGTGGATAGCTGAGGAGAGGGCTGAGGATCATCCAAACCCTCCCACCACTGGGAGACTGAGTACAAACTCAAGAAAGGCTAGGAAAGAGGCGTCTCTACAGCTCCCAAATCTAAGGCAGGGCCTGTGTCCAGCCTCACTGATTATATCGGGAAGGAGGTAGAAATTGCAGGGAGCACAGTAGTTCCCCAAGTTCCCCTCATGGCAAGGGGATGCAGCCCATCCACCTCTGTGCCCCCAGTGCACAGCACAGGGCCTGGCACACAGAAAGCGATTAATAAATGTGCATGGAAGAAAGGAGGGAGGTAGGCATGAAGGGAAGGACGAGGCGGGGAAGGGAAAAAGAGCAAGTGCAGGGGCTGGAATGCTGGAAGGGAGGAAGAAAGGGGAGGAAGAAGAGAGAGCAGAAAGAAAGTGTAAGCACGCCCTGAAGAAAGGGCCAGGGTGCTCATCCCTTCCCGGCTGTCCCCCGACTCCCCTCAAGCCTAACCCATGGCAGCATTCCGACGTTCCCTCGCTGTAGGGAGGGAAGCCCTGGTGGGTCCTCAGGGAGCTCCTGCGCGCCTGCTGTTCAGCTCCTGCGCGCCTGCGGGACCTCCTTCAGGTACCGCACATTCCGCTCAGGGCGCTGGGACCCGCTGCCCTCTCCGCCTCTCCACGGAACTCCGCCCCGCCTTCTATCACACTGCTCCGCCAGCCACACTATCCTGCCGCCGCGACCACACTTCCAGCCTCGATTGTGCAGGCTCGAGCCCGTAGAAAGAGGGCCAGTAGCCACCTGCGCTTGGTCCACAAGAAGACGCGCTCCCAGGGCGCAGAGCTGGTGACCCCGCTCCCCGTTCCAGGGAAGAATAAACGAGAGGAGGGTCTGGCCCGGTGTCACCCGGCGGCCGGGCCGCCGCCCATTGGAAGCTCAGTACCAGAGGCAGGCGGCCAGTACCCCAGTATCCCCAGCTGTAAAATAGAGAATTCAGGAGGAGGAGGAGGTCTGTGGTTCGTTGTAGGTCAGCTGCTGAGTCGGCCCGCGGGCTGGGAGCAGACCTCGCTCCCCATGCGAGGGCGCTGCAGCCCAGCCTCGCTGGGGAGGTGCCCTGGTCGAGACCTGCGAGGGTGCGGACAACCCATCCTCCCTGGAGCAGGTCCCCCGAGGCTTGAAGGGCCAGGGCACCCAGCAGGTTCTGAACGCGCTCCGTCAGGTCACCCGAGAGTAGGGAACACCAAGGAACCCAGAGTCGGGCCTCTTTGGAGCCCTCGCTTCCTCTCGCCCGGCTTCTTCGGCGCGAAGGATGAATCTGGGCTGTTGAAAACGGATCAAACAACCCGATCTCTGTCAGCCCCAGGTCACATGCTGGGCCTCAGCTCGCAGCCTGCGAAGATGAGTGGCACTTCATGTCCCGTAATCGGGTTTGCGCGCAGGAGCCCTCCGAGGCTCACAGGTGGGAAATGGGGAGGCTGGCTGGGAGGCCTCCTGGAGGAGGTGGCTCCGAGGGTAGATGTGAGGAGCGCCCTGGGGTGGGGCTGAGGGGGCGTACGGAGGTGGGAGCATGGAAGGATGGGACGTGTTCTGGTCTCGAGATTCCCGGGTGATAAGCCTTAAGGGGCGAAGGCCTATAAATGTCTCACGACGGAAGACCGAGGTGTGGGATTGGCAAAGGGAGAGCAGAGCTTCCTCACTCGCAGGGGGGCCCCAGCCCCGCCCCATACCTGCGCGGCGGCCCCGCCTCCGCCCATCC
>NW_012102754.1:339857-497219 GCF_000951045.1 Mandrillus leucophaeus | reverse complement strand
GCGGGAGGTGGGGGAGGTGGGGGGCGGCGGGAGCCGGGCCATCCGTGCGCGTGTCTGTGTAAGAAGAATAGGGGACATCAAGCACCTCGTCTCACCTCCTCCCACCGCTCCAGACCGAACCTAGACGCGAGGGCTGGGATATTGGTCGTGCCCAGTCCCTCCCAGCGCAGCCCGGAGCAGGCACAGCATCAATGGAGGGGCAGTGGGGAAGAGTGGGCCCCAGACTTGCCTTCCTTGTGGTGGTTGCCGATGAGCAGTGGGGTGGGGCGGTCAGTGGGAGCAGGGTCAGGTACTGCGGCCGATTGAGATGAAAGGTTTGGTACACCGTAGGTGAGAGGGAGGATGTGAGGGCCGTCCTTGTGTGCTGTGACGGTCTGGAGGTGTCAGCAGCAGAACCAGTGCTGGGGGCCTCAGGATTTGAGAAGGGGTTCTTGGGATCACATCCTCCCTGTGCCCTCCCACTGAGCAGAGCAAAAAGGTACCAGAGCCCAAGGTGGAAGCTGGTGGGCAGTGAGGGGCTAAGGGTGGTGGTTAACAGGAGGGGCCAGGCCTGTGCACGGAGAGAGCTGAGCAGGAAGCCAAAGCTAACAAGCAGTGGCCTCCCTCTTCCTCCCACTTCTGCTTCCTCTCAACGTGGATATGTGTATGCCCTTGATACATGTGTACTCGTGTGCCCCATGTGTGGGTGTGATGTGTGTATCTGTGGATGGCTTACCTGGGCCATGAGGCAGACGCCGATTGAGGCAGGAGATGCATGGATCATCTCACTCTAGAACAGGGAAGACCTCAGCGCTCATTGAGTCTACTGAAGCCCATTTTACAGATGTGCAAAGCGAGGTCCAGAGACACAAGAGCCACATCTGTCTGCCACCAGTTAGACCTAGACAGAGGTTGATTTTCTCCCTACCCCAGACCTTGAGTAATCTAGAGTTGCTGCTTAGGTAGGGCCTTAAATGCCCACTCCAATTTGGCTGGGTGAGGGTGAGGAATCTTGATTATCTAGTTCATTCTCTCCCATGATCATTTCCCTCACCATCACCTCCACCAGAGCAGGAATCTCTGTGTTTCCATCTAGCGGATGTCTTGAGCACCCTGGGAACGGGAAGCTCATTGCCTGTCCTAGGAGCAGACCTCTGACAATTGGCAGGAGCCTCACCTCCACCCAAGACAGCCATGAGACCAACCTCTTGAGCACTCAAAGTCTCACCAAACTCTGTCCCAGAGGCCACAGCTCTGGCACAACTTGCATGAAGCCTCCAGGCCTCTCCAACAACCCTCTGGCCCTCCCAACCCCGGGTTCAAGCCACTCAAACTCTTCTTGGATGAGCCAGGGATCTTGGAACCAGTGCTGACACCCCATTCCTCCATCCTGAGAGGCTTCTGAGCTCAGGGGCAGAGTAGATTCAGAGAGGCCTCCTTTCACATCAGGCCACTTCTGCTTCACACTTCAGAGACAGCCCAAATCTGTCTCCTCCCTCTAATGCCTACCCTCCCCCTGTCTTTCCACATCTTATTCGTTTAGTGCCCAACTCTATCTCCTCCTCCAGACAGCCTTCCCTGATTGCTCCAAGCAACTCGACCCTTCCCCCTCTAACTCCACCCTTCAGCCCTACCCACCTCCCAGGCTGGGCTATTCTGGCCATCCTATGAGGTCAGGGGCTGGGGTCTCTATATTCCCATATTCCTTACAGTCCAGTGCAGGAGCTGGGTCCACAGAGAGAGGAGAAGGGACTCAACCAGGACTGGGTGAGGGCAGGCTGGAGTGAGGGGTCCCTGTTTCCCTCCTTGCTTCTCCTTCCTCCCTGCCAGCTACCAATCGCTCCCTCATGGAACGGACACCAGGCAATGCTGCTCTAGCTGGACTCGGTGTGACTGCAGGGGTTGGGGGGGGGTGCCAGGAGTTATCAGAGTCATAAAATGGCAGCTGCAAAGTTCAGGTTGAAGGCCCAAGGCTTATCACTCCTGTTTATGGTGCCCTGACTTCAGCCCTTTCACCCTCCTCTGGAGAAAAAGGAGGCAAAAAAAAAAAAAAAAAAAAAAAAAGGAAAGAAAACCTCCAGTGTCTCAGAGGAGGAAGTCTGCCCCAAGGTCACCTGTCAAGCCTTCCAGTGCCCCTGCCCCCCCAGACAGCAGGCACAGGGACTCCTCATCCAGAAGCAGAGCTGCTCAGGGCAATGCCCAGCACAAGGCTGGGGGAGGAGAGTTACAGGCCTCCTCCTGGGAAAATCCTCTATCTGGTGTGGGAGACCAGACCCAGTGACATAGGAGGAAGGGCCCAGATGGATGTGGGGTACAGTCTCCTAGAACCGGGGGAGGGGTTGCTGAGAGGAACAGTCAGTGGAGGCTCCCTGGAAGAAGCAGGACGGTTCTCTGAAGAGTTTGACCAGATGAGCCAATCTTTCACCCTAAACCATAAAACAGCCTCTGTTGACAGGACCAATGGGCCTGGCCCCAGAAGGAGGAGTCCCGGGAGCTGGGAGAGGCTTGGCTTCTCCCCTACTCTGAGGTTGATTAGTGGCCACCAGCTCCTGAAGGCCTCGCCCTGCCACCGGCATCCTGCTGCCCCCACCACCTGACTCTACCCTCTCCAGAGGCTGACCACGGCTGCCCAGGCCCTCTTGGCCCCCAGCAGGCCACCCTATGAGCTTTGGAAAACATGGCTGCATCTGGGTCAGGTTCCTCCTCAAGTGAGGTTACCACCTCAGTGAGGCCTGGCCAGGGCTCCCAGGGTACCATGCTGGAAAAGCAAGCCCCTTTGAAAGTTTCCACCCTCCGGTCCTGGTGCACTAAGACTAGGCCTTCTCTGAGGTTTGTAGGGCATCCTTGGGGAGCCCAGGCTGGGGACAGGAGAGCTGGTCCTCACTCCACTCCATGGCAATGGCTTGACCTTGGGAACGTCTTTAACCTCTGTGGAAGGGCCTCAGGGTCCTCACCACAAAAGGGAAGGTGAGAGGCCTCAGCCCAGTGTGCAGGAGAAGCGGGAGGAGAGGGTTGGGCTAGAGCCAACTCTGCCTCCTGAGTGGGATATAATCTACCCCTGGAGCACCAGGGTCTCTGTGAAATGAGTTTGTCTTTCAGGCAGGACTTCTGTGAGCTCTGAAGGAGGTAAAAGCTGTGAAAGTGGCTATGTGAACTGTGTGACCGTCATCCCTTCTCCTTCGTCCCCAGCTTGGGAGCCCTGTGGAACCTTATACAGCTATTTCTGGCCCTCATCTGCCCAGGGGTTCCCAGGGCAGGCAGGAGTCCTGGGCTTAGGGGAGGTGTCCTCATGAGGTGGCCAAAACATTTTGGGGGTAAGGCTCCAGGCCTAGATAGGCAATGGGGCCTCTCAGAGCAGATGGGCCTTCACACCATGGGCAGCCTCAGTGGAAGTCCAACATGGGCCATGAGACAAGGGTAGGGGCGCTAACCTCTACCTGCCACAACTCTGCCATTGCTGGACCCTTCACTGTGGCCCCTTTGGCCATGGAGCAGGAAATGGGGCCTGGGGACTATGCAAAGCCTAGTCCCTTTCTTAACCCCTTCTGTTCAACCCCCAGATTCTGCCTTACTCTATTTGACTTCCAATACAAAATGATTTTTATTGTACCTATTAAAAATGTCAGTATGTACAAACTCTCTCACATAACTTAGAAGTATTTCTTTTCTTTTCCTTTTTTTTTTCTTTTTGAGATGGAGTCTTGCTCTGTCACCCAGGCTGGAGTGTGGTGGTGTGATCTTGGCTCACTGTAACCTCCAGCTTCCGGGTTTAAGCGATTCTCCTGACTCAACCTCCCTAGGAGATGGGATTACAGGCTCCCGCCACCACGCCTGGCTAATTTTTGTATTTTTAGTAGAGACAGGGTTTCGCCATGTTGGCCAGGCTGCTCTCGAACTCCTGGCTTCAGGTGATCTGCCTGCCTCAGCCTCCCAAAGTGCTAGGAATTACAGGCCTGAGCCACCGCGCCTGGCCCCTTAGAATTATTTCTGAAGAAGAAAAAGCATTTTAATCTCTCCACCACGTGTATAGTGTTTCAAATTTTTACTTTTTTGGTGAAAATTTATAAACAAGCAGAGAGAATATTATAATGAAAGCGCAAATACCCAATTCCGAGGTTTGACTATTGTTAACATCTAACAAGTAATATATGCTTCATTTGCTTTTGAGCTGAAGTATTTTAAAGTAAATTATAAACTTCCTGACCTTTTACCCCAGATCATTTCAGAACGCATCTCTAAAACCAAAGGACACTCTTCTATATAACTATCATAGTGTCATTACCCCTAACAAAATTGACAGGAATTGCTTAATATCTTTCAAATATCCCCAGCTGGAATGTAATGAAGCGCCACAGGACGAGTGGTGATATTATCCAGGGCTTGGTCTTCTCGCAGGAGTTTCATGTCTGCGTCTGACAGGACTGTCCAGCGAGCTGGAAGGGAGAAAGCCAGGTGCCTTGGCAGTGAGAGTCAGGCTGGGCTCCACTGGGCAGGACCTAGTCTTTTCATGCAGCCCATCTCATGCTGCCTATTATCTCTCAGGAAGTGCCTCCTACTACCTAACTTCAAAACAAGTTCTTCCTGCACAGCAGGTCACCAGAGGAGGGGGAAGAGGTCACCAACCAACCTCCATGTACTAAGGACTCATAGCCTTGTGGCTGCCTGTGCTGGAGTCCAGCCCTCTGCAGGTGGCTCCAACACCAATGTCACCCACAGGCACTGTGTTTATAAGCTGAGTCCTGCAAACTCAGTTCCCTAGGTGTGGCCAGGATCACAAACAAGCAGCAGAGGATTTAAACTAAATGCTTAGCCTGTGTTCCTCTGCAAATAAAGGCTGCATGCCCCCGAAAGAAACCTTCCAAGAAGAACCCTTAGATGGGAACAAGCTAAATGTCTGTGCTCGGGTTCTGCTAATTATGAGAGCCCTTGTCTTGATATCACTCTGAGATGTGGAAAGTTCTTCTTCTCCCGAGCACAATCCTGTATCCCTCTGTCTCCCCCTCTTCCTCCCCAACCCCATCAACCCTCACACAGCAGTTCTCATTCTCCTCTTCTACCAGAGTTCAGCCTTCCCCAAGAGGAAGTGAGTCTGGCAAAAAAAAAAAAAAAAAAAAAAATGAATTTGCAGCGGGGAGGCTTTGGGCTGTTGGCAAAGGGATGTAAAGATACAAGGAAGAGAAGAGAAATCAGTACAGGGCGAAGCTAACTGGCAGACTCGAGACCTCTGGTGGGTGTGGCTGACACTTGTCAGAGGTAGGAACTTCAGCCTGCCTGGGGTTATGCAAGGCACTACAGCTGTGGCTAGGCTTGGGTGTGGACGGCAGGGGCAGCCTGGCATGAGGACGACTAGAGCTTTGACAGTCACTGCTAATGTTCCTGGTGCCTGGCTGGTGTCTTTTACATGTGACCCTCAACCCCAATTCTAGAAGTAGGTGGTATTGTTGTTGTCCCCATTTTATAGATGAGGTTGAGTAAATTGCCCAAGTCATCCAGACAGGAAGCGGCAGACAGTCTCATTCTGGAACCTGTGGTCTGAACTAGGCTCTGCCACCTCATGAAGAGGGGCGACTACTTCCAGGGTGGGCTATGGCATGCATGTCCATGCTGTGCTGGGACTTTAGATATTTTTAAAATTAGTAAAATGCACAAATCTGAATTGACAGCTCAGTGAATTGTGACATATGTGTACACCTGTGTCACCACTGCCCAGGTCAAACTATTGCACACTCCCATCACCCTAGCAGGCTGCTCCACAGTGAGGGGAAGTCTTATTTTGACTTCCTTTAGCGCTTTCTGCAAAGCTGGGAGCATGTTTCTCCTCTCTTTTGTGACTCCTGGATCCCATGATCCAACTTACCTTCGTATGTCCTTTACCTGCCCCTTTCCTGCCCTTTCCTCCTCCCACCTTTTCTCTCCTCTCTCCCTTCTTGCCTCCCAACTACAAGGTCTGCACGTCCTCGCCCACTCACATGCAAAAGCCAGCAAGGATGGGAAGCTGGGCTGCTGTCCTGTGTGCCTGTGATCACACTGCTTTCTCTCTGGCTCCTCCATTCCCTCGTGTCTCTTTTTTACCCCATGATTTCAGCAGGGAGCTGGCGGAGTAGAGCAAATAAGTCATGAGATATGAGATGGTTTCTGTAAAGGGCTGGGGTCATGGGGGAGAGGGTAAATGGAACCACTCCTGAGCCTCCTGTCCTCTAATTCCCATTTCCCTGCCTCCATTAACAGTCGCAGGCAGGAAAAAAGTAAAATAGCCCTCTTGACAAACCTCAGAAGCACAAATCATCCATGGAGGCTCTGCATGCTTGGTAATTTGCAGACAATTTTTTCTCCTGCCTCACCTTATCCAGCCTGCTGCATTTTCTGCTCTTCTCAGAGACCAGCTGCTCCTCAGAGGGACTCATGCTTCCTGCTGCGCTACTTGGCTCCTCCTGCCCTAGTTCCCTGGCCCCAGATGACGAGGCTGGGGCTTCTGATTCGAGGCAGTAGCTGTGGTCTCAGGCTTCCCTTGAGGAGATTGAACATGGCCTACGAACCTGAGCGTGGCCCACCCTGTCTTTCAGAGCCCCTTGCATCTAACAGCTACAACTCCCAGCATCTTCACCCATACCCCCATCACCACACCTAGCCTTTGCTCCAGATATCAGAGAACCCCACACGGAGAGGCAAAAGCAGGGCTTTCTCTCTAGCCCCTCACCAATTCCTGTGCCGGACTGAGCTCCAAAAAGTAAGCTTAAAGACAGCCTGACCCTGCAGTTGAGCTGAGGCTGGAGAGTTTTGGGCCAGGCTGGGCTCTCAACACCTTCTTTAGGACAGGAGTTCCTAAGCCCAGAAGGAACCCAGGCAAGACTGAAGAAGTCCACAGCATCTCCTCCATCCTGATCTTCTTCTGTCCTCTGCCATGGTGTTAGCTGGATGTGGGAGGTGAATGACAGGGAGTTGGCAGGAGAATCCTGAGTCTAGTTGGAGACAGGAACTAACCAAGTCTTGTTCATTCCACCTGCCCCCTCCTCTCTATGCCCCCTCTTCTCTGTATCCACTGTCCTGCCCAGGCTTCATTAGTTCCTGCCTAGACTGGTGCAATAGCTTTCAGGCCCACCACCTGCAACCTGAGGGATCTTTGTAAAATGTGCATCCCCCATCCTCAGTCTCCTGGTTCAAGTATCTGTTGGCCCCCATGGCCTAGGAGTGAAAGCTCACATTGAAAACTGGCATTCCAGGCCCTTCCCAATCCTACCCCAGTCTACATCTCTCAACTTGTCTCCCGATGCCCCCGGAACTCCTTGCTGCAGCTACACCAGGCTTCTCGCAACCTTGCATGTATTAGGCATTTTCATGCCTCCATGCTTGCACACACGCTGCTCTACTTTCTGGGGTGCTCTTACTCCACTTCTAATTGTCTAACTCACACATCCTCCATGACCTACCTCTACAGAATGAGTACAGCATACCTTTTCTGTAGGAAGCCCAGACTCTAGCTATATCCCACCCTGGAACACTTCCCCAAGATCAGTAGGCTTGGCTATATTCAGCCAGGGAATTTTTCAACTCTCTCTGTGTGCCTGAAGTCCAGAGGGATAATGAGGATGTTTAGAATAGGGAAATAAGTAAGTGGGAGAGGAAGTCCAAAGTCTGCCTGAATTCCTTAGTGATAAGGACTAGAGGGAGCTGCCCTGGCCCGGTCCCTCAAAGGGCAATGGTTGACTGGAGGACCCAAGGCGAGGCTGTGGAGAAGGACTGATGCAGTCCAGACCAGCGGTCAGAGACTTAGGTCCCAACTGGGAATGCGCATTTGCTGGGTGACCTCAGGTCCCTCTTTGGGTCTCCATTTCCTCTACCCCTCCCCAGATAGGGCTCAACACTAAACTAAATTGTGACAAAGAGAGAGCTCATCTTCCAGACCACACCCACTTTTTCATAAACACCACAGGCTTCAGTACCCACCCCTCCTTTCTCTCCAAACTGCCTCTAAGGAAAGGCTCTGTGTCTGTGCAGCTGAGGGAGCAGAGCTGGCTGGAGAAATTGACCCAACACTCTTCTACCCTCAGAGAGTTGCAAGCCAAAGCTGCCGGAAATTCTAGGCACCCATGGTGATTGGGAAACAAATATTTCTTGGCACACTACATGGCCACAGTCCTGGCTTAAGATGGCCCAGAAAGTGAGGGAGTCCATTGTCCTGTCCTCAGAGGGCAAGGCTGGACACTTTTGTTTACAGCGACCAACAGAAAACTCAACTGAGCCAAGCTATAAAGGCAAGGCATCAGCTCATGTTGCTAGCAGTAGGGCTGGTTTCAGGTATGGCTGCATTCACAGACCCAGACAATATTAAGAGAACCTGATTTTTCTCCATCTCTCTATTCTGCCTTCAACTGTGTAGTTTTCATCCCTGTGTTCCACTTGTCAACAAGAAGACAGCAGAAGCTTGAGCCCTTGCTTCCTTTAAGGTTTCCAGTCCAGTGGGAAAAAGCAAATTCACTTGCTTAATCACTTAATCCAAAGTCCCAGGAGTGAGCCTCCCGGCTCTGAGTAGCCTGACTCGGGCTATGTGTCAGGCAGTGGCCAGGAATGCTCTGATTGACTTAAGCCTTGGTCACATGTCAATCCCCTGGAAAAGAGTTCATCAGCACTCCATGAACTAGAAGTAGGGAAGGAGGTTGTTTCCTAGACACAGAGGAGAACATGGCACCAGAAGAGAGCAAAAGATGGTGGAAGGCAGAAACAATAAATATCCACTAACATCCATCCTGTTTTCAGGTTACAGTGTCATGAGAGGTGAGAATGGACAGGAGAATCAGGAGAGGCTGGAAAGGGGCCAGAAAGTAGAATGAACCCTATTGCTGGTGGGAAATGGGGTTGGGATGGTACCTTGGTGAGAAACGTGCTCCAAGACAGGCAAGACAGACCAATGATGGCATACAAGGCAGGGTGGCCGGTACCCAGGTTCCTCTTCCAGAAGCCACCTCTGAGATCTACCTGGCCACTCTTCCCCCTATACTTGAGGATGAACCAGCCACAAATCCCTTGAGACAGAGTGTCTTCAGCATTTCAGCCTGAGTAACCCTTATGGAAAAGAGAGGAAGCACATGACCCCAAAGAGGAACCACAGACACAGTTTCCTTGAAGCCTCCTGTCTTTTAACAGTTATACGAATAACTGTATCATGCTCCATCACACAACTGTGTTACTTTCAATACGTTTTAAATGACTTACCAGCTAATGTCTTTACCCTGGTTGGCTGGTAAAGGTGCAAGATGGAGCTCATGTTCACTGTGCAGCTTTCAGGGCAACACAGGTGAGGTCTGGATTCTGGGGAAATCTAAAGGAGTCTTGGAGAGGGAGGCCTTCCCTGGACCTGGACGAGGTCAACCATGGTGCTAGCTGCTTCTGGGAGTGTTGGCCTTCAGGTGACCTGTGAGACAGAAGCTCTACCAGAGGCTCTCAACAGGAATGAGAGAGCTGTTTGGGGTGGAAGGGACTTGGCTGTACAGCCTCTTAGGCACTGAGTTGTTCAGCTTCAGCTTGGACCCCTCTCCCTCCACAGCAATGGATTGCTGGCTGCCAGCTGGGATGCACATCCCAGTAAATGGAGCTGATTTACTTAAAACAATGGTCAAAGTACTAAGCACTTTGGTGCCTGCAGGCCAGGAGGGACTTCCTTAAAGGAAGGTCCCCCACCTATGTTCTTCCCACAGACCCACTTCAAGAAATCTCTAAGTCAGCAGGGGAGGTGGTTGAAGCCCATGTAGCCTACAGAGAAACTGAGGCCTAGGGAGGTAAGGATCCTGTCCCAGGGTGGGAGGGACAAGTTGGAGGAGACACTGAGAATGTCCGACTCTGGAGTGGTCTTGCTGGACTCTCTCCTATGGCCCTGGTGGAAACCAACATTCTCCCCAGGCAGAGATGAGGAAACTGGTGTGGGGTTGCCGGGGCCAGCAGCCACTTTTCTAAAGCCAAAGACGCAGAAGCTGCTGCCAGCCCAACGCTTCCTCCATGGAGGCCTTCACCCACCCTAACCCATCTAAGAGCTCCCAAGACCTACATTTTTCTGGCTGTTCCCAGACAGCCATCACCCCCACTCACATGTCTTCCACAAGGTCAGTGTCCCCAGTCACCATGGTCTGACCCACCCCTGATCCCTGGCCAGGGTACAGGGAGGGGCAGGGGAGAAGCTTGGGCTTTTCCATCCCTTCTCTTCACTTTCCAGAGACAGGGGAGGCCTGGTGGGATCCTAGAGGTGCTCTCTTACTTCCTTAAACCTCCCTACCCTCAGTAGATCTGGTATAGCTTGAATTATTTAGAAACTAAAAAGGAGACAGGTGAGGTCTGGGCAAGGAAGGCCAGAGTCCCCTTCCTAGCCTGGTGACCCAGGGGACTGAGCACAGAATCCTGGAATGACAGCAGCTGGAAAATACAGCTAGACTCCTGGATTCTTCCTGGGGCTGGCACTGGAAACCAGAGGCCAGGATCCAATTCCACATAACAGAGTAATAGCATGAGCTGGCCCCACTCATCAGGGAGACCGAGACAGGGACAGACTCTCAAGCCAAGCTGGAGAGTGGCAGAGTCCAGAGGGCCAGCTCAGGCCTCTAAGGGGAGGCCCTCTTGCCACCATCTGGAGTTGTGCCACCCACAAAGAGACAAAGCAGTTATAGCTGCAGCACTATTAGGGGAGCCATCAAGAAGCTGTGGCAGGGTCCTCAGGGCCAACCCAGGTTTGGGGGCAATGGACAACAGGTTGGAGTCAGGTTCAGGTTTCAGTCTGGGGTTGGTATTGGGGCTCCATATGGAACTTGGATCTCTTCCAGGGAGAGGGCAGGTGCATCCAGAGACTGGGCCTGGTGCTCCTGAGTCTATGAACAAAGCTGATGGGCCCTCCCTGTCTTTGTCCCCAGGGCAGCCAGGCAGCCAGGCAGCAGGAGGAGTGTGACTATGTGCAGATGATCGAGGTGCAGCACAAGCAGTGCCTGGAGGAGGCCCAGCTGGAGAATGAGACAACAGGTGAGGCCCCCATGGGCAGAGGAGGGAGCTGCATGCCCCCAGGGAGTCCACGATTCCTCATGTCTCGAGCTGAGATCCAAGTCACGTTCGTTCCACATTTGTTGGATGATGGTGAGGAGCGACTGGGGAGCCAGATGGAAGAAGAAAGGGGCTAACAGGCTTCCACATTCCCACCCCAGGTCTGGGGAGCTCCCAGCTGCAGCTGAGGAGGACATACTAAATCGGGGTTCTGAAAAGTACATGGAGCCAACTCTGCCTCTGGGGGTCCCTATCCCTCTTCTCCAGGAAAAGTGAAGATCTCCATGGCAGCCAGCCCACCCAGGACACAAGGCCCAGCATGCTGCGTGGTGGGGGACCTGTGACCAATGAGGGTAGGCAGGTTCCAGGACACCCAGGAGCTGACATGGGGAGAACTAGCCCTGTAATACCACACTCCAGGATTATAACATTGTACTGTTAGCATCTCAAAGGAAGAAGAGGGACATTCAGTCACAATATGTGACCCCCACAGGGACCACATGGAAGCTCAAAGCCATCTTAGTGGTCCAGAGTAAGAAAGGGCACAAGTTTTGTCTGGACAGATGTGGAATACTCACCACAGCCAACACTCAGCCTGGAAACTTAGGCTCACTCCTCCCTCTCAACCCCAGGCTCTACTACTGCCACACCCAGAGGACCGATAGTGACACCACACACATACACACACACACACACACACACACACACATGCCCAGCCCCTAAGCATACACATACAGGCGCACACACTGGCTTCTCCATCCCAACCCACCCTTAGTGACCAGATGAACCATCAGCTCATTATTTGGTTGATGAGACCAGTCAAGGTCAGCCCCAGAGGCCCAGCCACTTCTCCTCAGGGGGCTAGGAGAGCTCCACCTGGCAGTGTGAAGGGTGGTGCCCAGCTACCTAGACTGGACAGCAGGGCTATCAGGACAGATGACAGCACCCTCTTTTTGGCTCAGCAGCTCCAGGTAAGAATGGGCGGAATTATTTGGTACCACTTGAACCAGACTTGGAGGGGTGAGCAGGTTTGGAGAAACAGAGAGTCTGGAAAGGTGGGAGGCACTGAGGCAGACTTCCTATGGGGAATGGGGCATGGTTGGCAGGTTCAAGTCTTACTGCCAGGGACAGCAGCCTGGCACGTCTGGGCTGGAGGCAGTGAGATGGCTGGGCTCATTCTGGGCCTCCATCCCAGGCTATCTCCCTGAGGCTGAGCTTACACTTATGTAACAGCCTTGCTCAGGAGCAGGGAGCATCTTTACATCTTCCTGGCTCCCTAGTTCCCCTTCCACCTTCTAAAGCTGACAGTTATGTAACCCCTTCCAGGTCCCTCTTCTTGGCCCTGGTGCCCAGGCTGTCTGCCTCCTGCTCTGTCAGTGAGTAAGTGTAGCCTCACAGATGGGCTTTGCCTACCCTGATCTCAAAGCAGGACAACCCCTTGACTCTAGGGCCCAGAGACTGAGGCATGGGTCCAGGGGTGGCTGGGCCTGCCCACTACCTACAGGCCCCACCCCACTCCACCAGTGCAGGGAGCCAGGACCAGGTGCAGATAGGCTTTGGCAGGCCCCAGCGGTGGGATCATAGGCAGCCCCGAGAGGCCCGGACTCTAGACTCCACAGCGCACCTCCCATGCCGAGGGGCAGGCCACCCTCGTGATTCCGATGAGGTCACTGCTGGCACAGCGTTCCCGTTGGGTGCCAACACCCTGTCACCAGCAGCCAGGCTGGGATGCAGAGAAGGGCGGGCATAGGTTGTGGCCATGAGTCTGCCTGTGGCCTTGTGTAGGGCTTTGTGCGTGTTCATGCACATCTAGGTATGCACTCCTGGCCCATGTCTGTCTGGAGCTGCGTCTTGCCTCTGGGGTCTATAGCTCTGTGTCTGACTCTGAGTATCTTTGTGAGTCAGAAGTGTGTGTCTATTTAAGCATGGGCACATGCCATCTCTGGACATGCCTAGGTGTGTCTGCCCAGTGTGCTGTGTCTCTGTGTGTTGGCTTGTATGTCTATCAGTGTGAGTGTCAGTGGTACACCCAGACATGTCTGTGTCTCTGAATGTATGTCTCTGTGAGTTGTGTGTCTCTCTGTGCCCATTTGCTTGTGTCTGTTGCCTGTGTTCAGGTAAGTGTACATGTGTGCATGTTTGCATGTGTGCCTGGTGTTCTGTGTACTGGTATGTAAACATCAGTGTGTGTATCTGTGTGCACACAAGTCTACAGAATGACACAGCAGAGGCCCCACCTCACCTTGCCTCACCAACCCTTACCCCAAGCTCTGGGTTGGGCTTTCCTGGTGGGGGCACAGCCCCACCTGTGGGCACACACAGCCAGCCTGGGCCCTGTATTTCTATAGGCCTGGTGACATGTGTGATGGGACCTGCGGGGCCTCATTAGGGCAGGCACACAGGAAATATTCCCATTGCCTAGCCCAGGACAACAGGCCATTCCAGGTACCAAGTATATTCATGGCTGTCACCCCGTCCCCTGCTTCCCCAACCATGTCCCTCATATTGGCCTCTCGTCCTGCTCCCCTGCCCTGCTGGCTGCCCTCACCCCAGCACTAGTTCACAGCCCAGCCTTGGTCATGCTAAGATTCCTTGAGGCCAAGTGTGGCCTCCCAAGGGCAGGGCCTGGTTTCCTCTCTTCTGTCCCACCACAGTGAAGCAGAACTCAGGGCCAGAGACCCAGCCCCGGATTCACTCCCCAGCCTGTGCTGGCCGCCGGAGGTTTAGAGAGCCCAAAGTCTGGCAGGCACCCAGACACAATAGCCGGTCTGCATAACAGGGCGTGCCCAGCACTGTCAGAGAGGGGTAAACAAAGTCCAGCAGCGGCAAAATTCCCAGAGAAATGACAGCCCTTCCGACCAAGAGGAGTGGGAACATGTGAATATACTGTACCACTTACCAGCAACATGACCTTGAGCTGGTTGTCCAATCACGCTGTGCCTCTGTTTCCTCATCTGTGAAATGGAAGCGTTAAATAAGTCATTCATCCAAAGAGGTTAGAACAGTGCCTGGCACATGCAAAGGTTATATGAGTGTTTGCTGATATTCTTAACAGGGTCTGGAACCCCCAGCAGGGTTTGACTGACCTGAAGTGCCCCTACTCGGCTTTCAGAGAGGCTGGCCCAGAATGGAAGAGGGAGTGGCAGCCAGCGTGAGGCCACAAGAGCCCTCAAGACAGGGAAAAGTGGTCAGGGTCCATGACTAAGGGAGGCTGCAATCTCTGGTCAAGCCCTGGGGATCCAGGTGTCCTCCTCAGGCTTCAGCTATAGGTGTGGCCTGACTGCTGCAGCCCCAGAAGGTGCCCCTTGCTGCTGCCAGCCCACTCCAACACACAGAGTCCCGAGCCTCTTCCCCAAGTAAGGATGTCCCTCCACCTCCTCTTCCCAGACCCCCTTCTTAAGAACTTGTGAACCTTCGGACCTGAGCTGGGCTGGGCTGGGCTTGGCCAAGCTGGCGTTGACTTTGGCTCAGGGGTTGGGTTTTCTGAGCAAATCTATGGGACTGGCAGGATTGCAAAGAGACAATTAAGCCTCCTGCATGGGACGGGTCCAGAGCAGTCCTAGTCCGTCAGGGGCATGCAGCTCCTGAACAGACTAAATGATGGCATTTGCATGTGCCTATTAAAGCAGACCCCTGGAGACCCCACTGTGCATCTTTCACTGGCCAGGCTCTGCAAGGCTGATAGCTGTGGCAGAGAATGCAGCCACAATGGAGGGTTTTTGCTGAATTTGTTCCCTAACTATTCCCCTCCATCACAATTCACAATCCGACCACACTGGGGGAATCTGTGTTGTTCAAGAACTAGGTGTGGGCTGGGCACAGTGGCTCACGCCTATAATCCCAGCACTTTGGGAGGCTGCGAGGCAGGTGTGAATCACCTGGGGTCAGGAGTACGAGACCAGCCTGGCCAACATGACGGAACCCCGTCACTACTAAAAATATAAAAATTAGCTGGGTGTCGTGGAGGGCGCCTGTAATCCCAGCTACTCAGAAGGCTGAGGCAGGAGGATCACTTTGACCCAGGAGGTGGAGGTTGCAGTGAGTCAAGATGGCGCCATTGCACTCCAGCCTGGGCAACAGAGCGAGACTATGATGGGGTGATGAGTATACTGGGGTGCATGTAGTTCTTTTTTTTTTGAGACAGAGTCTCAAAACATTTTCTAATGCCTCCTTTATTATCATAATATGAAATTCAGGACACACGCCCATCCACTTTATTAAAAATAAAGTTCTAGCTATACTGTAAGATAAATATTAAAAGGAAAGTAATTTATAATAAAGTACCATGTACATATTCAAGCATAATCACACTAGATGTAGTCTGAAGGTTGTACCTACAAATATAAATCCTGAGACTGCGAGGCCTACAAATGCAGACTGATGGACACAGGTAGTTGCATCAGTGACTCAAGTATCACAGGCAGTACTGCTATGGGTGTCATGATTTTCCAAAACATTGAACAACTCTTAGTGAAGTTCAGAACAAAACAAAATACAATCTTCTCTCCCTTTTCTCAGTGGCTGCATTCCTGGAAAACTCCATGTATGTTAAACTTGTGCAATAAATAGCTTGTGTTGGCCGGGCACAGTGGCTCACACCTGTAATCCCAGTACTTTGGGAGGCCAAGGTGGGAGGATCACTTGAGGTCAGGAGTTGGAGATCAGCCTGGCCAACATGGTGGAACCCCATCTCTACTAAAAACACAAAAATTAGCCGGGCGTGGTGGCACAGGCCTATAGTCCCAGCTACTCGGGAGGCTGAGGCAGGAGAATTGCTTGAACCCAGGAGGCAGAGGTTGCCAAGGTTGCACCACTGCACTCTATCCTGGGTGACAGAGTGAGACTCCATCTCAAAAAATAAGTAAATAAATAATAAAGTAAATGGCTTGTGTTTATATGTCAAATGGTGTAAGAGTCTAGGCTCTGTTCATTACAAAAGGTTTTCACCTATATGTATGGCCAGTGGCTCATCTGGAAGCCGTGCAGAATGTGAGACAATTCATCACTGTGCAGGAGTTGCCTGTCTGGCATCCCTGGTGGCTGCCCATCAAATGCCAGTGAGGCCCCCCTATTGCTGTAACAATCAAAACCACCACTGGCATTGGAAACATCCCCAGGGGGCGCTCTATCCCTCACTAAGGACCAAAGAACTGTAGTCAGGCCTCCTCCCTGCCTCCCTGTCAGGACAGGCCCCATGCAACCTGGGCAAGCCTGTGCCTTCCCTCTCAGACTGGAGGCTCCTTGAGGTGGGAGCCCGGCAGAGGGAGGAAGAGAGTGGATGCCTATGACCTCAGGCCCCAGGGCTGGAGGCACCCGCACTGTGCTGACCCATGTGTCCTCTGCCTTACCCCCATAGGCTGCAGCAAGATGTGGGACAACCTCACCTGCTGGCCAGCCACCCCTCGGGGCCAGGTTGTTGTGTTGGCCTGTCCCCTCATCTTCAAGCTCTTCTCCCCCATTCAAGGTAAGACCCCTGGGTTGAAAAGGTGATGTGAGTGGTGCCGGCTGCCGTGGGACTCACCTCTCAAGGAAGTGGAAAGTCAAAGGAAAGTGGTCAAAGAGGCTGGAACAATCCGAGGGACTCCCTGGCAGAGGAGGCAATGGTGCTGGGTCTTTAAAGAACTCACGGGATTTGATTAGCTCTTCACATAAAGATAAGCATATGGGAAAGGCTCATTAAATATTTGCTCAACAATTGATGACTGATTGACTGACAGGTACTTGATTAAATTATGGTTCCCATAGTCCTGTTGTCTTGGGCTGGTCATGATTCAGTCTTTCGATGCCTGGAGCCTATGACCTCTTGGGCTCCATGAAGCCACCACACGACTTTGCTTATACACCTTGTCATGTTCCACTTAAATGAACGTCCACAGAATGTCCACAGAATGAGGCAGAAAAGAAAAGGGGGAGCCCCTTTAGGATGTGGCTTTCTTGCTAGTGAGTCATTAAAGAGGTTTACAATATAGATTCAGTCATTCTTCTGTGCAGTGAATGAAGCACCCACCCGTGTGCCAGGCGCTGAGCTGGACAAACACAGTGGGGAGAGGATAAAGCAGCCCCCAGGGCTGCTCTTCCAGAGCTAGTGTTCTCATTGGAGAGACATTTCGTAAGGAAATAAACAGATGTATCATCAATAATAAAAAGTGCTGGACGAGAGAATAAGGAGAGTGGGGACCAACTTAAGGCAGAGGTTCACAAACAGTCCCTCTCTGAGGAGGTGACACTTCAGCTGCCATCTGAAGACCTGGAGGTGAGAAAGAGCCACGAGGCAAAGATCCCAGATTGGGAACAATTGAGAGAGAGAATCAACAGCCCGTGGAATAAGCGTCCAAGGAAGCTCCATGAAGGCCAGTGTGGCTGGAGCAGGGAGAGTGCCGGGGAGGGAGGGAGGGGAGGGACAGGGGGGCCGTGGCCAGACCATACAGGGCCTTGAGGACAGAGGCGAAGACTTGAGTTTTTTCCTAAGTCCAGTGAGAAGTGGGGGGTTTTAAGCGGGGAACTGACAAAGTCCAATTTAGGTTTTTAACTTCTAACTGGTTTCTGTGAGAAGGAAGGATTGTAAGAGTATAAACAGGAAAACCCAATCACAAGGCAGGCAGGAAATGATGATGGATTGAATTCAGGTAGTGAGCTCAATGAGGGAGAGAAGTGGGAGAGTTTATGGAGGGAATGGGCGTGACTGAGGCAGGGAGGAATCAAGCAGGCCCCACCCTAGGCTTAGGTTTAATGAGCCTTGGGGAAGAGAGAGCAGGACTGGGTGGGGAGCATGGAGGGAGGGGCAGGCCTGGGGTGGGGAGGACTCATGAGGAGCAGAACCTAGATAATTATTCAGAGAGCGAACAGAACTCATGCGTCTCTCACTCCAGGTGGCCTTTTCCTCCCTGGACCCCAGTTTTCCTGTTTGTAAAGTGGGGATGGGTGGTAGACCCCAGGGTCTCTTTGGGGTAAGCCGGTTTGCCCCCAAGTGACTGCTGTTGTGATCTCAGTGGTGAAAGACAGACCTTAAAGCCCTCCTGAGGAGTCTGGGAAGGTCACAGCCATGCCATATTCCAGGCCAGTGCCCACCTGGCCTGGCCACCTCCTCCTGGGACACCCAGTGCCTGGGCAGATAACAATGAGCTCCTCTGGCAGGTTTCACAGTGCACGCCATCACTGAGCCTGGAAACCAGCCTTCTCTCTGATCCCTGGAAGCACCTGCTAATTGCCTTTCTCCCTGAGACTCTGCTAACTGCATTTCTCCCCGTGGCTCTTCCTTCTGTCCCTGCTGGAATGTGTCAAGGCAGCTCCTGCCCTTGAGAACCTGGACTCCAGCCCACCATCTAGCTAACCCTGAGGCTGCCGGCATCAATGGGGCCCATACGGTGCCTTTGGACTGACAAGAAAAAGTCAGTCCTTCCTCAGGCAGAGATGACCTCTCACTAGAGCCCACCTAGTGGCAAGCAGAGTATGCCTACCAGCCAGGTGCCCTTGTACAGCGAACAACTTACACAGCCATACTCTGTGGGCCTGGTCTCTGAAAATGGTGGAGAGAAATAGGAAACTGCGATTAGGGACTGAAAACAGAAAAAAGATGGTGTTCTCCTGAGCAAGTAGATTAAGGTGTGGGCAACCGACCTGAAATTCCAAAGAGGGAAGTTTGCAAGTGTGGGGTAGGGATGATGGCAACACCAACTCACACCCTTTTAGATACAGACCTGGGAAGAAGTATACCCACAGGAAGGGACCTGGTTCTACAGGGAAAGCTAAAGAAAGCTTATAGAAGATAAAAATTGTGGAGAGTTAGAAAAAAGTCATCTACATAGGCTGGATAAAATACCTGAAGGAGGGAGTTTGGCCAGGCGAGGAATAGCTCATTAAGGCACCAAAATGTTCACGGTGGCTCACTTCTTTATTTTTATTTTATTATATTGATGTTTTGAGATAGGGTCTTGCTCTGTCACCCAGGCTGCAGTGCAGTGGCACAATCTTGGCTGCAACCTCCGCCTCGCGGGTTCATGCCATTCTCCTGCCTCAGCCGTCCCAGTAGCTGGGACTACAGGCACCTGCCACCACGCCTGGCTAATTTTTTCTATTTTTAGTAGAGACGGGGTTTCACCGTGTTAACCAGGAAGGTCTCGATCTCCTGACCTCGTGATCCTCCCGCCTCAGCCTCCCAAAGTGCTAGGATTATAAGCGTGAACCACCATGCCTGGCCTCTACCTTCAAATATTTGAAGAGATAGTTTAAAAAATAAATATGGGAGAGCCATTCTGGCTGAGAAAATTCGATGTACAGTCTATGTTAACCATGTCTGTGGGGTCTATGGGATACCTCCCTTCCCCCACCACCTGCATCATGATGCTATAAATAAGAAAACATTGCTGCCAGCCTAGGAAGCTCATCCTTGCTGGCGGGGATGGGGCACTATGGCAGGGAATCAGGAGAGTTCCATGGCAGGGAAACAGGAGAGTTCCACAGTCAGGTCTGGGTGTTAGCATGATCCTTCCAGCTGTCTCAGGCTGTGGAGCTGACAGGAAAGCAGGGGGCTCCTACTTAATCCGGGGGAGATGAGGTGGTGGTGGTGCTGGGGAAGAAGCAGCTGGGAAACGGCTGGTGACTGATGGGGGAGAGGAGGGAGAGGATCATTCCTCAATTCCTGGCTCCAGAAACTGAGTGGAGGATCCTAGGCACAAGCGGGGGCCATGACTGCTTTTTGAGACATAGTGAGTGGGAGGAGACTGGGAGAAAGGTGGCCCTCGCCACCCCTCGGGTCGTCACAGCTATCCTGAGCTTGCTTAGGTGAGGCCCAGCCCAAGTGACAGGCCTCAAAGCAGACCTGGCAAGTGTCCCTCCCATGGTGGAGCCCAGCCTGGCCCAGGCATGCCCTGACGCCCCCACTGTCGCATGCCCTGACCCCTCCAGTGGGGTGTCCCTCCCAGCACAGGGTTAAAGTCCCTTGCTACCTCCCGCCTGCCCTTCATGTCCCCCTCTACAGATACAGGGCCTGCTGGTTTCCAGGCCCAGACTGGAGGGCGACTCTTGGCTGCTTCTTGGGATCCCATGGTGACTGCCATTTCGATCTCCTCGAGAGCGGCTTGCTATGAGGCCTTGACCACAGTCCCAGGGCTCTTCAAAGAGGCCACCTAGCCCCAAAGATGACCCATTGTCCCCTCCCTTTCTCTCCCTCACCATCTATGGCAGCCAGGGCTCCAGAAAACAGAGTGTCCTTTTGTCCACTGCTGGGAGCCCAGAAAGATCTGGAGTCAGGCGGACCTTGGTCTGCATCTCAGACCTGCTGCTCCCTTGCTGTGTGACCATGGGCAAATCACTTAACCTCTCTTAACCCTGGGATCCCCATATTTTGGTGGGATAATAAAAACTACCAATTCCTAGCCTTAACACGTTAATGTTTACCCTAACACCTCCGCCACTATACACACACATACACACACACACACACACACAAATACAGCGGCATGGGAAGCTGCTGTGTACATGCCAGAGTCACCCAGGTTTGCTGGCATAATTTGTGATACCAGATGCTTGCTATGTCATTGAGCCTGGCCTCCTCAAGCCCTGGTCCCTCTGGTGAGTAGGCAGCCCAAAGCTCCAGTGTCCCAGCTTCAAGGCTGGGTGATTTTGGCCTTAGTCCTCGTTTTTTTTTCCTGAGTCGGAGTCTCACTCTGTCTGTCACTCAGGCTGGAGTGTAGTGGTGTGATCTCAGCTCACTGCAACCTCCATCTCCTGGGTTCAAGCGATTCTCCTGCCTCAGCCTCCTGAGTAGTTGGGACTACAGGCATGCACCACCACAAGCAGCCCTTAACCCTCTTTTCTACCTGCCCAAGTCTCCTAGGGGGAAGTCCTCAAAAGAATCAGATTGTGGGCCGGGCGCGGTGGCTCAAGCCTGTAATCCCAGCACTTTGGGAGGCCGAGACGGGCGGATCACAAGGTCAGGAGATCGAGACCATCCTGGCTAACACGGTGAAACCCCGTCTCTACTAAAAAACATACAAAAAACTAGCCGGGCGAGGTGGCGGGCGCCTGTAGTCCCAGCTACTCAGGAGGCTGAGGCAGGAGGTGGAGCTTGCAGTGAGCTGAGATCGCGCCACTGCACTCCAGCCTGGGCAACAGAGCGCGACTCCGTCTCAAAAAAAAAAAAAAAAAGAATCAGATCGTGGGTGGGAGCCAGGCCCTCAGGGCCTGCAGTTAACTCCCTGGAACTGGAGCTGAGGAAGGACTTGCCCTTTGATGAGGGGCTGAGCGGCTGAAGGCTCTGGGCCAGGCCCACCTCTGACTGAAATGATGAGAAGCTGACAGGGGCGCAGGGGGACAGCTGAAGGTTTTTCTCCTTTCCTAGGAGTCTCTTGCAGCAGTGAGGCTGGGAGCCCAGGGCAGAAAAGGGGATGCCAAGGCAGGAAACTCGCCCAGTCCAATGCCTCCTCCTCAGCCAAATCCTTCCTGCCCTCCCTGGGCCACGCAATGGAAATAGACCCAGCCCACAGCTGCTCTTCCCTGGCTGCCCCATCCCCACCCCCAGCTGTCCCTCAGTTCTTCATCCATGAAGTAGGGTGACAAGACCTCTTTCCAAGGGTTGCCAGGAAGATCCACAGAAACGGCGAATATGGAATCATCTGGTATATTCCACGCATACAGCAAAGTTTGGAAATAAACACACATGCCCAGTGACCCTTCCCGAGCTCACAGGACAGCTTGACCCTCCTGCAGCTCTTTATCTGGTCACCAAAATAAGTCCTCAGGTCACCTCCGTGAAGGTGAGAACCAAGCTTACCTGGGAAGACTCTGGAGAGCAGATCAGCTCTATCCTGTCCTCTCTGTGTGGCCTTGGGCGAGTAACCAACCTCTTGGGGCCTCCACTTCTCAACTGTGAAATTGAGTTACGTTCCTCATTGGATGATTGAGGAAATTAAACAGGATGTGCCTAAAGTGCTCTGACCAGCGCTGATATTTGAAAAGTATTCAAAACCTGTTATTGTGATGAGGCTGACAACCGTGATGCTGCTGATGGTGACAATGGCGGCGGCGATGGCGGTGATGAACGGGTACCAAGATGGGGAAGCGAGATTCTTCTCTGGCTCATCTAATTTCTATTCATCCCATCCTCTCCCTCTCTGGGGAGAGGACACCTCCCCAGTGCTGGAGAGTGGGGACCCTCAGTGGTACCCCTCACCTCACATAGCCCTGAAGCGGTCCTGTCCCTTTGCTGCAGCTTCGAGCCTCTAAGGACAGTGGACAGTGCAGCTTCCCTGAAGCCTCAGCCTCTGCTTGTTTCAGCCCCAAGCCCCTGCCATGCTGTGCTGCCTGATTCCCCCTCACGTGCCTTTGCCTGCACAGGCTCCCCTGCCAGGAACTCCTGGCTTCTCCATTCATGAGGATTTCAGATCTGCATGCTTATCAGGTGTTCCCAAACCCAACCCCTCCTCATCCCTACACCCTTGCTCCCCATTCAGCAGCACATCTGAGCCCTTCCAGGTGTGAGAGGAAACCCAACCCCATAGGCCCAGGCAGGCTGACTGGGGAGGCTTGGGCAGGCCTGGGCCCCCCTCCCCCAGCCGTGGCCTTGTGACAAGGGTCAGCATTCTGCTCACAGCAAGGGTCAGGAATCATTCTGTGACAAAGATCCAGGCAGGGTCTGTGATAAGGATCAGAGTGTATGTTGTACTTGGGGTCAGGTTCAGACCATAACAAAAGGACTGAGCCCAAGAATGTCTGCTCTGATTTTGTCATCAGTGCAGGAGCCCTGAAGAGGCTTTTCCCTGCCCCGGGTGCCCCCACGGTGCCCTGGGTAACTGGGTCAGGGCAGCTGGAGCCTGACAGCGCCAGGGTTGGTGGGAGTAGGGCTGAATTCTCTGCCCTGTTCCAAGCAGGGACAGCCAGGTCCCTGTGCTCCCAGCCTCAGCCTTTGTCCTTGCCCCGCCCTCCACCCAGGCCGCAATGTGAGCCGCAGCTGCACCGACGAAGGTTGGACACACCTGGAGCCCGGCCCGTACCCCATTGCCTGTGGTTTGGATGACAAGGCAGCGAGTTTGGACGAGGTGGGCCTCACGGCACCGACACCCCACCTGCAGAGCGCCGGGGCCCACCTAGGCGACTTTGATCTCTCCCACCAAGGGGTGCAGTTGCTGTCTGTGTGGGAGCAGGACTCCTGGAGTCTGCCCTCCTCTAGCCTCCTCCAGGCCTGCCTTTCTGGGGTCCCAACGTTTGGCTCCCCCTGACAGGGTATGGGAGGAGGCTTTCCCACAGGAGGGGCCCCCAGAGCAGCGAAAGCTGAAGCAGCACCCCCAGGCTGGGCCACCGCACTGCCTCATGGGAGTCTCACTTCAGCCCGGGAGTTGGCAGGGCATGCAGACACCAGCACCCCATCCCATCCAGAGGGGAAACTGAGGTGCTGCAGGTCCTGGAAGGAACCAGCTTTGGCTACCAAATAGCCAGTCAGGAACAGGGACAGAGCCTGTTGTCCTCAGTCCCAGGACAGATATCTGCCCCAGAGCAGTTAAAATGTAGGTGGCCTCTGTAAAGACTGGGGAACCTGGTAAGGACATTGATGGGGAGGCTGGAGTACTCAGCTAGGAGCCCCTCACTGCTTTAGGGTGCAAATGCATGTATGTGTGTCTGTCTGTGACGACATCTGCCCCACCCTCAGGCGCCCTTCTCAGACGGGCTTTCACTCCACCCACCCCCAAGGGCAGCAATTTCTTCAGAGGCCTTCGAAGCCCACTGGAGCCATAGGCCCTCATTCCCTCTTAACCACTGGACTCTTCTCAGGCAGGCGTGGGAGGCGGAGAGGAAGGAGGGGCTTGCCTAGTGGCTCTTGTGCTGCACTGCACCTGTGTCCATGGGGAGGGCATCAGGAGAGGGGACCAAGCAAGACACCCTTGGGGTCTAGCTTTGCCCTCCTCCCCAAGAAAGGCCAGACTGCCCTCATCCCACCAACCCCAACTCCCAAGAGCCCAAAATGGGACATTAGTGCCAGTGTCTTCTTTGACATCCTGCAACCTCTGCATGCCTCTCCTCCCTGCACAAAGACAGGGCCTCAAGGGGTGTCTGAAGGGCAAGCAGACCTGGCCCCTAGGGTGCCCAGCTCAGAGATGGCACAGAAGGGAACCCGGGCACATGGCTGGAGACATGAAATTAACAAAAGGGACGTGCAAGGTCTTCATTCTCTCCCTCACCAACTTGTCCCTCATAAAGATGCAAAGAGAGGGAGTACATTCAACCCCCACCCCACCCTAAGACACAGTCCTGCCCTGTCTGTGGAAACCAGGGCGTCAGGGGTCAGTGGATTGAAGAGCTCCGCTCAGCTGCTCTTGGGAGCCCCAGACCTCAGCCTGCTCATTTGCTGAGGCAGGGGTGGGCAGGCAGAGTGTGTAGGGCACCCCACCCCTGCCAATACCCCCTAGATGAGCCTCCCACCCCACCACCCAAGAGCCTCTCCCTATCCCTCCAACAGCAGCAGACCATGTTCTACGGTTCTGTGAAGACCGGCTACACCATCGGTTACGGCCTGTCCCTCGCCACCCTTCTGGTCGCCACGGCTATCCTGAGCCTGTTCAGGTGAGGCCCAGCCCAAGTGACAGGCCTCAAAGGAAACCTGGCAAGTGTCCCTCCCACAGTGGAGCCCAGCGTGGCGCAGGCATGCCCCGACCCCTCCACCGTTGCCCCCCAGCAGCACACAGTCCCCAGCTCCTGCCAGGCCAGCTTCCCTTGGGAAAGGCAGATGACTGAGCTGTTCCATGTGTTGCAACCTAGTCTCCCCTAGGATAGCCCTGCACTTGGGGACAGGGCACCAGAGGGTGGGGTCTGCACACAGGAATGAGGTTTCTGGGGTCACACACGAGGCTGAGGCACTTGGGAGCCCAGCTGCACAGGAGAATGGGGTACCTGGGGGTGGGGCTCGTAGTTCTGGATGGGACCCCCTTCGAGGCAGGGCCTGCCCTCTGGAGAACACATGCTCCCCTGCCCCACCCTTGCTCAAAGCATGGGACAGCACTGGCTGGGGTGGGGATCCAAGGCCCCTTTGGCCTCCCAGATCTGCCCACCCCACGCAGGAAGCTCCACTGCACGCGGAACTACATCCACATGCACCTCTTCATATCCTTCATCCTGAGGGCTGCTGCTGTCTTCATCAAAGACTTGGCCCTCTTCGACAGCGGGGAGTCGGACCGGTGCTCCGAGGGCTCGGTGAGGACCCTGGCCCTGGCCCACCTAACCTCAGTTTCGCCCTTATCTTTAGCTACCGTAATCTCCTCTTCTCCCCCTCTTTCTCCCTCTCCCTCCTTCCTCTTCCCTCCCATCCCACCCCTCAATCCAAGGATGGCCCAACCCCCACCCAACCCCACCTGGCAACTCCTCAAATCATACTCCCCTCTGGCAACAGAAGATGTTGCTCACCCACCTGGGAGCTCACGGACCCGCCCCCGCCAGTGAGAAAAGCAGATGGGAAATGGGACACGTCATGGCCACAGCCCAGAGCTCCTGTACCACCTGTTGCTAACTTCCTATGTGGCCTTGGAGAACTTACAGCCTCAGTGTCCCCATCCGTGCAAGGACTTCCATTCCTTCCAACTCTGCCCTCTGTCACCTGCATAGCAAGGGCTGTGTTCACCATGCGACTTTTCCTGCTCCCCCCATCCCCGTGCCATCTGGAGTGGGTCCAAACATATGCATTCCTCCTCTTTTGTTCTGATCCTGACATCAAGCTGGTTCTGGGCCTTCCTAAGGAAGAGAGGTAAAAGGAGCATCTAAGGAATTCATTGCCAGTCACTAAGGAGGCCATCTCCGAGGGATTCTGAGGGACCCTCTCTGAGTACCTCAAGCTTTGACAGAGAGCTTGAGACCAGCCCAGCCCCCACTCATTCCTTGTGGTCAGTATCTCCTTGCTTCATGCATGACCCCAGAGGCAGTGCGTTATATCAGGGGTCAGCAGTACCTTGTCCCCAAAGAGTGAAATGATCATACTGGAATCTCAGGCATTTCAACAAAGGGGAGAGAAAATCTAGGGGACCCACCTTGGCCATTCCCAGAGCTTCTCAGAGGATCTGTCCCAGAAGCCAAGTCAGACATGAGCAGTGCGAGCCACAGGACCTGAGGAGGAACCTGCTGCCTCCTGTGCACATGTTAAGGATAATTATGGAGACTGGCTTCCTGATTCATTACTGCAAAGCTTTTCTGAGACTAGAAGGAAGCACAGATAACTGTCCTGGTAAAGAGCTGAGCTATGGCCGGGCGTGGTGGCTCATGCCTGTAATCCCAGCACTTCTGGAGGCCAAGGCAGGCAGATCACGAGGTCAGGAGTTCAAGACCAGCCTGACCAACATGGTGAAACCCTGCCTCTACTAAAAATACAAAAAAATTAGCCGAGATTGCAATGAGCCGAGATCACGTCATTGCACTCCAGCGTGGGTGACAGAGCAAGACTCCATCTCAAAAAAAGAAAGAAAAATAAAAAAGAGCTGAGTTATTCTCCAAAAGCAAATGGGGGGAAGATGGGAAGGCAAGAACTCCTGTAACTGGAGGGACTGAAGTGAGACCTGAGGAAGGACTTTCCAACCAAAGGGAGTGGTGCGGGCATTAGGGGAGGGGAGGCTTCTCTCTGAGGATCTCTCAAACCAAGGGTACAGGAAGGAAGGGTGGGAACCAATGTTCTGGGTACAGGAGGAAGTGGAAGCCAGACAGCTTCCTGGTGGAGGGTGGCTTTAAGCCCTGGCTCACAGACATCTAGGCTTGATCTGAAATGGGGGACTTTCTGGGAGGGGACAGAAGGCCCAGAATACCTTCCAGTCATGCCAACAGGGCCACCCAGAGGCCCGTGACTGCCCTACTCATGGGTCTCCCTGACTCCTTCATGGTCCTTGTCTGCCTGAGAAAACCATTCTTCCACTAGGTCCTCTGAACCCCAGGAGGAATGGCCAACTCTCCCCTCTTCTCTTCTTCATTTCTACTTCCTCATCTCCTACCCTCTTCTCAGTCCCAGTCTCCCTCTACACTTCCATCTGGGCCCCACTCCACAGTCCACAGCCCTCCACCCCACCACACTCAGCAGACTCTTGCAAACTCAGGCAAGAATTCTCCCTCATACCTTCCAGCTACCTTCAATACAAATTGGCATTAGATGAATGAGTGGGTGGGGTGGGGGTGTGGATGGGCAGGTTGGTGGATGGCTAAGTAGGCAGCAGAATAAATGCGTAAAGTAAGGAAGATTGGACAGATGATGGGCAGAGGGGCAGGTAGGTAGATAGGTGGGTGGATGCACGAGTGGATTGATGGGTGGGTGCAGAGATGAATGGATGGGTAGATGACTGAGTGAGTTGGTAGATGAACGGAGAGATAGGTGAGTAGGTGGATGGATTGATAGATGGGAAGATGATAGATGATGGATGGATACATGGATAAAAGATGGATAAATTGATGAGTTGATAGTGAATGTCTAGTGAGTGAGTAGGTAAATAAATGGATATGTGGATAGGTGGGTGGATGATTGAATGAGCTTACGGGTAGATATATAGATGGGAAGATGAATAGATGAATTGATGGATGGATAATTAAAATCACCAGTTTATCCCAAAGTATCAGAGGATCTAAAATTAGGGGAAATGGGAAAACCAGAGTACGTTTTTAAGGGGATAATGCAAAACAACAAAGAAATTAAACTGGCTGCACTGCAACTGTGTTTGTGCCCCCAGACATAGGTGTGGGCAGTCAAGGACCCTTGACAGCCCCAGTGAACCTGTCTTTTCTCCTCCCCCTGCAGGTGGGCTGCAAGGCAGCCATGGTCTTTTTCCAATATTGCGTCATGGCCAATTTCTTCTGGCTGCTGGTGGAGGGCCTCTATCTGTACACCCTGCTTGCCGTCTCCTTCTTCTCTGAGCGGAAGTACTTCTGGGGGTACATACTCATCGGCTGGGGTATGGTACCAGGGAGGGCTTCCAGGCTGGGGACAGAGGGGGCAAGGCCTGGAGAACTCCCTAGGGGGAGGGTGCTAAGCTGGCTTGCAGTCCTACGTCTTGCTTAGCTGCAGGTCCTACCTGCAAGAATATCAGCCAAGGGTCGAGAAAGTCCTCAAAATGTCTGAGCCCAGGACAAGTCCCTCAGGCTGCAGCTGCACCTAGGGCTGACCTTTGGGACAGTTTTTATGAACATCTTTCCATTTCCCTTTAGCCCCCGAAATACACAGGGCCACTGCTAATCTATAGAGGGCCTCTGTCACAATTGGAAAGAGAATGTCCATCCAGGTAGACAGAGCCCTTCAGGCATACAGCTTCACCCCCTCAGTGGAACATCACTCCGCGGTGAACAACCTATGCAACCAAAGACAACAGCCTGACAACCCACCCTTTTCTCTCTCCCTCCCTCTCCTTGCTTTTCTCTGAAATCTCTCCTTCATGCCCTCTACCCCTGCTTCCTGTGCCCTCTCTGCTCTTTCACTCTCCCTGGGCCTGACAGGGGTACCCAGCACATTCACCATAGTGTGGACCATCGCCAGGATCCATTTTGAGGATTATGGGTGAGCTGCTGCCCCACACACTCCCCCAGCCGCCGTCACTTGGGCAGGCCCCCTGGGTGGGATGATAATGCCATCTGGCCTAGGTGAGTGGACAAAAACCACAGCTCTCAGGCCAGAGGGGAGGCTGGAGGAGGACCTGGGGAGCAACAGATTCTGGGCCCAGGGTCGCTAAAGGGCTCAGGAGCAGAGCTGGGGACAACTGGGGGAGGTGCTGCTGACTCTCTCTCTGGCTGAGGACAGACCCTCTCATTCCTCCCTACACTCTGCTCAGGTGCTGGGACACCATCAACTCCTCACTGTGGTGGATCATAAAGGGCCCCATCCTCACCTCCATCTTGGTAAGGTACCCTCCCACCACCTAGAGGTGGGAAAATAGGCCCAAAGGCAGGCAACTTAGCCCAAGGTCACACAGGAAATTAGTCTCTAGGTCAGAACTGAAACGTAGCTTCCTAATGCCCAATGTGCAGGATCATCCCCACCCCTGTCCCACTAGTTCTTCCTTGAGTGTAAGCGGATTGGGAGCACAGTCCTTAGGGATGTGAAGGAGGTAGAGTTCCTGGATGACCTGCCCAAAGGGGAAGCACCAGAGGAGAGGTAAGATAGAGAGAGGGGCAGCAGGACCCTGGGAAAGAAGAAAGGCCAGCAGCCGAGGGGCCTGGACACCTCAGCCTTCCCACTCTGACTGCCCGAACTTGGGTCCTCACCCACTAGGTGAACTTCATCCTGTTTATTTGCATCATCCGAATCCTGCTTCAGAAACTGCGGCCCCCAGATATCAGGAAGAGTGACAGCAGTCCATACTCGTGAGTGTGGGCCTAGTGCCTCAGCCCCCAGTACCTCCATCCCCAGTCCTCAAATCATCCCACATCTCCTTGAAGTCCTCCCACCCCAAACATCCAGAGTCACCAAAGAGCCATATTGTTCTTGCCCACCTCCACCATGGCCTGACTCAGCCCACCACCGTCCCCTGCTCCAGCCTCACCCTCACCAGGCTGCACTCAGAGCCCCACACATGCATCTCCTGCCCACACTCACGTAGCATCCTTCCCAGGTATGCATCTGCTGCCAATCCAGGGAGCTCAAGAGGACACTGATGTCTTGTTCATACCATGTGCCCAGTCCCTGGCATGTGCCTCGCATGGAAAAGGGGTGCAATCAACACATAGTAGATGCATGCCCTCGGGGAGACCCCAGTCTGCCAATGAGACAGCCATGTTCAGGACTCAGTATTCCTCAGTAATAATGATGACTCCTGCAGTTTACATGCCAGGCACATGCTAAGGGATTTCCATGCATCAAGTCATTTCATCCACACAGTGCCCTGTAAAATTATCCTTATTTTACAGAGAGGAAACTGACATACACTCCCTTCTCCTCGAGGGTTTTGGAGCATGTCACCATGGGCAGGGAGAAGGGGGCACAGTGTCCATGGACCAGGGCTTGGAAAGGTGTCAATACTGTTCCCCCTGCTTAGGAGGACTGGAGGAAGAGGCAGGTTTTTTGAGAGAGCAACAAGGCTTGAAGACAGAGCTAAAGAAACATGAAAAATGTGAAAAGCGAGGCTGTGGGAAGGCAGGTAGGGTCTGCATGCCCACAGATGGGAGTAGGAGATTGAGTATCAGTGCTATTCACACAAGACAAACCCGGGACGTCCCACAAGGCCTTCCAGTCCTGGGATTCTTCTCGGCCTGCCTTCTCTTTGGAGAGTCTGTGCTGTGGTTCTAAGATTCCTGGCTAGAATGTCACATGCTGCTGGATTTAGGATTCTATTCTGGAATCCTGTGATTCTCCCTGATGAGACTAAGACTCACATTCTTGGTGTGACCGCATTCTCTCCTGCCAGGTGTGTAGGCGGAGCTTCCCTTCCTGTCTGAGAAGGAAAGGCTCAGTGGGGGTCTGCAGTCTGCTAAGGGGCAGCACATTGAGCCTGTGCACCCTCATCCTCTCCTTTGCCGATGGGACCTTATTTCCCCCAACTTACAATGGTACAAAAGGGCCTGAATCTGAGGCAAACAGAGCTGGCCATGGTCAGGGCCAGGTCTGTGTGGTGAGACAGAAAGGAAACAGTTGTCAGCAGGCAGAAGGGGTGGGGGTAATCGGAGATGAAGCTCCTCAAGGAGAGGCTGTCAGCTCCCACTCTCCACCTCCCCATAAGCCTTTGCTTTAAAGAAAGCCTCCATCTGTTAGCCTCGGGTGCGTGGGATAGTTTTGCAGCCGAAGAGGGGTGGGCAGTGCTCAGGGTCTCGGCATGGCTGAGGACCAGGTCCAGGAAGGGGTGGGATGGGCAAGGCCAGCTCCTCTGCCCCCAGCTTGCTGTGGGACCTCAGGCCTTGGACTAGGCTTCCTTGGACTGACTGCTAAGGCAGGAGAGACAGAGTCAGAGACCCTCCCTATCCACATCCCACCTCTCCTAGCCAGGGATCTATGGGCTCACACTGCCTGGATCAGCTATGAGGTCAGGTGGCTGGGAGGCCTAAACCAGGAAGAGCCCTGGACCATGGGAGGCGGGTGAGCATTTAGAATGAATACTGACCCTACTGAGCATACAAGGCTGTGAAGGAGAATCTGGTCCTTCAGAGCACGCTGGGAGTATATGCAATCCCAGAGAAGCTGGCAACTTCTGGAGAAGCAGACACAGCAGAAAAAACACAGACAGAGGGTGATACTGATTAATTCTGGGTTGTCCCTGGTGATCAGGCATGAACTTGGGTCCCCATCACCCTCCCAAGTGTTCCTGGGCATATGTGGTCAGCACCCCAGTTAGAAAGACTTGCTTCCTAGTACGTCTTCTCTCATGGTCTCTCATGGATGCACTGTGCTTCACAGTACCCAGAACACTTCCAAGTTCATAGTGAGCCCTTGTTTCTATAATTTGACTATGTCAAGCATACACTTACTGCATTATACAAATTGGAAAAACTGAGACCAGGAGAGGAGGAACCAGAATCTCTTGTTGCCTAAGAGATTTTCTACTGCTCTTGATGGCTGAGAGCATCCTCTACTGCAATGATGAGGTAAGCCTCTCCCAGACCAGGGGGCCCAGGCAACAGAACTCCCAATAGTGGATTTCAGCTAACATGCCTCTGTTAGCATCATTCTCACTGGACTCTCCTTTACTTCTTACCCTCTCTCCTCCAGAAGGGTGAGAATAGAGGGAGTTTCTTTCTCTCTCATGCTTCCCTCCAGGCCAGGAGGGCTGGGGGCAGAAGGGCAGAGGCACTGCAGCTGTGGAACAGGAACAGAGAAAGGCATAATATTTAGAGGAACCTACAGTCCATCCTCACACATACTGGTCATTGTCCCCATCTTCTGTGCCTCCAGCTGCCCCCATGCCATGCCCTATCAAATCCACATGTGTGGACACACAGACCCATGGCCTGTCCCTCCCCTGTCTCCAGGAGGCTGGCCAGGTCCACACTTCTGCTGATCCCCCTGTTTGGAGTGCACTACATCATGTTCGCCTTCTTTCCTGACAATTTTAAGCCTGAAGTGAAGATGGTCTTTGAGCTCGTCGTGGGGTCTTTCCAGGTATGGGCTGTTGACTTAAGGCTGCATTCTTCCCTGGCTTTTAAGGGAATTCAACCTGGAGTCTTGGCCCTTGCCACTGGATTCCAATCTTTTTACCGTAGTAAGTATTAGATAAGCACCTACTTTGTGTTTAGCTCTTTCCTTAACCAGGGAAACACAGGGGCTAGAGCTGGGGGAGGGGCAGGGCTGGGGGCTTCCGGTCTGTCTACCTCACCTCTCCTGCACTCTTCCTTCTCAGGGTTTTGTGGTGGCTATCCTCTACTGCTTCCTCAATGGTGAGGTAAGCCCCTCCCAGTCCTTGGTGCTCAGGCAATGGAACTCCCAGGACCAGGGTCCAGAAACACTGGTGGGATATGTGCAGAGCAAGGGCAGGTTAAACCTTGCTACTACAAGTGTGGTCCTCAAACTAGTAGCACGGGTGTCACCTAGGCCCTTGTTAAAAATGCACATCTCTGGGACCACCCCAGACCCGCTAGCTTAGAACCTGCATTTTAATAATTATTTAAAAAAACAAACAAACAGGTTTTTACTAAACCCCAGGGGGATTCCTGTGCACAACAGAGTTTGAGAAACACCTAGTTAAGTGGCTGTGTGCAGTGAGTGGGGAGGGGTAAGGGCTTCCAATGAAGGTTGAGTTGCTGTGGAGCTCCGGTTACTATACACAAAAACCCACTCAAGTGAGCTGGAGACCCAGCATGGGAAGAATTGGGGTACAGGCACCCCTAGGCAGCATACCCCTCTCTCTCCCTGGACTGTTTTCTCGGATCCTCTCTGCCTCTCACCTCCTACCATTCCAAGGCCTCATTTTGAACCTGGCCTCAACCCAGTCCCAAGTGTGCACCGCCGGAGGCAGCATCGGGGTCTCTCCATTTTGATTTCCTGAAGAGGATAAGACTGGCTAGTTCAGAACCCTAAGTCCAGGGCAGCCCAATCAGCAGTGGAAGAGGCTCCACAGCAGCGGACCTGACCACCTTCCCCTCTCCTAGGTGCAGGCGGAGCTGAGGCGGAAGTGGCGGCGCTGGCACCTGCAGGGCGTCCTGGGCTGGAACCCCAAATACCGGCACCCGTCGGGAGGCAGCAACAGCGCCACATGCAGCACGCAGGTCTCCATGCTGACCCGCGTCAGCCCCGGTGCCCGCCGCTCTTCCAGCTTCCAAGCCGAAGTCTCCCTGGTCTGACCACCAGGATCCCAGGGGCCCAAGGCGGCCCCTCCCGCCCCTTCCCACTCACCCCGGCAGACGCCGGGGACAGAGGCCTGCCCGGGCGCGGCCAGCCCCGGCCCCGGGCTCGGAGGCTGCCCCCCCGGCCCCCTGGTCTCTGGTCCGGACACTCCCAGAACACGCAGCCCTAGCGCCTGCCTGGAGCGTTTCTAGCAAGTAAGAGAGATGGGAGCTCCTCTCCTGGAAGATTGCAGGTGGAACTCAGTCATCAGACTCCTCCAAAAGCCCCCTACGCCAATCAAGGGCAAAAAGTCTACATACTTTCATCCTGACTCCGCCCCCTGCTAGCTCTTCTGCCCAATCCGAGGAAAGCAACCGGTGATCCTCAAACAACGCCGGTGTGATCTGAGGGCAGAAAGGTTCTGCCCCGGAAGGTCACCAGCACCAACACCACGGCAGTGCCTGAAATTTCACCATTGCTGTCAAGTTCCTTTGGGTTAAGCATTACCACTCAGGCATTTCACTAAAGATGCAGCTCACTACCCGCATTCTCTCTTACTCTTAGCTACCAGCTCCTCAAAGTGGGTTATTCTGGAGTTTTCGTTTGGGGACCACAGTTGTCTTAGTGGTTCCCCACCGAAGTGGAGTGGCCCCAGGGTCAGTCTGGTGGGAGGACGATGCAACCCAAGGACTGAGGGACTCTGAAGCCTCTGGGAAATGAGGAGGCAGCCACCAGCGAATGCGAGGTCTCAGACTAAGCCTACCTGCTCTGCAAGTCTCAGTGGCTTCATCTGTCAAGTGGGATCTGTCACACCAGCCATACCCATCCCTCTGTGCTGCAGAAGCAACAGGAATCAAGAGCTGCCCTCCTTGTCCACCCACCTATGTGCCAACTGTTGTAACTAGGCTTGGAGATGTGCACCCATGGGGTCTGACAGAGAGCAAATACCTCACCCTGCTACACATACAGGATTTGAACTCAGATCTGGCTGATAGGAAAGTGAAAGCACAGACTCTTACTGCTAACTTTTGTGTATTGTAACCAGCCGGATCCTCTTGGTTATTTGTTTACCACTTATATTATTAATACCATTATCCCTAAATCTTTCTTCCCACCCCACCCTCCCTGGAGTGTGGCTGAGGAGGCCTCCAGCCCATGTATCATCTGGACAGCAGCCTGCTGGTCACAGCCTCCTCTGTCTGCCCTTCACCCTGGTGGCCACTCAGCTTCCTACCCACACCTCCCCCAGAAGATCCCCTCAGGACTGCAACAGGCTTGTGCAACAATAAATGTTGGCTTGGTCTGGCTTGGTTCCGCTAGTGGTTGATGTTCTCATATGGCCTAAAATGGGACCAGCTTTCAACTTGGAGCCATCTTCCCCCACCCAAAGGATGGGTGATCTAATACATTACTGAAACCAGATGCCTCCACTCTTTTGGCTTTTGACAGAAATCTATATTTTCATATGAGGCATTCACAGTTCTAAGGGCCTTCAGCTCCCATCTTTTTGAGTGGTATCCTCTCTCCTCTGAGTGTGATGAAGTAAGACCAGGTCCCTATTGTGTTCCCCCACTCCTTAAATCCAGCCAAAAAAGACCATTATAATCTCAGATCATACAAAATAGCTGGCAGAGCTGCCCAGAGTCCCAGAAATTGTTGAGTATGAGTGTTTCACAGGCCGCAGTCATTCCTGCAAACAAGGGCCTAGGATGACCATGTTGCGATTACCCAGGGCTCAGCCAAGAGGAGGTAGGTAGTGGACAAAACAAATGCCACCAACACAAGTTGAGTGAGCAGAGACAAAATGCTACTAATAAAAAGGTTTAGACACAGAGGCAGTATGGCAAATAACATCAGTCAGCAAGAGATGTCTCCAAAGTCGTTGCCCATGCTGACCTCCTTGGGTCCCACCTCCTGCAAACTTGCTAGAGGAGCAGGAGATGGATGTCAAGCTGGTAAAATGTGGTCAGAATGGGCTGGCGAAGGCTCAGATCTGCCTGCCCAGCTTCTTCAATGCCTTGTCTGACCCAGTACCATCCCAGGACCCATCATCAATGACAGTTCCAACCAGCATCCTCAGAGGCCAGAGTCAGGGGTGTTCAGGTCGGAATAGAAGTGACTATGAGCCGTGGGCAGAGGCACCTCCAGGGAAATGCCCTTTGATCAGTTGCTCAGCATATCCAGGAGTGGAACGGTCTCTCCATCTAGATTCACACTCCATGCCCTGCCCTGTGCGTGGTCAGTCATAAGACCGAGAAGGAGGCATTGTCCCTAACCTTGACCTCAGGTACCCCCAGGCCTGCTAGAGAGAACATTCTCAGTAGCCCCCACTCCTGCCCGGACCAACAGTGGTGACCACCTATGAGGTACTGGTGGTGGAGAGCTGAGCTGGGGCATCTAGAACTTGTTTCATTCTTCCCTGAGCATCTTCTTTTTTTTTTTTTGAGATGGAGTCTCGCTCTGTCGCCCAGGCTAGAGTGCAGCGGTGTGATCTTGGCTCATTGCGACCTCCACCTCTCAGGTTCAAGTAACTCTCCTGCCTCACCCTCCTGAGTAGCTGGGACTACACGCGTGCATCATCACACCTGGCTTATTTTTGTATTTTTAGTAGAGATGAGGTTTTGTCATGTTGGCCAGGCTGGTCTCGAACTCCGGACCTCAGGTGATCTGCCCACCTCAGCCTCCCAAAGTGCTGGAATTACAGGTGTGAGCCACTGCACCCAGCCTACTGACCCTGAGCATCTTGCATTCCCGCCACTCCAAGGCATAGGAGTTGAGAGATAGGGGACAACCTGTCCATGTTCCCCTCACCCAACTGGGGCATGTCTCTCTCTCTCTAAACTGCTTCCAGAGACCTTGTCCACCCCATACTTCTCAATAAGGTCCAGAAGACCCAGCCCTTGTCATTTAATCTCAATTCTGCTTCACACTTTCTCAGAGATCATGGGCAGGTCTCCTGAGTATGAATCTTTCAATCCACCTGCACAATAGGGAGGGTTCTAGATGACTTTGCTTAGCCCCTGGCTAAGGCACAGGCGGCTAATGAGGAGGGGCTGCCCAGAGCCTTCTGCCACCCACTCTGCCTCCCTGGGCTCAGAGGGAGGACAGCAGCTGGTGGGAGGAGCCCCAAGCAGTTGGGGGCTGAGGCATACACAGAGGATGGAGGCTGTGCAGAAAACAAGGTTAGAGACCTGGCAGGACTCCTTGAGAGATGAGCTCAGGCCAGTAGAAGAAAGGAGAAGGGAGAGCGGGGACAGAAATGCAGAGGAAAGGGCAGCACCTTGCCTTCCAGGTTAGGACCCTATAGACTGCCTGGGCTGTGTGAAGGCTGAGAGGGGCCCCCACACCACACTGTACCTGCCCCACCCACCATAGTCCCTGATATCCCCCGTATTCGTGCGTCATGGCTTTGGGGTAAGGCAGACAGCCTGGGTAGGGGACCAGTTGTCAGCCAAGAAGGTGGAGAGTGAATGAAACAGAGAGCCAAGATGTGGGCAACAAAAGGGAGGACATAGGTGGGGCCCTGCTCAGAGAGGCTATTGGGAAGGCCAAAGCTTAGTGATGAGCACTTACGGATGGTGAGAAGCCGAAACACAGTCTCCCAGGCCGGAACAGCTGTGGAGTAATGGGGTTGGCCACAAGCAGGACTTTTCCTGGTCCCATGCTTCTCCCCCTGCCCCGCCCGCTCCGAGGTCCCTTGCCAGGTACCTGTCAGGCCAGGCCAACTCATCTCTATCGCCCCCTGGTGGATGCTTTAAGGACTTCACTAAGGTTAGGCTCAGTGCCCAAACACCTGGGTGGAGGCCCATTCCTAGGAGGCCAGGTGACCCAGAGGGAGGGCCTCTCTCCTGAGCGCCACGCAGAGTGAGATACACGAGGGAGGAGGCAGTGAGGTGGTGAGGCCACAGGACTGATTCTCAAGCTTTAGTCTGAAATTAAGGTGACCCAGGGCCTGGCCCTTAGACCCAGGCCACTGACCTCTGCTGCACACAAACCCTGCCGCAGACCCAGCTGTAAGCCCCGGTAGAGCCCAGCCTCTGACTGGCCACAGGCTGGACCCTAGCCACTAACTGAGCCCTAAGCCCAGTCCCTGAGGGCAAAGCCCAGTTGACTCATGTGGGTACCTCCTGGAAAGACAAGGACAAGGAGCACCCCACCATCTCCATGCAGACAGCCACCATCCCTCCACAGCAGAGGCCACCATCTGGGTGATTCCTGCTACTCCAGGGCACAGGCTGCCCAAGGAGGGTGGCCAATTTGCCAGCAGCATGGATAGGGGACAGTGTCTCAGGTGAGGCAACATCGAGGTGGTCTCTGAGGACTAGGTATGGGTCTCTGGGTCCCAAGGGAACATGATGGGTGCCAGGGATACCTGAATCCTAGAGGGCAGGCATAGGGGTCCTTTCCAGCAGGAGCACAGTGGAGGCTTCCTAAGTGAGGCCGAGGGGATGATGGCGGGTTTGGGGCAGGCCACTCTGGCTATTGAGAAGAGCCCAAGGGGCAAGCTGGGAAAAGCTGTCAGTTCCCCATCCAGGTGAGAAGGAGGAGGGCTGGGGAAATGGTGACCTGGTTTGGGACATGCTGAATGTAATGGCTGCAGTACATCTGGGAAGAAGCTCCAAGGCTACTGGAATCAGGACCTAAAGTGAAACAGAGCTCGGGTGGCAGGTGGGGACACAGGGCAGCCCCCTTGGGGAGGGGGTGTGGGGGGAGTGTATATCCCCAGGGACCCCCATCTGCTCTGCTGGCAGGGGTGGGGTGAAGAGTCAGAATCAGCCTCTCCATTCTCACCGCTCGCCCAGGGCCTATTTTAATGAACAATGATCCAGCCTCCCCCAATGTGGGAACAGGAACTGCTCTTATCTCTCCCGGGGGAGGGGGCCGGAGCCACAGCTGGCAGTCATTAAACACCCCAATCAGGCCAGGGATGGCCAAGATATTAATAGGCAGGAGCCAGTGACCCTGGAGACACAGCCTCCTAGGAAGAGGGACAGTAACCCCAGCAGGCTATGGGGATGAGGAAGACAGGTCAGAAGGCCACCCTGGCAATGCCCCAGCCTCTACACAGGACAGATGGGGTAACCAAAGGCCATAGAAGGGAGAGGACATGCTCGAGTCACCAGGAAAGTCACTGATAGAGCCTGGCCTTGAACCTGGTTCTCTAAACCCCAGAGCCCTGCCTCTTCCATTACACACATCATCATAGCTGAGACCATTAGGGGTGCCCTATGTGGAAACACATGAAGAGCAGGCCTAATCAGTGACACTGACTCTTTGTTTAAAATCTTGATATTTTGCTCATTATTATGTTTTGCATTAATTTTGATATTTTAAAAATACTAGATTAAAATACTATCTTGATCACTGAGGTTTTTTTGCCACCCCTTTCAATTTTGCACCTGAAGCAAGTACCTTGCTTGCCTCACTCTAATCCCAGCCCAGCTCCCGGGTTCCCAGCATCCCCGTGTCCCAGGATGTCAGCATGGAAGAAACTCTGGAGAGCTCCAGACTGGTCTTTATGTGGCCCAGAGGAAAAGGATCCTGTCAGGGCGATGTCTACTAGAAGGAGGCAGCTCCAGAGCAAATTCAGTGGCTCAGCAATGTCACCGCAGATCTAGGTATTTTCTGTCTGTCCACTCTTCCATCTCAGTATGTGGACTTTCATCCTCAGACTTATCCCCTCATGACTGCACGATGGCTGTCGCTGCCCAAGCATCATGTTCCCAAAGAACCCCATCCACCGGCAGAGAGGAGAATTTCCTCTATATGTCTCCTTTTATCAGGGACGGTCATCTACCCCAGGACCCACCTTTCGCACACTCTCTTCAGGCCAGGATTAGGTCACACACCCAAACCACAGCTGCAAAGATTGGTGAGGGTTCTATAAGGGAAGCTGATCTGCTGAGAAATAAATGGGGATGGCTACTGAGTAGGTAACCAACAGAGTCTGATTCTCAGTTTCTTTTTGGATGTTTCTTGGGATAAATGTGTGATCTTTCATATTCCTCCACCTGAGCCTGGTGGTGCAGTATATGGGGGAGGTGAAAGATCCAAATCAGTCATGCTTCAGTGTAAGAGACAGAAAACATTCCGCGTGTTTTGTACAGAAAGAGATTGAGTGTAGGGAATTAAATATAGGAAGGCTTGGAGGGCTGGAAGTTTGGGTGCACATCTCTCCATGGTCACACCATTGCAGCTGCTGCCTTGCCGAACATTACTGCCAATATCTCAGTTGCACATCCATTAAAGCTAGTGACAAGAAAGCAGAAGGAACATAATGCCCTGTTGCTGTAGAAAACTCAGGTCTGCCATATCCCACCCATCAACCACCACACTGCAGGAAACATGGCCTTTACTTCTCTCTGCTTCCCAACTGTCTTGGTGGTGCTTCCCTCTGGCAGAGCCTAAGTTGCATCAAATTCCTAGCAGTGAGGGAATTCTGGAAAGGGAGCCTTGAGCCTTCCAACCCCAACAAAGCAGGGGAACATGGAAGGGGCTAGAGAAGAGGCTGAGTGCCATAGATAATTTCTAGCACAGCAGCTCAGGTGGCATTGTAGCCCAAGTCCCCAGAAAGCAGAGCCTGAGACAAGGGCCTGTGACCAGGAAACAGAAGAGTGAAACAGGGAAATGAGGAAAGCCAATATAAAGACGAGTTACCAGCCTGGGCAACACGGTGAGACCCCATCTCTGCAAAAACATTAAAAAATAAAAAATTAGCCAGGTGTGGTGGTGCACGCCTGTAGTCCTAGCTACTTGGGAGGCTGAAGTGAGAGGAACACTTGAGCCCAGGAAGTTGAGGCTGTGGGGAACCATGATTATGCCACCGCACCCCAGTCTGGTGACAGACCAAGACCCTGTCTCATGAAAAAGGTGAGCGCTGGCCACTACTGGGGCAACAGGACTCAATTCACTGGGACCCTCTGCAAGGCTGGCAGAACATGCCCAGAATTGTCCTCCTGAGGGACAGAGAAGGAAAGCATTAACCCCTGGCTCCCAGTATCTGTTGCTCAAGGTTTGCCCATGTCAATCCCTCACTCTTCCAGGCTTGACAGGCATGAACAAGAAGCAGGTTCCTGCAGGCATCCCATCACATAATCAGAGGAGATCCGGGGCAGAAAGGGCCAGCTATGTGGTAGAGATGGGGTGAGGAGCTGTCAGATCCCCCGCCTCCGCCAGGAAGCTGGCCAAGGTGGCCAATAGGGAATGAAGCAGAGGACCCAACACAGGTGGCCTCCTGGGGCAGAGAAGAGGAGCCCCATGCAAAGGTCCTTGTGCACTAAGGTCTGCGTGGACACTCACTGGCCCTGCTGCTAAGGTCTTTGGCTGGGGTACTCATAGCTGCTCTCTTGGCTGCAGCCCCAGGGTCTACTCCAGCTGACTTAGCCCCACTGAGGCTCACTCTGGCCCCTCACACCCCTCCAGGCTCAGCCATGCCATCATCCAGCCTTGGATGTGAGCTTCCCCGCTCCATGGCCTCTGTGGCAGACTCACTTCACCATTCACCATGGTAGCACCATGACAGACCCGCCAGTTCCAACTCCTCCAGCTTCCTCATGCCCCAGGGAGCGTGCAGTAACTTCTGGGTCCCTTCCAGGCCTCTGGGAGCTGAGGGTAGCTTGGTGGTGTTCACTCAGATCTACTTGGTGTTAAATCTGTAGCTCCACCATTTTATCTAGGAGGGCCACTTAAGGAGTACAGGTTGCTTGGAGGACTGACTTCCTAACACAGAGTGGGACACACACACCCTCTGTTTTCAGGTTACAATGTGTCCCCTCAATATTTCCTAGGTAATGAGACCAGGGGGGCTTTCCTCCCTTCCTTCCATCCTCACTTCCTCCTTGCAGAGATGATATACCCCTCATCCACCTTTCCCCAGGTCATAATGGTGGAGGGCTTCAGAGGGATATAATCTCAGGGGCCAGGTAATGAGAAGGGTATCTGTTTAATGTTTCCAAAATATTACCATCATATTTTCATTCAGCAAATAATTACTGTGCGCACAGTTCTAGACACCAAGGATGCAGTGGTGAACATGGCAGAGCCCTTGCCCTCATGGAACTGACCGTCTAATGGTGGAGACAGATAGTAAATGAGAAAAGTTACAGAAAAAGAAGGCAGGATGAGGGTTAGAGTGAGGGGGTGCTCTGTTAGTTGAGGTGGCCAGAGAGGCTTACAGTGGAGCAAGAGCAGGCCATTCCCCTCCCTGATGATCAGAGGAATTTAAACCATGTGCATCAGAGCTGGGGCTCGGAGATCTTGCAGTCCAGGTCGAAACATCCAGTTCCCTGCCTCTGCAGAAGCAGCCTGGACAGTAGCTGAGGAGAGCCAGGCGGCCTGGGGCCTCAGCAGGGTCTGAACTCCCCTAGGCAGGGGCTCAAGGGCTGGCCAAGCAGTAAGTAGAGGATGCCTGGTTGGACATGGTGAGGCTTGTTTCTTACGTCCCTCATTGCAGCAGTGACCCAGGCCCACAGACTCCATCTGGATGTGGAGATCCCCCCCACCCCGCCCCCAGTTCAATGTCCTCGGTGCCAAGTGACACAGAACAAGCAGCTCTTGAAAAGACTAATATTTACTCTTCAAACGGGAGCTGGCACAGGCTGTTTCCTGCAACTGGCGTCTGACTCGCCCTGTGGGATGGACACAACAGGAGGCACTCCAAGAGATAGGCAAATGTCCCCTCGGACGCCAGCATTCTGGATGAGATGATGTCTGTGAGATGGGGACAGCATGTTCCAAGGTTCCATCAGACACATCTCATTTCTGCCGCACACCTCACAGTGGAGAGCTCGTTGCCTCTCCAGCTCCTGCTGGACAGCTCTGTGAGAAAGTTCATTCCAATGCTGGCCCTGTGTTCCATGCCCCGGCCCTTGCTCTGATCCCTGGGGCCTCAGGAAATGCGCCCGGAATAACCCCAGGGCAGTGGTGGTCCTGGTCACCTTTATTCCTCCCACCCCCACCTGCCTCTGGCTTCACTTCCCCAGGCCCACGCTCTGGGCTCTGTGGCCAGAACACGCTATTTCTGGGGTAGGAGGAAGAAATTGCCTTGAGGGCACCTCTGTCCCCCTGCAGCTGTGTCCCTTGTCCTCATGAGAGCCCTTCAGCTGAGTGCCTCATATGGGAAAGTCTTGGCCAGGAAACTGCTGGTCAGACGGCTCAAATATGGGGAGGAGAGTCCCTAGTGGCTTGGCGGTCAGAGCCAGCTCCCCCTGCCCACTTTCCCCTCTGGAGTCTCTCCTCTCTGCTCCAAGCTCCTCATGGCTTCCAGAGCCCTCCGGACCAATATAACCCCAGGCTTCAGTTTCCCTGCCCCCACCCCCCACCACTGCAGCCCTGGAGGCTCAAACACTCTGGCAGCATATGGGGCTTTAGAGTCCCCAAAGGTCAGCCTTCTCAACCTCGTCATGTCAACTGCAGGGCTGGGCACGGCCAGGACAAGATCTCCCAGGGGGCATGCAGGCCCACCCCATTCTCCCAGAGCTCTCAGAACTGACTGCTGACTCAAGTAACCCTCTTTTTAAAACAATTCCTTATTATCCCTATACCTAACTTCCAAGCTCCTGGTCTCTTGTAAGAAGCCATTCAAGTGTATTTAACATGTATCTTTTTGCATGTATCCTCACAAAATATTTTATCATCTTGTATGCATATATTTCTTATATAACAGTCATTTTTCACTCAGCTCTAAGTTTTCAGGATTCATCCATGTGACGTTGCATCTAAATCTGGTACATCTGCCTGCATCGTGATGCTCCGTGGTATGCCTGCACACTTTCTTTCCATGATGGATACATAGATTGCTTTCCACCAACACCAGTAAGTCTTCAATGAATGTGTCTCCTTAAGGATCTGTATAAGAATTTTCCTGGGACAAACAACCAGAAGTCAAATTTCCACTTCACAAGGTGTGCACTCTTAACTTGGGTAAGTAGGCTGTATTAGTTTGTTAAGGCTGCCCTAACAAAGTACCACAGTCCGGGTGGTTTAAGCAAACATTTATTTTCTCATGGGTTGGGACTTCAACATGTGAATTTCAGGGGAACAGAATTCAGCTGTTAACAGTGGCATGGCTCTGCAGATCAGCCGTGCCTCTCTACTCACTGCCACCTCACACGAAGTCCTACGTCTCCATACTCCCTCCTGCACTTGATGCCATCCAGCTCTGCAAGATTTGCCAAACTCATAGGTGTGAGGTGATGTCTTATTATTGTTTCAATGTGTATTAATGATTTAAAATCTCTTCATATGTTTATTAGCTTTTTAGGTTTTATCTTCTGTTAATTGTCTGCACATTTTCTATTGGGATTGCTCTTTCTTGCTGATTTACAGGAATTTCTTCTGTGTTATTAATCCCTTAGTGGTTTCTGGCATCATAAATATCTCCTCTCATTCTTTTAACTTTGCCCATGAAATCCTTATTTGTGTATAGTCAAATTCATCAATCATTTTTGCCTTAAGGCAGTCCTTTTCCACCACAAGCCACAAAGATAATCTTCAAGTTCTTCAATGTATTCCACAGAATTTGCCGGCCACATTTGATCCCAGCAACATCTTTGTGCTGACTCAGCAGAGCCAAGTGGGCTCCTTAGAGACTCTCCTCTACCAGCACTGCCCAAAGATGCTTGGCAGCTGTCAGGTAGCACTTCTGCTACCTGGCACCCTTCAAGGGGTAGGCCCCAAGAAAAAAGAAGGCAACTCACCAGCCAGAACTTCTCATCCAGCCCTCCTGGCATAGAAGGAACACTTTCATGGGCCAGAATCTCCTTCTATTCTTTGTGGGTACTGCCAAGTGGGGGACAGACACTTGTTTCCTGCTCAGTGGAAACAGAGCTCCGAACTTTACTGTCACTGGTTCCCTAGAACAAGCCTCAGCTTCGCAACCTGAGCAAAAACGTGGTTGAAGCAGATGGTGTCTGAAAACTACCAACTTCCAAATCCCAGCACCCAATAACTCAGATGTTTATTTTGGCAGTCACTGCCTTCCTCCAAAAGATTCTGACTCAGGACAGATGGTGCAGAGACTCTTGGAGAGTGAATTCCCCCATGTGTCTAGAGGATGGTCAGGAGAGGATAGTGCATTTGCTTCCTTTCTGGGAATTTTATTAGCTGCTATAGGAACGGCCTTTGCAAAAGGCCACCTTCCCTTGTCTGGAAACCTGAGGAGGTGGCCAGCAGCTGTGGCCCCTGGTGGCCATTCGGTGGTCAGGCTGGTCCTGGGAGATGAAACTTCACCTTCACAGTAGACAAGAGCCCAAAACACAGAGCAGGGAAAGTGCCTGCTGCACACAGCAGGACAAGGGCAGAGCCTGCGAACTGGGGAGGCCTCCCAGCCCCCAGGGCATTGTTGTGACTGCTATTTTAGTTGGGAATTAGTGCTAAAGACTATTTGAGCCCTTGCCCCTGTCTAGGCCTCACCGGACAAGAGGACCTGACTTTCACTTCTCTCAGCAACCCCCTCCCATTACGTCAGGCCCACATCACACTATCTAGGAAAGGATCCATAACTCAGAATTTTTCACACAAGTGCAAAGACACATGTTAATAAACACTTTAGATTTATTCTGCCATTTCTGAAGCCACCTCATTTATGTACACATAGGATATAAATGGCTATACAACATTTTTACATACTTTCATACAAGTTTAGGTTGTACTACTATGAGTTTGTTAAAATGTACCCATTATTTACTCAAAATATTTATTGTTACAAGAAAACCATAAGAAGCTTGTGTAACATGAACAGCAAGTATTTAAAATGAATATGTAAATGGTTTTGCCCTGACTAAATCAGCCTAGTATTTTATGCTCTTAATAGAAAAGCCCATTAAACAAAATAGAATCCTGGGGGATCAAATCATATGAATGATTCATGAAACAATACTTCTGAAGCAACCCCAGAATCATATAAATGTAAGGGTTAAAGAAGGTTATATGTACCAAGCATGGGTCGGAGGAACAGAACGGGTTTGTTAATTTTACCCTAAACAAAAGGCGCTTGTGGGCAACAGCTCTGCCATCAGCACACATGGGCAGATGTTTCCATATCCAGCCATTCCCAGATTTTACTGACAAGCCCTTTTCCACAGGTTCCCTGCTGATGAGATTTCCCCAGCAACAGAAGTTTGACATCACTGCTTCCAGATGGGAGAATCAGAGCTCTCCTCATTTGGGTCAGAGGTGGCTGGCTCATGAGGTTTGGTCCAACCAGCAGAACCAGCTCCCTGGATTCTGGAATAAACCAAACACCAATGGTACCATGTGCTCTGTGCCCAGGGGGTGAAAGGCAGGTCCAGGGTGGGAAGAAAAGGGGCTGCTACCTTTTGGAGTGAAAAATTGAGGTTGTTTACACTGTAGTATAACAAAATGCCTTTTTGTAAAGGCCAGAAGAAATGGCTGTGCTGTGCTGCCTGAAGCAGAAAAACCTTCATGTACCAGGTGAATGTAAAGCCTTTCTCCTCCCACACATGATGGATTCACCCAGTATTCCCCTCCACTACCACTTTTGACCCTCATAACAGCACCCTGGGGGAGAAGACTGATGTTATCACCATTTACCAGATGAGGAAACTGAGGCCTGATGGGCAATGATTTGTGCACTGTGACATAGGACTCAGTGAAGAGCCTAGCAAGCTGATGGTTAGCTAACTGGTGCACTCTTTCCCTCACCTTATCTCTCAAGGGCACAACTACACTCACTTTCTCCACCATCATTAACACTCACAGTGCACAGGTAGAGCGTCCCCAGACTTGTGCAACATTCTACACAAAACCATTTGGAATGTGAGCAATGTCTGAACAGGGGCTTGCCAGGCACATCTGATCACCACAAATGCTCCCACCCGTGTCTGTCCTCACTTGTGCTGCACTGTGCAAGCAAGCAGTAGGTTCTCAGAAGGCCATTGTCCTGCATGTTACGATGAGTGGCCAACTCCTTCACAGAACAGCAAATGGCAGCCCTGGCTGCAAGGTGCAGTGTGCAACCCCCATATGCCAAGGGGCAGCTGCTATCTTCCAGCAAAGAGAGAACCCCTAGCTCTGCTCCCTATCTATGCCCTGCTTCCTGTGCCTCACACAGCCAGCCTTGCTGCTGGCCTGCTGGCTGTTGTCTTTTGACTCTGAGCTGTGCTGACCACCAAGAGTGTTACTCCTCTCCAAGACTTGACTCCCAGGCATGGGTGGGAGAGTTGAACCTCAGTGCAATCTGCTCCCACTCTGAAGCTCGTCTACCCACCCCATTCGTTACAATTAAAGGTGGTTTTCTCATCCCTCCAGAGACTCGTTTCAGCCTCTGTCTCCAGAGCTGGAGTGTATAGGGCAGAGGTAGAAAGAGGCAGGAGAGTTGGAGAACAAGAGCACCCAGAAAAGAACAGAGGAGCTCAAGCTCATTTAATCAAAATGCTTACATGTTTTAATTCCAGCATTCTCGAGTTCACAGAAAAGAGGGATGCAAGCCCAAAAAGCAAAACCAGGAGCTTATGGTCACATGCCTCCAGCTGCAGGCAGTGGGACCTCTGGTACTGAGAGGGAATGCCACCTGAATATGCCCCAGCTGTCTCCACCCAGGAAAAGGAAAGCCAGGTACAGTCCTCATCACAATAAGGCTAGCCTAACAGGGGAAAACAGATTTACATGTTTCCTTCATTAGGATATTAGGGAAGGGGAAACCTTTTGGGCTCTGGCCCCTTGGTTAAGAAACCCTTCCTAAGAGCACTGAGCCACACTCTGGCCCTGATACAGTAGATGGGACTTAATACACTCTGATGCTCAAGGCCTTGCAGCATCTGATACCAGAAGGCACCTCTAAAGTTTTGTTTTCAACATTATTTCATCTATTCCCAGATCTAGCCCAGTAAGATCAGCTGCACAGGTAGCATTTAACTACTGGGAAAACAAAAGTGCTACAACAACAGTGAGTCCATGGTGGAGTGAGGATAACTCCTGGTATTTGGAACCAGTTTGCTGGTATCAAGGATCACACAAAAGGCTACAAACCTCCAACCCTAAACCAAGTCAAACCTAAGCCTGGGGATTTCCCTTGGATGAAATCACCAGAACTTCTTTCCTATTATCAGTCTCTTCCTTCAGTGAGCTGAGGATTCTTTTAGCTAGCTGGATTTCAGCCAAACAATGTTTTTGTGGTCACTACTTGTACTGTTTTTCTACTGCATCTTTTCCCTTTTGTTTGCAAAAGTCAACCTCACCCCATGTGGATGTTAACTGATATCCACACATTCAACCTGGTGTGGGTAACATCTTCGGTAGTGCTTTGGTGGTCACGAAGCATTACCAGGAAGGACTCATCTTCAAGGACCGTTTCTTTACTGCCTACTGAATATGGATCATAGGCTCAGATACCCAAAGCACCCCGGGTACAGGTCTACACAGCAACCCAATGCCACACAGGCTTAAAAAGAAAATAGTCCATTTTTAAGCTGTTCTCACCGACTTTTTTTTTTTGAGACGGAGTCTTGCTTTGTCGCCAGGCTGGAGTGCAGTGGCTCGATCTTGGCTCACTGCAACCTCCACCTCCTGGGTTCAAGAGATTCTCCTGCCTCAGCCTCCTGAGTAGCTGGGGCTACAGGTGCACATCACCGTGCCCAGCTGATTTTTGTATTTTTAGTAGAGACTGGGGTTTCACCATGTTGGCCAGGATGGTCTCGATCTCTTGACCTTGTGATCCGCCTGCCTCGGCCTCCCAAAGTGTTCTTATTGACTTTTAAAACGTTTTTGTTCTTCTCATTTAAAACAATTTACCTCCCCTCCTTAACTTCCCATTCTATTTCACCATCTCTTCAAAATTGTCTCCCAGAAAAACTGAAAATTCACCTGCTGGGTATGCAGAAAATTATGCAGATGTGAAATCAGTGGAGAGACAACTCTGGAGTTTATGTCTGAGTATGTTGCCAATATAATTTTCATATTCAGATTTTTTAGAGACAGGGTTTCACTCTGTCATGCAGGCTGGGGTGCAGTGGTGTGATTATAGCTCATTGAAGCCTCAAACTCCTGGACTCAAGGGATCCTCCTGCCTCAGCCTCCAAACTGCTGGGATTACAGGCATGTGCCATCACATCTGGCAATTTTTTTTTTTTTTTTTTTTTTTTTTTTTGTAGAGAGGAATCTTACTATGTTGTCCAGGCTGGTCTCAAACTACCGGCCTCAACCGATTCTCCTGCTTTGGCTTTCCAAAGTGCTGGGAATACAGGTGTGAGCCATCATGCCTGGGCCATATCCAAATATTTTATGTTTGGTCAAAAATAGAAAATTCTATTATAAAAAATAGAGTTACTATGGCAACATTTTCCCAACATAGTTCCCAGTATATAAACTTATCTTTCTTAAAATGATAACAAGGTAGCTCAGTAACAATATAATACCAATGATAACCAAATATAATTTTCTAAAACTACATTCTTACATTCCCTATCTACTCAACTCTTGTAATGGTTTTCCACTTTTAAAAACTATCAAAATAGGATTTTAAAAAATTTATCAAGACCACATAATGCAGTTGAACACTCAAAGCATTCCATGCAACTGTGGTTGAACTATTCAGATTTCAGACTTCTACCAAGAACAATCCAAAGAACAAACTCCCAAAATGGCCTCCTGAGTGGTACTAAACAAGCCAGCCTGAAATTTTGGGAGACCTAAGGGATCTTATCCAGAACCATATTCTGGAAAACTGTGATCAAGCAATTTTTTGACAATGAAAGACAGTAACTTTCCAGAGTATGTGTTAATTATATCTCTATCAAGCTTTAAAAAGTTAACAGCTACTTAACTCTTGTTCATAAAAAATTAGGCCCTCAAGCTAATTAAGATGACTGGGAAAGGTACAGAGGAGGAATTAATTTCGGAGGCGCTCTGCAAACAGGTACACAGTAGTCATCATCATTAAAACAACAGGCACTCAGCTCTACTGAAAAGGCTGATGACAGCAGCCTCTCCCAAGCGGATCTGTAAGGTGCCACTGAATCCATGTTCATTTACCTACTCCCGGTTGTGGTCAATTGTAAGTAATCCTGAAATTCTCATTTCTGCTCATGCTGATAAACTTATCATCTAGTAGTACCAGTTATTCAATTAATTTTTAAAATATTCAGATATACCCTGCAAATAAATAAAAATTTTCTGTACCCACACAGTGCCACCACCATAAAAGGTTACATATAAATTAACTCAGATTTCTTAACCATTTTCTCAGCTTAAGTCTGCCCTCACCCTAAATGAAGTCCAATTTATATCCAAAATATATTTAAATATTCCAAAGGTATTTCGAACCTAAGATATTGAAAAAATGTAAACAAAATTTATCTAGCTTATATTTAAGAATCATATTTTTAGGTTTTTAATTCATCCTGTACTGACCCACTGGAAAAAAAAAAAAAAAAAACGAACCAAGTTATATTTAGACTGAAAGCTGATTTGGATTTTAAAGTGGTTCCTTGGAGACAACTGCCAATTACTAAAACCAGTGTTATTGAATCAAGTGGTTTACTGTATCATTGAACTTAAAAGACCAACATATTTCCTTTCTCTCTCCCAATAAAGCTCTTTCTGGATGAGCCCCCAGATCCAGCTGTCCTAAGTAAACGTGCTGAACTGGAGATCCTGCAGTAATGTTCGGCACAGAACCAAGGCTGGGTATCAAGCAACTTCATGACTTCCACTGCAACTGTTTAACATCCCCAATTCCTGGTTTTTCAGGCCAGTTGGCTGAAAAGGATGGAAACTGGAGTGTAAAGTAGAGAAGCAGAAAGAGAAACATAGACTGATCCTCAAAAGAAAATCAAAGAATCCATTCATCACAGTGTCATCCTCATACTCCATAGTCAGACTGCTTCTCCTGAAGCTGCCTTGTTAGTATCTGATATGAAGACAGAAAAGCCACTCCTATGTGGAAAAGGATTTGCCAGAGGTTCCTCAGCCCGTGCAGGTACATGTTGCCCAGGCAAATAAAGAGCAGCATCAGCACCACCTTCATAGTCCTGGCTGGACTGTAGAACAGGTACAAATAACACTGAAATGAGACCAGAAGAGGAATTCCAATCAGAGATAAAATGGCTACTAGATCATATGCAAAATTCACCTCCCACAGCTTCCATGAGGAGTGTCATTTCCCTCACGTTAGCTGATTAAACTGAATTCATTACAGTAAAGTGGGAACCGATGGTTAGGCTGCTGTTAATTATCGGATAAAAGTGAGGATTTGGAAGATTAAAGGAAAGTGAAATAGATGTCACAGGAAGAATTAGTGCATGGCACATCTGAGAGAAGTTCAAGAAATAGACAGAAATGCCCAGACTGTTGGCAGTAGAGAAAGAAGAGCCCCAGGTAAGCTGCAGACAGCCAGACCAGGGGACCCTAACGTGACTGACTGGTCTCCCAGTGAAGTTTTCCTTCAGGGAGCCATGACAGGCAAGCAAGCTGGTGAGAGGAAGCCATGCTTTTACTATTTTGGTTTCTCCTGAGCCATGACTACATTGAGTACCACTCTTCCCTTGGGCACCCTCCTTATCATGTCTTCCAAAGCATCTCTGAGTCGGGGAAAGGTCTCACAGCAGGGAGAGTGACTGGCATTTTATGTATGACTATCACACATAAAAGGGGCCATTCTTGTTCTGCAAAAGGTAGAAATAGCATTTTGGTTCAATGCTTTCTTGTTTTTTGTTTTGTTTTGTTTTTAAAAAAGGACATCACTGAACATGGATCAATACAACAAAGGTTCAACCTACAGAGGGAGGGAGTGAGCTATCCAACTAGGAACACAGTTGAAGGAATGGGGTGGGACTGTACAATCCCTGCAGTCCTAAAACATAGCTCTAGGAAACTGCCACTGGCTATGTCCAAGGTCTTGGAGACTTGTTTTCTAAAAACTGAGTGCATTTTCATGGGTTGAAAATTTCTTTTTGCACCATCAGGTAATGCTTTTTCTTTTTTGCATTTCTGGGCAATGTTTTTCTCTGTTGCCCAGGCTGGAATGCAGTCGCATGATCTCAGTCACTGCAACCTCCACCTCCAGGGTTCAAGCAATTCTCATGCCTCAGCCTCCCAAGTAGCTGGGACTACAGGTATGCACCACCACACTTGGCTGATTTTTGTATTTTTATTATAATAGAGATGGGGTTTCACCATGTTCCCCAGGCTGGTCTTAAACTCCTGGCCTCAAGTGATCCACATATCTTGGCCTCCCAAAGTGCTAGGATTACAGGCATGAGTCACCGCACCTGGCCTGGGTAATTCTTAAGAATAAACCATTCTAGAATGCATGTGGAAGAGAAGGAAAGTGTCCTAAGAACAGAAATTTTAATTTAAAAAAAAAGGGAGAAAAAAATATGTATTCAGAGAGAGTGCTAAAATCCTAGTCCATATGGAGGACAAGGAAGGAGAATTAGAGCCAGGCTTTCACTAGAATTAACTCTGCCTATGAGGGACTCAAAAGCGCCTCTTTATGCCACCCCTTAGTACACAGCTTATTTGAAAATAACTAATCAAAACCCTCTAGTTAATTTTCTAATGTTTGCTTCAGTTGCTAAAGAACAGGTTTGAGTCAGAAGGTATTACTATTAAAACAATAACAACAACAAAAAACAGCAGTTCTTTGACCTAGTCCTATATATGTATATATGTATTTTAAAAAATTTTTGCGGAGGCCAGGCGCGGTGGCTCACGCCTGTAACCCCAGCACTTTCTGAGGCCGAGGCAGGCAGATCACATGGTCAGGAGATCAAGACCATCCTGGCTAACACAGTGAAACCCTGTCTCTACTAAAAGTACAAAAAAAATTAGCCGGGCGTGGTGGTGGGCACCTATATAGTCCCAGCTACTCAGGAGGCTGAGGCAGGAGAATGGCATGAACCTGGGAGGCAGAGCTTGCAGTGAGCCAAGATTGTGCCACTGCACTCCAGCCTGGGTGACAGTGCAAGACTCTGTCTCAAAAACAAACAAACAAACAAAAAAGTTCAGAGATGGGGTCTTGCTGTGTTGCCATGGCTGGTCTTAAACTCCAGGCCTAAAGCCATCCTCCCACCTTGGCCTTGAAAAGTACTGGGATTACAGGTGTGAGCTACCATGCCTGGCCTAGTCCTATATATTAAAAACTACAAGTACACAGATGCTAGTTTTATAGAAGGACATTCCTGTGCTTGGACTGTCCTAATAATAAGCACAAGGCAATAAGGCAATATCTTGCCACCCACTAGTCAGGCCTAATCCCATCCCCACGTAATCTCATCCCTCCCTTCTGGGAAGTCAAATCCAAACTGTTGGTTTCTGTTCTGCTGCTGTCAATAGCCCCTTGGCCTTGAACAAGGGGCTTTCCCTTTCTGAGCACAAAGTTCTTCCTCTGTAAAATGAGAGGACTGGGCAGAATGGGCCTAAGGTCCTCCACTAAGGGCTTGGTATTGTCCATGATTTGAACCATGACCTTGGTGGAACAAAAATCACATCTAGAAACTTGCTGATAGATGAACAGAAGAACAAAATAAGGTCATGGATTTAATCCACTCACCAAAATATCATTTCACCCACCTGGAAAATGCAGGCTACAAAAGGAACAAGAAAAGCCAGAACGTTTCCAATTTCCTCATGGGCAACCTAAAACAAATACAAGGAACACAAGGAAAGGGATATTTAGAAGAAAGGAAACACAGCACCATAAAGCACTTTACTCTGCCTTCAGTCTGGTATGGTTGACAGTACAAAATCCCTGGCTGGGTGAGACACAAGTTCCTGTTTATGCACCAGATCAGGGTTAGCATACGACTGTTTTCAACAGCCTGGTCACAGCATGTGCCTCCTGTCCCCATGTGATTGTGCTAAGTCTTCAACCTGGAATGAGCCGCCAATCCCTCCACCTCTCAGAAACCTAAGCATCTGTTAAGCTCTAGCTTTCTCTAATTCCTCCCATCTCCAGGCACTGCCGCCTCCTTAGGGTTGCCATCACACACGGTTTTGGGCCATGAGAGCCTCCAAGGCAGGGACTATGTCTTAACCATCTTGCTGGCCAGGTACTTATTCTAATGTATACAAACAAGCAGACAGTTGGTAAGTATCTGGCTAAGAGCAATCATAAACAATAAGAGTAGAAACCATAACACACATTGATCAAAGACAGGATGTGGTAACAGCCAGTTACCACTCATAACATAGGCCTGCTGCCATTCTCCAAAGAGGTCAGTCTACATCAGTCTCCTGAGGTTCAACATCAGTCATGCGTCAGACTTTACGCACTATATTCATGGGTGTGAGTATGGTGACTCTATCTTTAAAAGTAATATCTATTTGTTGATGCTAATAAGGGTTCTATAACTTCTCTTTTTTTTTTTTGAGATGGAGTTTCACTTTTGTCGCCCAGGCTAGAGTGCAGTGGCGCAATTTTGGCTCACTGCAACCTCTGCCTCCTGGTTTCAAGCGACTCTCCCACCTCAGCCTCCTGAGTAGATGGGATTACAGGCATGCACCAACACGCCCAGGTAATTTTGTATTTTCAGTAGAGATAGGGTTTTACCATATTGACCAGGCTGGTCTCAAACTCCTGACCTCAAGTGATCCACCCACCTCGACCTCCCAGAAGTGCTGGGATTACGGGTGTGAGCCACCACACCCGGACTATACCTTCTTAAAATACTTCTTAAAATACTTCAAAATTTTAAAACTATTTTTAAAAAGCACTGAAATAGTAAGTTCCTTTGAAATGAGCAGACCAGTGTAGGAACTTCCTAGTGATATATAATTCTTCGATAAAGACAAAAGGAAGGTGGCATCTGCATTATATAAATCAGATTACAGGACAACCTTTTCTCAGGGTAAAAAGAGCCTGAACCTTAAAATCAGAGAATGAAACTTTTGTCCTGGGTAAATAATCCAGTCCCTAGAGTGACTCCTGGAGTCCCAAGAGTCACAGGGTGGTCTAATGTCCTTGTAGCAAATTCTCCATTTCTTACCAGTATCTTGGCAGGCCCCTCTGGTCTCTTAGGACAATAAACATAAAAGAGCAACTTTCATATTCATTCAACTTACTACAAAGAATAAAATTTAGAATAAAATTTGTATTAGTTTTGAAAAATTATAAAACCTCAATTTTATAGATAAAATGTATACCTATCACTTTCTTCTATCATATGCCCTTCAATTTAAACTGTTAAAAAAAAAAGTTACCTGTAAAGAATGTTCTGCAAGGTGAACTCCACGAATGAGATTCAGGGCAGCACACATGATGTTGAGAATGAGGGAGAGGATACCCAGGGCTGTCACTGGTTCCATTCGGAAATTAGGAGCTTCACAATGAAAAAAAACAAGTGTTTAGTGAAAGTAATTTCTATATGAAAGAAAAATAAACAAAGACATTAACTAGACCTACACTAATGATAGGTTCACTATGTTAAACACAGAATTACAAACATATTAATTGTAAAAGCAGCAGAAGTTAGAGGGAAAAAAGGCAAGAAATGATGGACAGGATGGATGTGGGTATTTGAGTAAAGTTTCTTCCAGAAAAAGGCTCTTTTCCAGGCAAGTACAGGTTTTTTAAGTGCTTAATTTCCATTCTATCTAAAGCAGTAGTTCTCAACCAGGGGCAATCTGCCCCCCGGTGGATATCTGGCAATGTCTGGAGTCATTTCTGGTTGTCACAACTAGAAACAGGCTGCTACTGGCATCTAGTGGATACAGGCCAGGAATGCTTCTAAACATCCTACAGTGAATGCACAGGACAGCCTCCATAATAAAGAATTATCTGATGCAAAAATGTCAATAGGGATTAGGTTGAAAAATCCTAAAACAATTTCTGCTCCAGGCATGGTGGCACACACCTGTAATGCCAGCACTCTGGGAGGCTGAGGCAGGTGGCAGATCACTTGAGCCCAGTAGTTCAAAACCAGCCTGGGCAACATAGTGAGACCCTGTCTCTACAAAAAAAAAAAAATACAAAAAATTATCCAGGCATGGTGACGCATACCTGTAGTCTCAGCTACCTGGGAGGCTGGTAACCTGAATAATCACTGTTTCCCTCTTTCCAGTTATTTTAGGATTTTAAAAATTGCATTTGCTGTGAATTGCTCTAGAAGCGCACATGACATCGCATATTATTATTGTCAGAGAAAGAGGACAAGTTGAATGTTGAGGCATATAATAGAAATGCTTTAAACATTTGACAACCAATTACAAATAAAGCCTTGGTTCTCTTTGGTAGTATAAGAAACTGTTTTATTTACTTATTTATTTGTTTTTTGAGACAGGGTCTTACTCTGTCGTCCAGGGAGGCTGAGGTGGGAGGAAGCTGAGCCTGGGAAGTTGAGGTTGCAGTAAGCCATGATTGCACCCCTGCACTCAAGCCTAGGCAACAGAGCGACCTTGTCTCAAAAAAAAAAAAAAAAAAGAGTTCAGGCACGGTGGCTCATGCCTGTAATCCCAGCACTTTGTGAGGCTAAGGTGAGAGGATCACTTGAACTCAGGAGTTCAAGACCAGCCTGGGCAACATGGTGAAACCCCATCTCTATAAAAAATATATATATATATACAAAAATTAGCTAGGTGTGGTGGTGTGTGTCTGTAGTTCCAGCTACTCAGGAAGCTAAGGTGGGAGGATAGTTTGAGCCCTGGAGGTGGAGGTTGCAGTAAACCAAGATCCCACCATGGTACTTTAGCCTGGACAACAGAGTAAGACCCTGTCTCAAAAAACAATTAAATAAATAAGTAAATAAAACAGTTTCTTATACTACCAAAGAGAACCAAGGCTTTATTTGTAATTGGTTGTCAAATGTTTAAAACATTTCTATTATATGCCTCAACATTCAACTTGTCCTCTTTCTCTGACAATAATAATATGCGATGTCATGTGCGCTTCTAGAGCAATTCACAGCAAATGCAATTTTTAAAATCCTAAAATAACTGGAAAGAGGGAAACATTGATTATTCAGGTTACAAGCTGTTTCTAGAACTATAATGAGAACAAATGCTCATTTTCTCTGTAAAGATAACCACTGAAATTGATTTTGGTTCACACAATTAAATGGTGTCCCTCCCATTCTCTTGCTATACTCCTTTCTTACCCTTATATTTCACACACACACAAATACCTAGCCACAATCCAATTGATGCCTATTGTTAGTGTGTTAGAGTTTCCACTGAGCAATTAAAAGTTACTGTTAGAACAGAATATGCTACCTGTAAAGATTCTAGCCTCAGGACAATAGGGTAAATCAAATCACAGTAAAATGTCCTACAAAGACGGGCAAGGTGACACTTTCTGGATTTGCTCCTCTTGTCTAAGTGTTTAAAAAACAAAACATACATTACAAAGATATGCCTGCATTCATATATGGTAAGTGAGAAGCTTGGAGCTCAATTACCCAGTCTTCCTTTTACAAAAATTAAGTTTATTCTCAATATAAACTAGAACCACTTATTGACCAGAATGAGAGCCAGTTCAAGTATTGGTTGAAACACATTAAACTAAAACACAAAGTTAAGTCACAACCATGAACATAATACATCACTTTTAAAATTCAAGAAACGAGTTTAGCATAAAACAGTTAAAAACAAAATAATTAAGACTATTATAGTGTAGACAGTTATTTTAGCAAAGGATTCAGCTCTTATGCCATTATAGAATTCTTAGAATGTAAATATCCAATTTAATTAAATATTAGTTTAATTGTATGTAATATAAACAGGAATATAAAAAATCATGCTATGTGCTAAGCATTGAGTGGCTAATGACGTTAATGACAAAGTCATGGAATGTCAGGGCACTGTGATCACATTCATTAAGACCTCTTTCTTCAGATGAGGTCTCTGAAATCCACAGGGATAGAGGGAGATCCCAGGTCTCAGAGAGAGCCAGACAGTGAGAACATTAGAAGCCTTGGCTCCAATACCCTGCCCAACGCTCTCATCCCCATTGTCCTCCCTCCAACAAGAAGAGTGGGGGTTTCAGATTTACAACACTTCAGTAAATAATATGACAAGGATTCTCTCTCTCTCTATATATATAATATCTATATTGTATATATTATATATTATATATATTATGTAAATCTATACAGTTCAATAAGTAACTTACAGAAAAAGAGAATGAATCTTCTTTATAACATTTAAACTTGTAGTTCTGTCAGAACAACTTGAACTTAAATAAATAAATACATAAAATTTAAAAATAATAAACTTGTAGACTTCACCCTAATTAAGAAAATAACCTGCCAGCTGAGCGTGGTAGCTCACACCTATAATCCCAGCACTCTGAAAGGCCGAAGCAGGAGGATGATGGCTTGAGCCCAGGAGTTCAAGACCAGCCTGGGCTGTAACATGGAGAAAACTTGTCTCTATTTAAAAAAAAAAAAAAAAGAAGAAGAAGAAGGAAAAGAAAAAAGAAAATAACCTGCCAAGTCATTCTTCAACTCCTGAATTGCATCACAATAGCCTCCCCTCAAACCAATCCACTGTCATAATAGTCAATTTTTTTCTTTTTTAAGACAGGGTCTCATTCTGTCACCCAGGTTAGAGTGCAGTGGCTCACAATCACGGCTCACTGCAGCCTCGACCTCCAGGGCTCAGGTGATTCTCCCACCTCAGTCTCTGCAGTAGCTGGGACTATAGGCACGAGCCACCACCTCTGGCTAATTTTTTGTATTTTTGATAGAGATGGGGTTTTGCCATGTTGCCCAGACTGGTCTCAAACTCCTGGACTCAAGTGATCCACCTGACTTGGCCTCCCAAAGTGTTGAGATTATGGACATGAGCCTCCACGCCTAGCCTGTAGTCAAAGTTTTATAACAGCCACCAAGAAACAGGATTGGTCCATATTTTTCTCAGCGTATTTTATACCACTCCTTCTCCCCAAAAAATCGCTTTCTAGTGGAAAAAAAAAAATCAACGTCCATTTGAAATACACAGTATCACTTCATCAACATCAGGGAACTACAAGCCACTTACCAGGCTCCAAGTGCATCGGTGTGTGACCATTCATCACCCCATTTGCCACATCTGTGTCCTCCAGAGTGAGAACCACTGGAGGCTGCAACTTGAGCTCCTCCTGAATTTTTTCCAAGCTGCTCTCCATCTGAGAGGAACTTACATAGTTAAAATGCCACTTCACTTTCTGAATGATGTTGTCTGCAAAAAGAGAGCAACACAAGTTAAACATTTTCATCAGAACAGATATTATAAGATAATATGTACAAAATGAAGTTCACATTTCTTTTTTTGAAGATAGGGTTTCATTGTCACCCACTCTGGAGTGCAGTGCAGTGGTGCCATCACAACTTACTGCAGCCTTGACCTCCCGGGCTCAAGTGATTCTCCCACCTAAGCCTCCCAAGTAGCTGAGACCACAGATGTGTGCCACCACACCTGGCTAATTTTTTTCATTTTTAAATTGTTTTTCTGTAGAAACAAGGTCTCACTGTATTGCCCAGGCTGGTCTCAAACTCCTGAGCTCAAGGGATTCTCCTGCCTCAGCCTCCCAAAGTGCTGGGATAATAGGCGTGAACCATTGCACCCAGCTGAAGTTCACATTTCCAAGAGCTAATAAATCAGCCAGATTCTGAAAAGTGTCAAGTTAAACATAAAGGTCAAATGATTGCTAATATGAACACTGTCTGATCAATCTCTTCAAAGCAGGATAATTAAAATGTGATTGACTAAAAAGGCAATAATGCATCACAGAACCTCAGCAATGAGTCAGGGGAAAGGGGCATGCGTCTAAGCCCCTTACCACTTCTGATAGTACAGTACAACCCTAGGCAATTTACAGAATATTTCTAAGCTTGAAAAATGGAGACAGTTACTCCTGATCTGATTAACTCAAAAAAAGGCTTGTTTGAAAAAAATTACAAATGAAATGTTGTGCAAACTAGGATTACATATTTGAAAAGTATTCATTTTAATTCTTAAATTTATGTTAGGATTAATCCATTATCGAATCTGAACAGTTCTTGAAGTGAAGTTTCATACACACTGGCAAAGCAAAATCATGTATAATTCCACTCTCAGTGTACTTTGACTCATTCTACTCCCACTCAACAATGAGCAAACATGATGCTGGGGAAGGGGCTCCCATCAGATCAAGCAAATGGCTTTAGAAGGAAGGCACATCCAGAGATGAGGGGAGAGAAGAACACAGGTCTACCCAGCTCCAAATCAACTCATAGCCCAGGGATGCCGCAGCTATGGTCTGTTTTGAACTAGCAGCCCTCTTCAGAGAAAGAAGTGCGGCCCAGAGCACAAGCTTGACTAAAACCTCACAGGGAGACTCAGGGGCAGAACCCTCAGTCTATTACTGGTCTACCAGGCTGGAGCCTGCCTACCAGGGTGACACCAAAAGAGGGTGCTAGCCCCATTCCTGATGGACTAGCCAGTGAACACATGAAGGAATGTGAGGGCTGTGGCAGGAGTAGCCAGAAAGCCTAAGTGGCAACACTTTCAGGTGCTGGTTCTGCCCCTGACCATTTTTAATAAATGTTGCCACACCTTTGTTTAAGAACATCACAGAGTCAGCAGCTGTTTACACGGAGAGCACAGAATGTCCCCCAACTCCCACCTCCATTCCTCTTCATCCAAGAGCTCAAAATGACCCACACCTGACCAAAATAGGGCACATACTATGATTATCATGCTGTGTTCCAAAGTCTCTAAGCCTTGACAAGTCCTTTCTGGCAGAGCCTACAAAAGAAGTATCATTTTCCAGAGCAAACTTCTGGGTCAAGGAACTGTTTTTTTCTTCCAAACCATCACAGACTGATATTTTGATTAAAAAAAAAAGCAATAAAAAATAATCACAGGAATGTCAAATTACCGTAAGAATTTCTAAACACCAGTTCTCACTTTCCGTGCTTACCTCCTGATGGTATAAACACCCTTTCAGTAGTAATGCTCTGGGGCAGGGGTCAACAAAAGTTTCTTACAGTGCCAGTTAGTAAATATTTTAGGATGGTGGCTACATGGTCTCTGTCACAACTCAACTCTGCTGTCGTAGGGCAAAAGCAGCCACAGACAACATGTGAAAGAACGAGCATGGCCACGTTCTGCTTCATTTACAAAACAGGTGGCTGGCCTATGGGCCAACGTTTGCTGACCCTAGCTTAAGAGAGCTGTGGGTTACAACCTACATGCTTCACTCTTCCTCCACCCTGCCTCCAGGCTCTGTGGAGATGAAAAGCCAGAGTATGAAACCTTGACACTTTCCGGGCCACTTCAATTGCTATGAAATCTCATGGTACAAGTCTGTTCTTCAGTGACATGTTTTTGCATCTCCAGTGGTTTTCCTTGATGGTCAAAGCCAAACCTAAACTGTAAATTCTACACATATAACACCATGGAAGAGAACAATAAATATGAAAGAGGGTTACAAACCAAACTCTAGAAAAGCGTATGGCCTGGAGGCTAGGCCAATGCAGGTGGTGTCATAGGAAGCCGTGAATTCCCACCACAGGGTCTCCAGGAAGCAGAAGGCCATGGTTGCTGGACACTGGCAGGAACAGATAGCCATGCAGGCCACATCCCCGAAAGAAGAAAAACTGAAACAAAACGGCAACATCTGTATTACCAGGAAACAGCCCCATGTATTCCCATCCCACACCCAGACACAACCTTACCTCAATTCTGCACTTGCTTGGCTTTAAACAGTCCTGTAGCTATTTGTTGCAGGTATATTGTCTCTTCAGTTTGACCTATTCCTGACACTGTCTTTCTCCTACTTCCTTTAAAATGTCTAGCAGTCTTAGTCAATGACAGCCTGTGATCACTTATTTATTCATGCATGAGGGATGCATATTCTATTAGGGGGAATTAGCCTCAGACTTCTCCACATATACTAAGAAAACGTTTTTCTTCTTTAATCTACATCAACAGATTTCCTAACGTTAAATCATCCTGGCATCCTAAAATAAACCCTTGTTGGATCTAAGTTCCTACATATTCATCAACTGCTGGATTTAGTTTGCTAACATTTTAATTGGGACTTTTGTGTCTATGCAAATAAGACTGGCCTATAATTTTCCTTTCTTATACTGTCTTCATCTGATTATGGTATTTAGGTTATTCTGGTCTCATAAAATAAATACAGAGTTTTTCTTCTTTTTCTACTCCCTTTTGAGCTGTCATGCTATCATTTCAAGTTCAGGGTACGGGGGCTCTAGATCACCTATCTGTGTGTCTACTGACTCCCACTCACTGTGGAATGTCTCCTCTTGTGTTTTGCTGAGAGCTCATCCCTATGGGACATTTTTTGTAAGAATCCCCTGAGGCCCGAGTTGTGACACACTTCTTCCAGTGTGGTTCTGCATTTGCTCTGGCTGCCTACCACAGCAGTGTCATCACTCTGGGACCAATACCAATGTTTCAACCTTGGCTTAGGAGTTCCTAGACTTTGAGGAGTATACACTCCAACTTCAATCTTTTACAAGGCACAACAACAACATTTCAATTTCTTAGGTGAAATTTATTTTTCCTTCCCACACAAAGCCAAGTAGAGGTGAGTTACCCTGTATCAATGGGAAAACTATTTCCCTCACCTATCACCATTTCATTAGGTTGTGGCCTGACAAGAACTTTCCTTTATGCAAGAGTTTTTGTTTTGTTTTTTTTGACACAGGGTCTCACTCTGTCGTCCATGCTAGAGTGCAATGGCACAATCTCAGCTCACTGCAAACTCAATCTCCTAGGCTTAAGCCATCCTCCCGCCTCAGCCTCCCAAGTAGCTGGGACTACAGTTGTATGCCATCACACCTGGCTAATTTTTTGTGTTTTTGTAGAGATGGGGTCTCTCCATGTTTCCCAGGCTGGTCTCGAACCACCGGGCTCAAGCAATCTGCCTGCCTCAACCTCCCAAAGTGCTGGGATTACAGGTGTGAGCCACGGCACCCAGCCACAAGGCTCTTGTTCTGACACTCCATCCTATGTAAGCCCAAACCAAGCCCCAATTTTACGGTGACTGAATGCCAGGAGCCTCAGTGTCCGCTCACACACTTACTACCTTAATATTCTGCCCCCTTTTCATTTCTAGCATCTTAGGATTTCTTTCTTTCAAGATTAACTACATATTTAAAGTAATGGTTGATATGTATTTACCCTCATTTCTGGGTGTTTTCAGTAGGAGGGTTTTAAGGTCATGTTGTCCTACCATCTTTTTGAAACTGTAACTCCCTACATAAAAACTTTTCCAATCTAAAAAAAAGGACAACTCTCCTCCTTATGGAAGAAATCCTTCAACAGGGTCTAGCCACTCTAGGATGGATGTGTTTCTATTTGAAAGAGGACCCCTGTTGTGGGTTGAGTGTGTCCCCCCAAAAAGATTTACTGATGTCTTAACTCAAAGAAATAGAGTCTTTGAAGATGTAACCAAGATAAAATGAAGTCATACTGGATTAGGGTGGGCCATCATCTAATGATTAGTATCCTTATACAAAAGGAAATTTGGACACAGAGACATAGGGAAGAAGACCATGCGACCATGGAGACAGAGACTGCAGTAAGGCATCTACAAGCCAAGGAAAACCAAGGATTGCCAATGACTGCCAGAAAGTAGCAGAGCTGTTAGGGAAGGATTCTTCCTTAAAGTTTGTAGAGGGAACATGGTCCTGTGACACCTGTGAGAGAATGAATTCTGCTGTTTGAAGCCAATTTGTGGTAATTTGTTATGGCAGTCGTAGGGAACTAACACACTCCTTAACTATTAAAAGCTATGGTACTGCTCACCTGTAAGAAAAGAAAGTCTGTTTCCTCTGCAAAAATAATTGTAAATATTTAATTCAAAATTACAAATGAGTAGAACATTTTTTATTCCTTTTTCCAAAATACTACTGAAGTATCCAGGATTTAAATCTGAAGTCTTAGACTTCTTTTTTCTGTGAAAAATAGCTTTTAACAGAGAAAAGCTTTCCTATTTGAAGTACAGTACAAATCAGCTAATCACAGCATAGTAAAGGAGAGACCATCAAGGACAGCATGTTCAGGCCCCCAGAGAAAGGGGCTGCACATGTGGGCAGATGCAACTCAGTGTTTGCTCCTGAACATCCAGAGCCCACATCACCAGGTGACAGCTGCATGTGCCTATTATTTGTCACCCCCTTCAGGACATGGCCCTTCTAGCCTGACATTACCACCTAGCCTGGTGTCAGGGCTGGACTTTTCCTTTTGTTTTTATAATTCTGAGACTGAATTCCCCTAAAAGGACCTCAGCTTAGCAGGTCAACTAAAAATTCACTATTCAAGGAGAACAAAAGGGGGCCAGGCAAGGTGGCTTATACCTATAATCCCAGGGCTTTGGAAGGCCAAGGCAGGAGGATCACTTGAGCCTAGGAGTTCAAAACCAGCCTGGGCAACATGGCAAGACCCTGTCTCTAAAAAATAAAAATAAATTAGCTGGGGGTAGTGGTGTGTAGACTCAGCTACTTGGGAGGCTATCTATCAATCAATGTATCTATCTAATCTACCTGTCTATCTAGAGACAAGGTCTCTGTCCCCCCAGTTTGGGGGACAGAGTTCCAGCTACTTGGGCGGCTAAGGTGTGGACATGGCTCACTGCAGCCTTGACCTCCTGGGCTTGAGCAATCCTCCCACCTCAGCCTCCCAAGTAAGCTGGAACTACAGGTGCACCCTACCATACCTGGGTTATTTTTAATTTTTTTGTAGAGATGGGGTCTCATCCTGTTGCCCAGGCTGGTCTTGAACTCCTGGACTCAAGCGATCCTCCCACCTTAGCCTCCCAAAGTGTTGGGAGTACAGGCGTGAGCCACTGCACCCAGCTGAGACCCTGTCTCTAAAAATAAAATAAAAAATAAAAATATAAGGAGAGCAAAAGGGACTTGCTAAGTAAAGGTCTAGATACAAAAGAAAATAGACATAAACTCTAACAAGCCATTTTCATATTCTAAAATCTGCCTTGCCCCTGATGCCTCCATAGAATGACTTGCTTCTTGCTCTGAGTCCTAGAACAGGAAATTTTATAACCCATAAGAAGCAGACTTTGGTGCCTAACTGCCTGCATTCAAATCCTGGGCTGACCAGTTACTAACAGTGTAACCTTAGTTAAGTTTTTTTACCTCAGTTTCCTCCTCTGCAAAACAGGTGTAACACTATTACCTACATTATAAGCCACATAAAACACAGAACAGTGCCTGGCATATAGAAAACACTCAATAATATCAGTTACTATAACCAGGATTATTGTAATCACTTGATTCCTACTTCCAATGGAGCATTTTCCCCACTGTATTGTAGTTAGTTATATATTTCTCTTGTTACCTCGTTAGACTTTAAGTTCCTTGAGAAGAGAGACCTCCTCTCACTTATTTTTCACTCCCCTGCTCCTGTCATGTAATAAAAATTTTTAAATGACAGGGTGCAGTGGCTCATGCCTGTAATCCCAGCACTTTGGGAGGCCAAGGTGGGCAGATTACCTGAGGTCAGGAGTTCAAGAGCAGCCTGGCCAACATGGTGAAACCTCGTCTCTACTAAAAAATTCAAAAATTAGCCGGGCCTGGTGGTAAGCGCCTATAATCCCAGCTACTCAGGAGGCTGAAGCAGAAGAATCACTTGAACCCAGGAGGCAGAGGTTGCAGTGAGCAGAGAGTGCACCACTGCACTCCAGCCTGGGCCACAAAAGCGAAACTGTCTCAAAAAAATAAATAAAAATTAAAAAGTGAAAAATTAAAACATAAAAAGTGAAAAAATTAAAAAGCAAAAGTATAAAGTATAAATGAAATTTTTTTCTTATTTTCTTGGCTTTCTAACTCTCATTATTTTCCCTTCCCAACATTATAATCCAGTATCTCCTCCCCTCTTACCTTTTCTCTTTCCCTGCATCTGAGTGGAAAAAAACTACAAAACTAAAGACATGAACCCAGGTCTCCCAATGCTCATGGGCACTCCACTAACAGAAGTTAAGAGCTGGAGCAGCCATGGCTGGGCGTGGTGGCTCACACTTGTAAACCCAGTACTCTGAGAGGCTGAGGTGGGTGGATCACCTGAGATCAGGAATTCGAGATCAGCCTGGGCAACATGGTGAAACCCCATCTCTACTAAAAATATAAAAATTAGCTGGGCATTGTGGCATGCACCTATAATCCCAGCTACTCAGGAGGTCGAGGCACGAGAATTGCTTGAACCCAGGAGGCGGAGGTTGCAGTGAGCCAAGATGGTGCCATTGCACTCCAGCCTAGGTGACACAGCGAAACTCTATCTCAAAAAGAAAAAAAAAAAAAAGCTGGAGCAACCATCCCTGAGGCTCTAAGAAAACCCATTTCTTTCATGATTCTGTTGTGGACACACATGACCTCAGACCACTGATGCTAGATCTACTTTTAATACACAATGTTATCAGCATAAGATTACCACTACATGTAGTTAAAAATAATCCAAATTTTGCTAATATTCTGAAAAAGTGAATATGCTCACTTACTGTATACTAAAGTCACGGCCTTCTGCAGAACCTCGACCTGGATATTGGGCCAGTCGCAAGGCTAAACTCTTGAGCCGTCTCCTCCATTCCAAAAAATCTTGGGTGTGGTAAAAATCAGTAGAGGCTGAGAGGGGCAGTCCATCCCTTACCCGTACCACGCAGGCAAAAAAGATCATGGACATGGTCCACAAGAGAAGTCATGAGGACACCTGAAGAAAGCAAGGTCACCTTGTTACTGAGGCTCAAATGACAGTGCCAGAAATACCCCCACCCGTGAAATGCCCACTTTAGGGATTTTCACCCTCATTCCCACTATAATTGCAAATGTTGCTTTTATTGTTATTTCCCTGGCCTCTACTGCTACATCACTCCCAATTTTCCTCCCTTTATCATCCTCCCTGCCTTTTCTGCACTTGTAATTCTCTTTTTATTTTTCTCTAATGAGTCTCTCCCTTTCCAGAATTAAGCCAACTGGGATGATAGGGAAAGGAATACAGAATGGAAGCAGGACCAGAGGGCTCAGGAGCAACAATAGTAATGGCAGGTAGCAGGACACAGACACAGCAAGACAGTCCTAAAGAGACAAGAAGCACCAGATACTGAAGCGGCAAGGATTGAGGTCCAGTGACCTGTGCACTTCAGGTCACCCACGGAGATAGGCACTAAGCAGTTTAGTTGCCATATCCTCACTTGCGAGGAGATAGAAGAAGGTGGAGAGATTCTGAGCATCTAACCTAATGCTGGTGACAAGGAGAGCAGAAGGCAAAAATGAAACCTCCAGATCATGTCCTTCTGAATTTCTGCAAATGTTTGACATAGAGCCAGTCTTCAAAGTGATGACTGAGTCCCTACAGATGGCTAAAGGCAATCATTTAGCAAATTATATTACAGTAAGATTATAAATATTTGGCCATGATATGTGAATACCATTAAGAAACAGAAAGAAACAGATCTGAACCCTCATGGTGCCTTGGGCAAATTGGAAAAGGATGTCTCTCTTGGTGGAAACAGGCCTGCACCAATTCTGCTGGCAGAGTCTGGCTGTATTAGCCCTAGCTGTAACTCTGCAGGGTGCTTGTTCAGGGCATAACTTGTATATCTGTGAGTGGCAACCCTGCAATTAGGGATTAGTGAGGTGGCCATTACAGCTCAGATGAGTCTTTCCAACAGGATGTGTCCACACATCCTATTTCACAAATCCTCTACTTGACAGGATCCTCTACTGTCAGGCCCTTTACTTGATAGGATGATAACAGGATACCAATGCACCTCTTTTCCAAAGAACTCTAGGGATGCAACCTTATTTGGCATCTCAGTTCTTCATCTCAGACTCCCAGGATGCACACTACTCTTGATCTCTGTACCTCTATGCATTCTTCACTTGTGTCTGCAGTGTCACTCCTCCGATCTCCCCACATCCAAATCCAAATCAAAGACTGTCTCAAATCCACCTTCTCAGACTTGTCCAGCTGGAAGTACTTTCTCCCTCTTTTAAATTCTTAGGAAACCTACCTTTTTGTTCTCTATTTTACTGATTTTGCATTTCCACTACCTAAATATAAGTTCTAAGAATAAAGACCATGTCTGGAATGGATGAATGAATGAATAATTATCACCACAATATACATGTAGAAACTGCAGTGATACAAAAACACAAAGGAGGCAAAAAGAAAAATTAGGCTACCAGCCAACAGATACTACACAGTCCATTTGACCCATTTCTCCACACCTTCCATTGGGGAGTAAAAATGTGGAAAGCCCCTGGAAAAGTACACACACACAGAAAAGCTACTAAGTTCCCAGCACCAATGGCAGGGCCAGGTCAACTGCCAGAAGACACTATGGGTTCTACAGCAGACGCCTGCCTGGCCAATGATGAGACCACAAGCACCACAAAGGGAATCAGGGAACAAATGTAGACAGGTTAATTGTTCTATCTTCTATATTTTTGTAAGTAGTTGAAATATTTAATTTTAAAACATTTTCTAAAAAGAGTTATAGGGCACAAAGCCCTGACAGACATAGGGAAAGGCTACAAGATCAATTTGAGACCAGGGCTTAGGCTCTTAACAGTAACTCCAACGAGAACCATAAGCCAAGATATGAAGACATTGAGGCCAAAAAGAGACAGTCAATGAGATACCAAAACAGTTAGAGACAGGACAGAAACACCCCAAAGCAAAATAAGAAAGGTACTTTTTTGGGAGCCAAGTAAACTGTACGCTCCTCTAAAGGAAAGCAGTGTGCACTGACTCCAAATGTCAATTCCAAAACATCTTCTGTAGTTCTGTCTTTATGGAGCATCTACCTTATGCCAGGTATTGTCTTAAGCTAATAAAAAAGAAAAGGGTGACATTTTCAAGCGATGGTAATCAAGAGAACCAGTTTTACCACTCTCTAAAGGACCCAAATGTCCCCTCCAGGTTCTCTACTTCTCCATCCTATCCTTTGGTGATCAAACTTGCTTTTCCTCAAACATTAGTATTCAAGATAAATAAATACCCCTCCTGTTTTTCAGTTCTATCAAGTTACTAGTACTGCAAACTAGTGAAACCTCCATCTATTTTTTAAAAGTCTTTTAAAAATATTTGTGATGGTTTAATGAAGGTGACACTGTGATACTAACTTGTTTGTGCGTATTTGCCAGTGTATGTGAATGTACAGGATGGCAGCTGCCTGAAGGGTTAAAAGATTTTATAGGCTGCCACAGAAGAGTCTAAGAATGAAGACGACATCCTTGACATTGTTTTCCTTTGTAAAAATATACTTTGTATTCCAAAAGACGGAAAAAAAAAAATACAAAAAGGAAGGGGCTTATCTTTACAGAGATTTGATATTTGTGAATTCAGGTTATGAGCTATTATGAGACAGCCTGTACTCAAATAAGAGATATGACCACTGCTCAAAACAGAATGAACTTCTGTTTCTGGAAAGATGAAGTAGAATTACTTTTCCCTGCTTCTCCCATGATATACCCTGGACATTACATATAAAATAAACATTCAAAAATTCTGACCAGCCTGGCCAGCAAGGCAAAATCCTGTCTCTACTAAAAATACAAAAATTAGCCAGGTGTGGTGGCACACACCTGTAATCCCAGCTACTCAGGAGGCTGAGGCACAAGAATCACTTGAACCCAGGAGGGAGAGGTTGCTGCAGTAAGCCGAGATTGTGCCATTGTACTCCAACCTAGGTGACAGAGTGAGACCCTGTTTCAAAAATAAAAATAAAAATTCTGAAAGGTGAAGAAGGAAGACTGGCTAGGGACCTTGGGATTTGAGGAATGACACATCTGTGAGTCTGCTGAGTTTATTTTTTCTTATTTGTTTGTTTGTTTGTCTCACATATCACAGACTGGGTGTTAGAGAAGCTAGCAAGAAATGCCAATGGGTCAATGGGTACAGACCGGAAAAAAAAAAAAAAAAAGTCAAAAAAACTTTGTTCTCTCCAGTCAAAAAAACTAGAAAAGGTAAAGCATAACAAAACAAAAAACTTTTAGATAAAAATCTGCTCTACTCCAGCCAAACATCACAAAAAACAACAACAACAACAACAACAAAAACTGTAGCCACCACACACCTGCCAACGAAGGCCAAGTGAACAGCCTAGACTTTCACCACTGCCCTGCAGTAACAAGATGCCCCATTCTCCACCTTCCATCCGCCGGGGTAGCATCAGAGAAGGCCAAGTAGCGGGTTAGAGGGCAGTAATGAGCCATTCTCTCCCACCACGTCACTGGGCAGACAGAATTCCTATCTCTCCCCAGCAATGATGAGCAGTCCCTTTCCCCCAGGGTGTCAACAGAGGCCATGTAGGGAACCTGGACTTCTACATCCATTGGGCAGTAATAAGACAGTCCCTCGCTTCCCCTGCTGGAGTGGTATCAAGAAAGACCAGCTAAAACAGAAGATTTTAGTAAGATTCATATCTCATAATATCCAAAATGTAAGTTTCAATAGAAAATCACTGGCTATACTAAGAACCAGAAAAATCTCACCTTCAATGAGAAGAGACATTAACTGATGCCAACATCAAGATGACAGAGATACTAGAATTATCTACAAAGAGTTTAAAACAGCCACCATAAAAATGATTCAATGGGCAATTATAAACTGCTTCCCAGGCTAGAATGCAGCAGTGCAATCATGGCTCACTGCAGCCTCAATCTCCAGGACTCAAGCAATCCTTCCACTTTAGCATGCCGAATAGCTGGGAATATAGGCACACATCACTACATTTTTTTTTTTTTAGACACAGGGTCTCGCTATGTTGCTCAGGCTGGTCTTGAACTCCCAGGCTCATGTGATCCTCCCACCTTAGCCTCTCAAAGTGCTGAGATTATAGGGGTGAGCCACCATACCCAGCCACTTTTAAAAAATGAAAAATAAAAACTCTCAGTAAAGAAACAGAAGACACAAAAAACTAAATGGAGATTCTAGAATTAAAAATAAACTGAGACAGCCAGGCTTGGTGGCTCACGCCTGTAATCCTGGCACTTTGGTAGGCCAAGACAGATGGATCACTTGAGGTCAGGAGTTCGAGACAGCCTGGTCAACATAGTAAAACTTCATCTCTACTAAAAATACAAAAATTAGCTGGGCATGGCGGCACACACCTGTAGTCTCAGATACTTGGGAGGCTGAGGCAGGAGAATTGCTTGAATCCGGAGGCTGAGATGGCAGTGAGCCAAGATCACGCCACTATACTCCAGCCTGGGCTACAGAGTGAGACTCCATCAAACAAAACAAAACAAAACAAAACTGAGGCCAGGTGCAGTGGCTTACATCTATAATCCTAACGCTTTGAGAGGCCAAGGCAAGAGGATCACTTGAGACCAGGAGTTTGAGACCAGCCTGGACAACATAATGAGACCCCATCTGTATGAAAATAAATAAATTAATTAATTAAAGTAAAAAACGCAATGGATGGGCTCAATAGAAATATGGAAGGGGGAGAAGAATGAATGAGTAAACATGAAGACAGAATACAGAAATTACTCAATCTGAACAATATGAGGGGAACTAGATTGAAAAATATTTCACAGACACTTAGAGACCTGTGAGACTATAAAAAATGACCAAATATTCCTGTTACTTGAGTCCTGGAGGACAAAAGAAAGAAGACAGGGATGAAAAAGTATTCAAAGAAATAATTTCTGAATATTTCCCAAAACTGTGCAAAAGATATAAGCCCAGAGATTCAAGAAACTGAACAAATCCCAGAAAGGATAAACCCAAGAAACCCATGCCAGCACACAGACAGAAGCCCAACTTATGAAAACTAAAGATACAGAAAAAATCTTGAAAGCAGCAAGAGAAAAATAATACCTTACCTATAAGGGGAAAACAATTCAAATGACAGCAAATTTCTCACAGAAACCATGGAGGCCAAAAGGAAGTAGCACATTTTTTCCGAGTACTAAAAGAAAAGACCTGCCAACCCAGAATCCCATATTCAGCAAAAATATCCTTCAAGCAGCCAGGTGCAGTGGCATGTGCCTGTAGTCCCAACTACACTGCTTGAGCCCCAGGAGTTCAAGTTCAGCCTAGGCAACATAGCAAGACCTTGCCTCAAAAAAAAAAAAAAAAAGGAATAAAAGAAAAATTAAAGCATACTTAGATGAAGGAACATTAAAGGAATTTGTCAAGAAGTTCTCTAAACAGAAAGGAAATGATAAAAGAAGAAATCCTGGAACATCAGGAAGAAAGAAAGAACAATAGAAAGGGTAAAAACTTTTAAAAATATGACAGATTAATCTCTCATGTGTTTTCTAAATGATGTTTGGTAAATGAAGCAATAATTACAATGTCTCATGTGGTTCTCAACATATGTAAAGAAAATATTTAAGACAATTATAAATGGGAGGGTTCAAAGACATAAAAGGAGGTAAAGTTTCTACATTTCATTTGAAATAGTAAAACACTGACATCAGGCGACCACGACAAGTCATACACATACACACACACACACACACACACACACACACAAAAACACATACACACCCCACTAAAAAGCTATACAAAGAGATATACTAAAAAACACTACAGATTATAAAATGAAATTACTATTTTTTGAGACAGGGTCTTACTCCGTCACCCAGTCTGGAACACAGTGGCACAATCATGGCTCACTGCAGCCTCGACCTCAAGTCATCCTTCTGCCTCAGCCTCAAGGCTCAAGTGATCCTTTTGCCTCAGCCTCCCAAGCAGCTGGAACTACAGACATGTACCACTATACCCAGCTAATTTTTTTAAAGATGTATTTTGTAGAGACAGGGTCTTACTATGTTGCCACGGCTGGTCTTGAATTCCTGTTCTCAAGCAATCTGCCCATCTCAGCTTCCCAAAGTACTGGGATTACAGGCATAAGCCACTAGGCCTGGCCTAAAATGTAATTATTTTAAAATGTTCAAATTACTCACAAGAAGTCAAGGAAAAGAAAATGGAGAAATAACAACAACAACAACAACAAGCAGAACAAACACAAAACAAAAAAGGGCAGACTTATTCCCTAATATATATCAATAATTACATTACATGTAAACGGTCTAAATATGACAATTGAAGACAGAGACTGACAGTAGGTAAAAGACATGAACCAATTATATACTATCTACATGAAATTCACTTCCAATATAACAATATAGATAGGTTGAAAGTAAATGGATGGAAAAAATATAGCATGTAAACATTAATCAAAAGAAGCAAGAGTTATATTATCATCAGATAGACTTCAGAGCAAAGAAAATGTCCAGGAACAGAGAAGGATATTACATAATGATAAAAGAATAAGTCCACCAAGAAGGCATAATAATCCTAAATGTGTTTGCACCAAACTTCAAAGATGTAAGTAAGTGAAGCAAAAACTAATAAAGTGAAAGGAGGAACAGACAAATCCATAGTTGTAGCTGGAGAGTTCAACTACCTCCACCTCAAAAATTGATAAGACAAGTAAACAGAAATCAGCAAAGATTTTTAAAAATAACTAAAAAACACTATCAACTAAAGGATATAATCATCATTTATAACATTCCATCCAACAACAGAAGAATTCCTTTCAAGACCCCACAGAATAGGCTGGACACAGTGGCTCATACCTGTAATGCCAACCCTCTGGGAGGCTGAGGTGGGAGGATTGCTGAGGACAGGAGTTTAAGACAAGAAACCACAGAATATCTACCAAGACAGACCATATCCTGGGCTATAAGACAAACCTCAATAAATTTAAAAGAATTCATACAATGTGTGTTATATGACCACAATGTAATCAAATTGTAAATTAATAACAGAAAGGTAATGAAAACCTCCAAACACTTGAAAATTAAGCAAACACTTTTAAATAATTCATAGGTTAAAAACGAAATATCAAGGAAATTTTAAAAATACATTGAACTGGATGAAAATGAAAATATATCAAAATTTGTGGCACACAGCTAAAGCAGTACTGAGAGGGAAATCCATAGCACTAAATGCTTACGTTCAAAAAGAAGAAAAGTCTCAAAACAATAATTTAAGCTCACAGGTCAAGAAACTAGAAGAAGAGCAAAATAAGCTTAAATCACAAACATGGAAGGAAATCACAGGGTAGAAATCAATGAAATGGGAAATTTTAAAAATAGAGAAAAACCAATGAAACAAAAAGTTGGTTCTTCGGACAGAGTGATACTTCATCTCAAAAAAATTATATTTCTATGTACTAACAATGAACATATGGAAACCAAAACTTAAAATATCATTTATAATCACTCTAAAAAATAATCTCAATAAAGCTATAATTTTTAAAATAAAATGCTTAGATGTAAATCTAACAAAACATATACAGAACTTGTATGCTGAAAACTACAAAACATTCCTGAAGTCGAAGTGCTAAATAAATGGGGAGATATATCATGTTTTATGGATTGGAAGAGTCAACATAGCAAAGATGTCAATTCTCCCCCCAAGTTGATATACAGGTTTAATGTAACTACTGAAAAAAGAGTTTGTGGCTATAGATAAGATTATTCTAAAATGCATATGGAAAGGCAAAGAAACTAAAATAGCTAAAGCAATTCTGAAAAAAGAATAAAATAGGAAAAACCACGCTATCCTACTTCAAGACTTATTATACAGCTATAGTAACCAAGATTGTGTGGTATTGTCAGAAAAATAGACATAGATCAATGAAACAGAATACAGAATCCAAAAATATACTTACATAAGTATATCTAACTGATTTTTTTACAAAGTGCAAACGTAATTTAAGGGAGGAGGGGTAGTCTTTTCTACAAATAGTGCCGGGAGTAAAAAGAAAGAATCTTAACCTAAACCTCACATCTTACATAAAAATTAACTCAAGATTTATCATAGATTTAAATATGAAAAATAAAACTATAAAACTGGAGAAAACATAGGAGGAAATCTTCAGGACCTACGGCTTGGTGAGGAGCTCTTAGATATGACACCAAAAGCATAATCCATAAAGATAATTCAGAAAACTGGACTGCAACAAAATTGTACACTTTTTCTCTACGAAAGCCCATCTGAAGAGGATGAAAAGACAAGCTAGAAATTGGGAGAAAACATCTGTAAACCACATATCTGATAAGCAACTCAAACCTAGACTGTATAAAGAACTCTTGAAATTCAACAGTGAAAAAATACAAACAATCCAATTTTAAAATGGGAAAAACACACATACAGACATTTCACCAAAGAGGATATATGGATGGTAAATTAGAGCATGAAAAGATACTGAGCTATTATGAAAATGCAACTTGAGAGCCCAATGAGATAATACTACCTACCCATCAGAAGAGCTAAAATGATAAATAGTGACAGTATCAAATACTGGCAAGCATGGAGAGAAACTGGATCTCTCATGCATTACTGGACTGTAAAATGGTATACTCTAGAAAAGTTTGGGCCAGGCACAGTGGCTCACGCCTGTAATCCTAGCACTTTGGCAGGCTGAGGTGGGTGGATCACCTGAGGTCAAGGGTTCGAGACCAGTCTGGCCAACATGGTGACACCCCGTCTCCATCAAAAACACAAAAATTAGCTAGGCGTGGTGGTAGGCACCTGTAATCCCAGCTACTTGGGAGGCTGAGGCAGGAGAATTGCTTGAACCTGGGAGGCAGAGGTTGCAGTGAGCCGAGACTGCACCATTGTACTCCAGCCTGGGCGAAAGAATGAGACTTTGTCTCAAAAAAAAAAAAAAACAGTTTGGCAGTTTATTTTAAAACTAAACATGGAATTACTGTACAATCTACCAATCACACTCCTGGTATTTACCCCAGAGAAATAAAAACTCATGTCTACACAAAAACCTCTGTATAATTGCTCATTGCAGCTTTATTTATAACCAAACCTGGAAACAACTAACATGTCCTACAAATAGTGAATGGTTAAACAAACCACAGTATATTCATTCCATGGAATACTACTCAGCAAAGAAGAGGAATAAACTACTGTGCTGGTGCACAGAACAACGTGAATGGATCTCAAGTGCATTATGCTTGGCTGTAAAAAGCCAGTATCAAAAGGTTATATACTATATGCATCCTTTCATGTAACATTCTTGAAATGACAAACTTAGAGAAATGGAGGGCTGATAAACAGTTGTCAGAGGTTAGGGATGGTAGAGAAGCGGGGAACAGGTGTGACTATGAATGAATAGCCAAAGGCAGATCTTTGTGGGGATGGAATAATTCTGTATCTTGATTGCTGTGATGATTACAGGAATCTACACATGATAAAGTGACAGTACTACACACACACACATACACACACACACACAGAGACACACACACTTTATACCAACATCAATTTCCTGGAGTTGGTATTGTACTAGAATTATATAACATGTAATCAGTGGGGAAAACTAGGTGAAGCATACATGAGACTTCTCTGTACTACCTTTGCAAATTCCTGCAACTATAATTACCTTAAAATAAAAGCTGGGAAAAAAGTATTAACTTAAGATCTTCACGTACTGGTTACTTAAATTATGCTCATACTTTTTTGTTTAAATATCATTTTTAAATATCTCCACCAATGGAACAATAATCTTATCTGCTAATTAACTATAATTTTGATGTTTTATGCATGAACATTGAAGGGCACACTTCATAGTGAATAGCTCCTTAACTACATGACATTTCCAAACTGGAAGGTACTATAATCTCAGGACTCTTTGAAATAAAGCTGCTCAAAGATAACTAGTATTCGACTTAAAACAGGAAAGTGGCTGGGTGTGTGGCTCACACCTGTAATCCCAACACTTTGGGAGGCAGAGGCAGGCGGATCAGCTGAGGTTGGGAGTTCGAGACCAGCCTGACCAACATGGAGAAACCCCGTCTCTGCTAAAAATACAAAATTAGCCAGGTATGGTGGTGCATGCCTATAATCCCAGCTATTCTGGAGGCTGAGGCAGGAGAACAGCTTGAACCCAGGAGGCAGAGGTTGCAGTGAGCTGAGATCGTGCCATTGCACTCCAGCCTGGGCAACAAGAAGGAAACTCCATCTCAAAAAAAAAAAAAAAAAAACTAGGGCCGGGCACAGTGGCTCACGCCTGTAATCCCAGCACTTTGGGAGGCCAAGGCGGGCAGATCACGAGTTCAGGAGATCAAGACCATCCTGGCTAACACGGTGAAACCCCATCTCTACAAAAAGTACAAAAAAATTAGCCAGGCATGGTAGCAGGCGCCTGTAGTCCCAGCAACTCAGGAGGCTGAGGCAGGAGAATGGTGTGAACCTGGGAGGCAGAAGTTGCAGCGAGCCGAGGTAGAGCCACTGCACTCCAGCCTGGGCGACACAGCGAGACTCCGTCTCAAAAAAAAAACAAACAAAAACAAAAAACAAAAAAAAAAAACTAGGAAAGCAGGCTGAGCATGATGGCTCATACCTGTCATCCCAGCACTTTGGGAGGCCGAGGTGGGAGGACTGCTTGAGCCCAAGAATTTGAGACCAGCCTGGGCAACACAATGATACCCCATCTCTACAAAAAATTTAAAAAAAAAAAAAAAAAGCCAGGCATGGTGGCACACACCTGTGGTTCCAGCTACTCAGGAGTCTGAGGTGAGAGTCTTGAGCTCAGGAGGTCAAGGCTGTGTGAGCTGTGACTACATCACTGCACTCCAGCCTAGGCAACAAAGTGAGCCCCGGTCTCAAAAAAAAAAAGAAAAGAAAAGAAAAGAAAATCAACTCCACAAGGACAAAGGAAGCTTCAGAACGTTCACACAAAGAGACACTGGAATGTCTTCCAGATCTTAGCAGATCCTTCCACAAGGCAGCGGATGTCATAACCTACCACCTTGCCTGGGACATATTAGGAAGCACTCAGTAAACACTGCTAAGTAAATGAATGAATGACCTAAGGGCTACCTTATTTTTGCTCACTGAAACAAGAAATGCAGGTTTACAGATCCCTTGCCATAATTCTGATCAACAGTTTCAACACTTTTCCACAATAAATCTGTACTTGGAGAGAAAAAGAGAAAGATTTATACAGATGACATTTGTCTAAAAGTAGAGTGAAGTAGTAATCACATACACAGCATCCGTGTTACTAGTTTTATAAAAATATATTTTAATTTGCCTCCCTTATTTCCTAAATCCTCTTCCCAGCATCTGTTTGTAAACTGCTCATGCCATAGATTATCTCTGTTCTATCAACAAAGACTTTGTGCCTATGCTGCAGGCTACCCTTGTTTCTGCTTTTTCTTCCACCTTTTACCCTTAACCCCTCCTCAAGCCCCTACCACATGCACTGAGAGAGGGAGAGGCTGAGAGAGAGAAACAGAAAGAAAGAAAGAGAGAGATGACTGCACCTTGCAAAATAGGAATTTAGACAAAACAGGGTTCATTTGGCACACAAATATTCAAACACAAAGTGTTCACCATAAAGTATGTACAGAATACAGAAGACTCAAATACACAATACAGAAGACAAAACTGAGTTGTGTCACCCTTACTGAATTCACCTTCAGCCACAGGACTTGAGAACTGGTTACCAAATTTGTAGATTCTATTAAGGCTCCAAGTTGCTTGGGGATGGAGTGAACAGGAGGGTAGAGGTCAGTTTTGTCATTTGTGAGGAACTGAGAAGGATAGGGAACTAAACTTGATAGGACCTTTTACACTGATAATGTTATTAAATGCTTGTAACTATAAGGTAGACATAATCTACACTGGCTAGGTGGGAAAATTGCAGCTCTAAGGCTCAAGAGGCAGAGCCAGATTCAACCCACACTTCCTTACTTCAAATATTCTAAAGCTGACGATCTTTCCACCACATCCTTCTTCTATAAATCCAACCTTGGGGATTACAGCTACTCCCTTTCTCTAAAATAATTTCTTCTCCTTAGAGCACTAATAAGCTAATCAGAGACCTGTTGGTAGACGAAGGAGCCTGAGATTACACTTGTTACAACTGCTCTTTATCCACTGTATTACCTTGAAGTCAGGTTGTCCTCTCTCTGACCATGTTACTTTTTGAATATAGTTGATTTCTAAGTTATTCTAAGAGTGAAAAAACACTGAGACTCCAAGATGGCTTCTGTTGCAAGTACAAACACTTAAATCAGAGCTATTAGCAACATTGTCCAAAATGTACTTTCCAGAGGAAACTCTATTTGTTTATTTAATTCTATCTAGCAACGTTAAACCATTTCCAGTTGCTTCCATTTTCCATTTTACTAAAATTATCTTTAGCGGGATCAACTCTCCTCTGCAAAATGTAATTAAATATTATCCTCTATGTTGGTTCTGAGCTGTATTCTTTTCTGACCATGTCACAAATTTCACCAATTACTTTCCACACTGGCAAGTCTTTCGTGGCTTTGATTTCTACAAACCTAATTTTTCCCCAAGCGCTTTATCCTTCTGGCTCTGGAGGTACATGTGTAAATCTGTAATGAACACAAAACCTGTAATGGAACGTCCTACACCCAGTGCTCTGAAAAGTTGGTTCAGTGCATCCAATATTTAAAGTCTAGCCAATAGTGTATCCAATATTTAAACACTAGCATGCTAAGGGAAGTTTGCTATTCAGACTAAACAATGCTCTGACGTGAGATTCGTGAATGGTTAAAGAAACAGTCGTCCCTTTCTCACTCCCCATCTCTTCCAACTGGGAGAAGCCCTCGACGCCCATCTGTCAGCCCAGGGTTCCCGCAGGCGCGTGTCTTGGGTGGCCCCGGGGTCCAGGGAGAGGCTGGCGGGAGAAAGGGGACAGAGGACTCCAAGAAGCCCAGTGAAGCCCCGTGGGGAGCCCCATGGTCAAGGCCGGGCCTGAGGGCGGGGCTGGCCCTGGGCCGCCTCCACCTCTGGGCCCGCCCTGCGCCACACCCTAACCCGCCTGCTCTCGGCTAACGGGCCGCGGCACCCGCCTCCGCCCGTCAGCCCTCACCTCGCCCCGACGGCGGCCTTCGGAAGTCGGCGCCCGCCAGCTACCCGCCGCCTCCTCAGCAACCTTAGCCGACCGGGCTGCCCCGGCCCAGGTCACCGGCGGCCCAGGCGCAGGTAGGCGGTGGTGCGCGTGCGCGAGCCTTGAGCCCCCATTCGCTGCTGCTTAGCGACACCCGCACCCAAACCGACCAATCCCGGCGCGCCTCCACAGCCCCCGTCCAGGCGAAGGCGCGAATGTAGTGGTTGTTAAAGGGCTGCGACCCAAACTGAGAGTGAGCGTGACCGGGGCGCGCGCCTCCCAACTTTCTTCCCACCTCCCGGCTCTCACCGCGGCAGTTTGAGGTCCAAGCGTGTAATTCTCACGTCCGGAGATGAGAAGGAGCCTTCGTGGTATAAGCTCGATTCCTGCCGGGGTAGCAACCGGACCGACGTCTGGAGGCGGGGAGGCTCCGCGTGACAGTGTGATACTCCCGGGGCGTGTGTTCTGCGCTCCGCGCGGCTGGGCGGGAGGCCCGAGATAGGCAAACCAAAGAGCACAACCTACTGCCAGCCTGGATAGGGCGCCAAAGTCCGACCCAGGGGGACACACCCCAAGCTGGGGGCGGAGGCACCCACAAGTGGATGACCGGCTGGAAGGAGATTAGGTAGCAGAGTCCGTCCATTTATTCATTTAGCAAGTATTGAGCACCTGCTGTGTGCCAGGGCTTGTGGACAAAGCGAGGAATTTCTGACAGGAAAAACTATGTTAAGAGAGGAGGGCAGGGTGAGAGCACCCTTCAAACAATCAAACACCTGTATAAATACAAATTGTTCTTCAGGGAGGAGCAGGGGTTTTGAGAGAATTTACAGAAGCTTCTAGGCTGGTGTTGGGAATCACAGGAGGCTAACTAGGCAAAGGGGAGAGGAAGTGTGTTTCAGATGGAGAGATCAGCATGTATATAAGGACTCTGTGGAAGGCAGCAGAGCTCCTTTGAGGGATGAAAAGAAACCCAGACAGGGGGTAATGGAAAGTTAGTGCTTAATAGATACAGAATTTCAGCTGGAGAAGATGAAACAGTTCTGGAAATGGTTAGTAGTGATGATCGCACAACAATGTGAATGTACCAAATGCCACAGATCTGCACGCTTAAAAATGGTTATGTACATTTTACCAAAAAAGAAAAGAAACTCGGAGTTTAGAGAGTAAAGGAGTAGAGTGAGATCGACTAGAGCAAATAGAAGGAAGGGGCCAGACCATGTAGGATCTTATGGGCCATAGTGGAAAGTTTAGGACCATGGGACACTGATCAAAATTGCATTTTATAAAACTCACTTTGGCTGCTAAAGTGGAGATCAAAATGGAGAAATCTCAATAAAGCTATGGTGGGACTTCCCTGGGAGCCAGTGCAGTCATCTGAGCAAGAGAGAATGGAGCTGGAATGTGGACTGGTGTGAGACTGAAGAAAAAGAGATCTAAGCAGGCTGCAGAGAAATACAGGAACAAAATCAATAGGACTTGGTGATGAGTTGGATGTGAAGGGGCGATGAAGTAGCTTCAAGGATGAGGCCACTGTTCAGCCATGGATAAATGGATGGATGGTGGAGGGATTCACAGATATGGAGAACACTGGAAGAGGAGATAAAATGGATCTTGAGCTCCATCTTAGACAAGTTGAATTTGAGGCACCTTTGAGACTTGGTTAGGATTTTGCAATGATTCATTTTAGATGTCAACCTGACTAGGTTAAAGGATACTCAGATTCCTGGGGGAACATTATTTCTGGGTATGCCTATGAGGGTGTTCCCAGGAGATACTGGCATTTGAATCAATGCACTGAGTAAGAAAGATCTGTCCTCATCCAATATGGGCAGGCACCATCTAATAGATAGAACAAAAAGGCAGAGGAAAGGCAAATTCTCTGTTCTGGAGTTGGGACACCCCTCTTCTGCTCTTGGCATCAGAACTCCAGATTCCCCTAATCTCCTAACTCCAGGAGATTAGGTAGTAGAGTCCATCCATTTATTCACTTAGCAACTATTGAGCCTTTGGACTCCAAGACTTGTACCAGTGGTTCCCCAGGTTCTCCCGGCTTGGGCCTTGGACTGGGAGATACACCATTCAACTTCCCTGGTTCTGAGGCCAAGTCCAAGACAGGGTAGTCTTGAACTGAAGCACTCTACCAGCCTCCCTGGTTCTCTAGCTTGTAGATGGCCTATTGTGGGACTTCTCAGCCTCCATAACCATGTGAGCCAACTCCCCTAATAAATCCCCTCCCATATATATTTATAGATATAGATCTATATTGTAGATATATAGATGTCACATTGGTTCTTCCTTTCTGGAGAACCTTGACTAATACAGATGTCAACATAGCCGTTGTATATACAGGTTGCAGGTCAATGTAGAGGTCTGGGCTGGACACAGACTTTTTTTGAGGCTGAGTCTCACTCTGTGGCCCAGGTTGGAGTTTAGTGGCACGATCTCGGCTCACTGCAACCTCCACCTCCCAAGCTCAAGTGATTCTTCTGCCTCAGCCTCCCAAGTAGCTGGGATTACAGGCATCTGCCAACACGCCCAGCCAATTTTTGTAGTTTTAATAGAGATGGGGGTTTCACCATATTGGCCAGGCTGGTCTCAAACTCCTGGCCTCAAGTGATCCGCCTGCCTTGGCCTCCCTAAGTGCTGGAATTACAGGCGTGAGCCACCACGCCTAGCCTGGACTTTTGAAAATCATCATCATATGGGCGGAAATCAAAGCAGGGCTTACATAGCCAGAGAAAAATTACAAAATGAAAACTGAAGAGAATTGTGATAGAGTCTAAGATAGCCTACAGGGATCACTACCTCCTGGGATTTATACCCTTGTGTAGTCCCCTCCCACAATGAGTCTCTGATAATGAGGGTAGGTCACAACAGGCACAAAGAAGAAGAAAAACCAGGAGATTTGGGGTTGGTAAAGGCAATTGAAAACGCTGTAGCATAAGCGCCCTTCAAATATGGGGAACTGGGGCCAGGTGTGGTGGCTCACACCTATAATCCCAGCACTTTGGGAGGCCAAGGCAGGTGGATCACGAGGTCAGGGACAAGCGTGTCCAACATGGCAAAACTGCGTCTCTATTGAAAAATTACAAAAATTAGCCGGGAGTGATGGCAGGGGTCTGTGATCCCAGCTACTTGGGAGGCTGAGGCAGGAGAATCACTTGAATCTGGGAGGCGGCTGCAGTGAGCCGAGATCGCACCATTGCACTCCAGCCTGACCTACAAGAGCGAAACTCCATCTCAGAAAACAAACAAAACAAAACAAACAAACAAATATGTGGAATTGGGCTCTCAAAACTTGTGGTGCGAGTGCTTTAGAATAGGACCTTACACCCTCTGACTGGTGCAACTGGTGTGGCTCAGGCACCATGGTAGATTGGACAACAGGGGTGAGATGTAGTACCTAAAGTCCTAGCTCTCATCTCCAATCATTGGCCACTTTGACTCCAGACTCACAGTCAACTCCAGAGGCTTTCTCTTCCAGTCCTCTTCAGCCCTCCACTCCTAGGGTAACACCCTGGACCACAGAAGAGCTCCACCTCTGAAGTTATAAATGCAGACACCTGATCTTTCATCTGTCCTGCTAGTCTCTGAATTCCTTCCATGGTTTCTCTAGCCTGCAGAAACTTCCAGTTTATTTGTGCCTCTACTTTGTTTTATTATGAGCTCCCTCGAGTTTTCACTTCCTTCCCCATCAGCTGAGAGTTCAGGGTTTATCACCTCCATCACATTCTTCCCAATATACTTATATCTCTTGCACAGTTATCTTTCTAGCACAACTAGAAGGATAGTAACACCCATCTGGCAGCACTACAATCCTGGAAGAATCCAACCTTCTGTCTTCTCTGCTTCTTGGCTCTGAGTGCCACTGGACAAAATCTCACAACCACACAGATCAGTGCTACATACATTGTCAACTTCAACTAGGTCCTCAACACCCTTCAGCAGTCCTATTTGCCAAGGCAGCTCTCTCTCCAGCTCTCCCCCAAAATCAACTTCCAAATATCCTGCATGCTCCCCAGATCTCCCACTCTTCAACACCCCCTCCCCCTCTTGCTCTCCCAGGAACCTTCTTTACTGAAGAAAGAGCAACCATCAAAGTGATGTCCCTTAGCTCCAGACAACTCCTCTCCCTCCAGCTACCACCTTCTTTCCCTTCTCCCCTTTACAACCAAACCTCATGGAAAAAGTGGTCTATATCTGAACACTCCATTGCTTCACCTTCACCTTTCATCATTTCTCAGTCCCCTGCACTTCTGAGATCTGCTTCACCATACCACTGAAAATGCCCTCCTCAAAGACCTAGTCTTTATTTTCCTTGTTCTTTTTTTTTTTGTTTTGTTTTGTTTTGACGCAGAGTCTGTCTCCCAGGCTGGAGTGCAATCTCTGCGCTGAGGCTTACTGCAATCTCTGCTTCCCGGGTTCAAGTGATCCTCCAGCCTCAGCCTCCCAAGTAACTGGGGCTACAGGCACGTGCCACCATGCCTGGCTAATTTTTGTATTTTTAGTAGAGACAGGGTTTCATCATGTTAGCCAGACTGGTCTCAAACTTCTGACCTCAAGTGATCTGCCTACCTCGGCCTCCCAAAGTGCTGGGATTACAGGTGTGAGCCACTGCACCAGCCCTTCCTTGACCTTTCAACAGCATTTGTCATTGCTGTCCTGTCTGTCCTTTTCAGTCACTGTTTAAAAATAAATAAATAAATAAATAAATAAATAAATAAATAAATAAAAAGCCATAACCCCCACTGTCCTGGTTTTCCTTTCCCTATATCTCTAGTCTCTTTCTCCCCTCAGTCTCCGGTGCAGCTTCTTTTCCTCTGTCATAAGAGAAACTATCACATTCTCCTTAGGCAATCTTATCCACTGCATAGTTCCAGTCAGTTTCTACAAGTGATGTTTCTCAAAGCTGTATCTCCAGCCTATTCTTTGTCCCTGAGTTTCAGCCCCAAATAGTCAGCCACAAGCCTCCACATCGTTTGACATCACCTCACACTATACATTTCCACAACTGAATTTATCACCTTCATTTCCAGTCCAGCATCTCCCCCACTGTTCCCTGCCTCCATAAGGGGCATCACCACTTTCTCAGTTGCTTAACCCAGAACCCCAGAAGGCATCCCTAATTTCCCTTTTCTATCCCTCCCCACTCGATCACTAAGGCCTGCCAAGTCTACTTCCAATGTCTTTCAAATGCATACACTTCTTTTCTCATTGCTCCCACTATCTCTGGCCTGCCTTCTTGTAGCAGCCTTGTCACTGTTCTTTTTGTTTCTCATCTGGGTGTCTTCCCTAACTTTCACCATGTTACAGCCAATAAAACTCTAAATGCATCTCAGGCTTCATCACTCTTCTGCCTAAAACCATCCATGGCTCCCATTGCTCCTAGGAGAGTACAGAATCTGGATACCTGTGTCCTGCTTAACCTCCACTTTGCCTTTATACTGCCTTTATAAAACTTTTCTTCTGGAGGGCTTTCCCTGTATGCTGGAACATGTTGGTCCCCTATACCACCTGCCTCACCCTAACACCATCTCATTTTTTTTTTTTACCTGATAGAAACTTTGATGATGTTAAAAAAACCAATCAGGCCGGGCACGGCGGCTCACGCCTGTAATCCCAGCACTTTGGAAGGCTGAGGCAGGCAGATCACGAGGTCAGGAGATCAAGACCATCCTGGCTAACACAGTGAAACCCTGTCTCTACTAAAAAAAAAAAAAATTAGCCGGGCTTGATGGCGAGCGCCTGTAGTCCCAGCTACTCGGGAGGCCGAGGCAGGAGAATGGCGAGAACACAGGAGGCGGAGCTTGCGGTGAGCCGAGGTCGCGCCACTGCACTCAAACCTGGGCGACAGAGCAAGACTCTGTCTCAAAAAAACAAAAAGCAATCAATTCCTTCTATAAACCACACTCAAAACCTTCGCTTTAGGCCAGGCTTGGTGGCTCACACCTGTAATCTCAGCATTTTGGGAGGCCAAGGTTGGTGGTTCACCTGAGGTCAGGAGTTCGAGACCAGCCTGACCAACATGGTAAAACCCCCATCTCTACTAAAAACACAAAATTAGCTGGGCGTGGTGGTGCATGCCTGTAATGCCAGCTACTTGGGAGGCTGAGGCAGGAGAATTGCTTGAACCCAGGAGGTGGAGGTTGCAGTGAGCTGAGATTGCACCATTGCACTCCAGCCTGGGCAACAAGAGTGAAACTCTGTCTCAAACAATAACAACAACGACAACAACAAAAACTGGGGACAGGCAGGATGGCTCACGCCTGTAATCCCAGCACTTTGGGAGGCCGAGGCGAATGGATCATGAGGTCAGCAGTTCAAGACCAGCCTGGCCAACATAGTGAAACCCCATCTCTACTAAAAATACAAAAGAATTATCTGGGCATGGTGGTGCGTGCCCATAGTCCCAGACTACTCGGGAGGCTGCGGCAGGAGAATTGCTTGAACCTGGGAGATGGAGGTTACAGTGAGCTGAGATTGCACCACTGCACTCCAGCTTGGGCAACAGAGTGAGACTTTATTTCAAAACAAAACAAAACAAAAACAGACAAACAAAAAAACAAAAAAACCCATTCACTTTATTCCTCAAAACATGTATGTCCCAGTTCCCTCCATTTCAGAGTCATAAACATAAAGCCTAGAGATAAGATACTTAATACCCAGGACAGATCTTTGTGTGTATATATACATACCATATGTAGCATTATGTTATATAGTATTACATAAATTACATGAAATTTTACATAAGATTGGTAAGCAAGTCACTTAAACTTTATGAACAAAAGTATGGGCCGGGCATGGTGGTTCATGCCCATAATCACAGGGAAACTTTCAGAGGTGGGAGGATTGTTGTCTGGGCCATTTCATGTTATTGTCATTCCTCACTTGTCTTAACAGGAATAGGGCTGAGTGGAACTAAGCAAGACCTACATCCTGCTCCTGATGGTTCTTTTTCTGCCCACTCTGTTTCTCTGAAAGCTTTGGGGAATTTTCCTTAGGAGGAAGCCTGATGCAGAGTTAACAGTGCAGGCTTGGTAACCAGGAAGTCCTGAGTCCGCCCCAGCTCAGGGGTTACTTCACTTCTCTCACCGGGTTTACCTCTCTGTGAAATGGGATGAAAGCAGGCTGGGTGCAGTAGCTCACACCTGTAATCCTAGCACTTTGGGAGGCCGAGGCGGGCGGATCATGAGGTCAGGAGTTCAAGACCAGCCTGACCAACATGGCGAAACCCCATCTCTACTAAAGATACAAAAAAAAATTAGCCAGGTGTGGTGGCAGGCACCTGTAATCCCAGCTACTTAGGAAGCTGAGGCAGGAGAATCGCTTGAGCCCAGGAGGCAGAGGTTGCAGTGAGCCAAGATCACACCACTGCACTCCAGCCTGGGTGACAGAGTGAGACTCTGTCTCAAAAAAAAAAAAAAAAAAAGGAAAGAAAAGAAAAGACATGGGATGAAAGCTGCCTTCTCACAGGTTTGAATAAAGGGATTGTGGAAAGAAAGCCCAGTAAAGCAGATGAGCTTGCTCAGGATCAGGGCCACCATTCAGGGGAATAAAGCTCTAGGGAGCTCCCCTTTTTAGGAGTAGGCTCCCAAGATCTCCCTCCTAAATGAAGTGCTCACTCCAGGGAAAACGAATCTTGTTACCACATCCACCACGGATGGCTAGAACAGGGGACCCATACTGCACAGCAGGAGATGAGCAGAGGGCGGATAAACATTACCACCGAGGATTCTGCCCCGTCAGATCAGCGGGGGCATTAGATTCTCACAGCAGCATGGACCCTATTGTGAACTGTACTTGCGAGAGATCTAGGTTGCACACTCCTAATGAGAATCTAAATGCCTGCTGATGTGAGGTAAAACAGTTTCACACCAAAACCACCCCCACCCTCACCCCCACCCCCGTGGAAGACAAGAAAAATTGTCTTCCATGAAACCAGTTCCTGGTACCAAAAAGGCTAGGGACCACTGGTCTAGAAGACTACAACCAGTTCAGTTTTAGTGATCACCAGGAGTAACCATGTGGCCCAAGAGGGTGTGTCCAGCTTCCTCCTCGCATCTTGCGGCACACCACCTTTGCAGTATGGTGCCTGGGCAGTCCCAGGTTGTTAAGGGTGAGAGTTCTAAAGCCAGACTGCCCGTATTCAGAGACTGGCTTTGCTAAGGAACCTTGGGCAAGTTACTTAACTTGTTTCCTCATCTGTAAAATGGAGAAAATACCAGTGCTTTTTAGGGTTGCCAACCTAATAAGCATTATTCCTGCCCCAAATAAGTCTAGGCTATGTGGAAAAACGCGAATTTCTCCTTCAGCAAAGAGTAAAACTAATACCAGAGTTTTCCTGGCCCTGCAGATTTGGCCTGGCAGGAGACAATGCCATAGTCAATGTTCATGCTCCAGATGCAGACCTGGAGGCACCAGAGTGATGTAGAGAGGACAGTGGATTTGAAGCCATATATCTGGGTTCCAGACATGCTGTGTGATGCCGAGCAAGCCACTCCTACAGATAGATTAAGCATGCACACCCAGCACTTTGGGAGGCCGAGGCGGGCGGATCACGAGGTCAGGAGATCGAGACCATCCTGGCTAACATGGTGAAACCCCGTTTCTACTAAAAAAAAAAAAAAAAAAAATTAGCCAGGCGTGGTGGCGGGCGCCTATAGTCCCAGCTACTCAGGAGGCAGAGGCAGGAGAATGGCTTGAACCCGGGAGGCGGAGCTTGCAGTGAGCCGAGATCGCGCCACTGCACTCCAGCCTGGGCGACACAGCCAGTCTCCATCTCAAAAAAAAAAAAGCATGCACAGCCTAACACTGGAGGTGCTGAGGCCAGGTAGGTCAACATTAGACCCAACCCCGACCCACAAGTTTCGCTCTCCAGACTGCGCAAGCGCAAAGGGTACGTAAACGACCCCGGCGTTCTGGGGGCGGGGACCGAGGAAGGCGCTGAGTGTCGCTCCTGCGCGTCCAGTCACAAATGACGTCTCTTCTGTCCCCCGCCCTGTAGGCGGGAGCATCTAATCAACGTCGACAGCGTAGGCCCCACCTTTCGTGGGTCGAGTCGCTTGGCGGTCGTGGTTCCGGAGGTTCCTCGGGATGTCGGTGGCCTTCGTACCGGACTGGCTGAGGGGCAAGGCGGAAGTCAATCAAGAGACTATCCAGCGGGTGAGCATCCACGCGGGCGGGCGGGCGAAGAGAAGAAGTCGGGATCCCGAGTGGCTGCGGGGTGCGAGAAGCATCCTGTGGAGAGCGGCCTCCCAGCTGACTGTGAAGGGTGCTGAGCAGCCGGGGTGCGGGGTGAGATGGGCACGAAATCAGCACAGGCGCCGGGGCAGGATAGCCCGGCATGGGGTTCTGTCCTCCGCCGTCCAGACGTCATACTGCACTAACCCTTTCTCTTTTTTTTTTTTTTCCCCCGAGACGGAGTCTCGCTTTGTCGCCCAGGCTGAAGTGCAGTGGCGTCATCTCGGCTCACTGCAACCTCCGCCTCCTGGGTTCAAGCGATTCTCCTGCCTCAGCCTCCTGGGTAGCTGGGATTACAGGAGCGCGCCACGCCTGGCTAATTTTTGTACTTTTAGTATGGGGTCTCACCATGTTGGCCAGGCTAGTCTCGAACTCCTGACCTCGTGATCCGCCCAGCTCGGCCTCCCAAAGTGCTGGGATTACAGGCGTGAGCCACTGCGCCCGGCCTGCACTGACCCTTTCTTTCTCTGATCTTTCAGCTCCTTGAGGAGAATGACCAGCTGATCCGCTGTATTGTGGAGTATCAGAACAAGGGCCGAGGGAACGAGTGCGTCCAGTAAGTGCCCCCACCCCCGCGCCCCTCACCTGTGGGTAGAGGGGAAGCCTGTGTAATACGGTGCTTTCTCGAACTAAGAGTCTTGGGTGATTGATCGCAATTAAGCCCCTCTTTGAACTGAGGAAAGAGAGCCCCAAAGAGTTTGCTAACCTGCCCAAGACCATACAACAAGTACACTGTGGAGCCTGGAGTCAGACGTGGCTCTTTCTTCAAAACGTGAATTATTCTCACTGTAAAACCTCCTTCACTCAAAGCTATGCCAGCTAATGACAACAGGGATGGGGGTGGGAGCACACAGAAAACTAGGCTCAGGAGATTGGAGCCATGGCCCCTTTCTCATCTTGGATCCGTGCCTCATCCTTTCTCTGTTAAGTGAAGGGGTCAGGCCATTTGACTGCTAAGCTCCCTCTCATTTCTAACTTCCTGTCAGTCTGTTAGTGACACACACACAAAGACAAACAAAGGATTTCCGAGTTAAGTCAAAGGTGAATTCTGCATCATAGTTTAATGCACTCCCTAAGCAGATACCAAAATGAGAGAAAATAGAATCTGAGTCTCTTTTCCGAATTTACTCCAGGTATTATGCCCGTTTTTTTCTTTTCGTTAATTTTTTTTTTTTTTTTTTTTTGAGACAGAGTCTTCCTCTGTTGCCCAGGCTGGAGTGCAGTGGTGCAATCTCAGCTCACTGCAACCTCCACCTCCGAGGTTCAAGCAATTCTCGTGCCTCAGCCTCCCGAGTAGCTGGGACTACAGGCGTGTGCCATCATGCCCTGCTAATTTTTGTATTTTTAGTAGAGACGGGTTTCACCATGTTGGCCAGGATGGTCTCAAACTCCTGACCTCAGATGATCCGCCTGCCTCAACCTCCCAAAGTGTTGGAATTACAGGCATGAGCCACTGCTCCCGGCCTTATGCCCATTTCTTATAGAAAAATATATTATTTCATTGTTACTGAAGAAATGTTTCACAATCCCTACCCCCTAGAAACATTACCTACAGTCCCTCACTGAATACCTTAATAGAACAGTAGAGATACCAATTTTTGGGTAAATCTTTACATCTGACTCTGGCATTTGGTAATTTGATTTTTAAAAGTTTATAATAAATACCTTCTCCTTTTTCTATATGAAAAATGGTTGCAAAACCTTCCATTTGGTACAGTAATTCGCAACCCAAGGGTAAGAAAGTTATCAAAATCTCCTAGTGGGATTTTTCAATTGCACAGGCCATGCTTTCTGACCCCTTGTCTGACTTATTTTTCTGGGTGAAGAACTCTACCCCCCTATAAACTTACATTGATCATGAAAATGTTTTGTCCCTTCTTGAAGTTGTTGAACAGATATTTTATAAGTACAGTTGGTCCTCTGTATCCATGGGTTCTGCATTGCATTTCAAAAATATTGGGGAACACAAAACAATAAAAAATAGCAACACAACAATAAAAAGCAATATAGTATAACAACTAGTTATATGGCATTTAAATTGTATTAGGTATTATAAGTAATCTAGAGAGTATTTAAAGTATGTGAGCCAGGTGTGGTGGCTCACACCTGTATTCCCAGCACTTTGGGAGGCCAAGGTGGGCAGATCATCTGAGGTCAGGAGTTCAAGACCAGCCTGGCCAACATGGCAAAACCCCTTCTCTACTAAAAACTAAAAATACAAAAATTAGCCAGGCATGGTGGTGTGTGCCTGTAATCCCAGCTACCTGGGAGGCCAAGGCAGGAGAATTGCTTGAACTTGAACTCGGGAGTTGGAGGTTGCAGCGAGCCAAGATCACCCCACTGGACTCTAGCCTGGGCGACAGAGCAAGACTCCATCTCAATAAATAAATTAATTAATTGAAGTATATGATATGGGAGGATGTGTGTAGGTTATGTACAAATACTATGCCATTTTATATAAGGGACTTGAGCTTGAGCATCCTCGGATTTCGATATCTAAGGGGAGGAGGGAGGTGGCCTGGAACCAATCCCCTGTGGATACCAAGGGACAACTGTACTCCTGGTACCAGGCACAGTTTCAGACTCTGGGAAATCCGTAGTAAAACAGACACTAGCTCTGCACTCATGGAGCTGACATTCTAGACTCTAGAATCTATAAGAAAATGTATAATTAGGCACATAATAATGAGTGCTTTGAATAAGAATAAAGCAGAGTAAGTCGGGGGAGGAGTGCTATTTTATACATGGTATGTCTGATAAGGTGATATTTGAGTAGAGACCTGGGGTAAGGGAGCCAGCTATGCAGTAGTAAGGCATAGTGAGATAAGTAAGACAGAAAAAGCATCAGGTAGAAAAGCTCCCAAGTAGGAGTGTGCTGGATATCTTCAAGTCACAGGAAGGAGGCCACTGTGGCCAGCATTCAGTAAACAAAGGTATAGCCATAAGAGATGAGATCAGAGGGGTACTGGAGGCCTCAATCATGTAGGGCCTTACTAGGACACAAGAACAGCTCACCTTTACTCTGAATGAGATGGGAGCCTTTGGAAGGTTTTGAATAGAGGTATAACAACATATAACATGATCTTGATTTAAATTGTACAATGATCTCAGACTGTTGTGTGGAGAATAAAGTAGGGTGCAAAGATAGATCTGGGAGACTAGGTGTCTACTGCAATAGTCCAAGCAAGAAATGATGGTAGCTATGAAAGTAATCAGTGAGAATGGGTGAGAATCTGACTATATTTTCCTTAAATATGTTAAACAAGAAGGTTGATAACAGTGAATCATCCAGTTAGTAGATGAGCCATTCCACTAGAGTGGGTAAATTATTTTCCAGTTTTTTGTTCATGGTCGGTAAAAACAAGCCTCTGATTTTTGCCTGGTTTTTTTTTTTTTGCCCATAGGTACCAGCATGTGTTACATAGAAATCTCATTTATTTGGCTACCATTGCAGATGCCAGTCCAACCAGCACTTCAAAAGCAATGGAATAATCTTTCAAAAGCAATAGAATAATCTTCCATTTGGCTGTCATGAGGAGTAATTGAATGTAATCCATCTCTTACAAAATGGAGACAGGGTCTTTATCAGCTCAACTGGTTAAAACATGAATGAAACCTCCGTGGCTCTTTCAAAAAATGTGAAAATGTGAAGAAAGCTCCTAACTTAACTGTATTCTCAATGTAAATATTTTTTAAATAATTAAGCAAATCCCTCAATAAGTTGAGCCCAGGTGTCCTCTTTCCTAAACTTGGAGCATGTTTGGACAACAAAGACATCACTGGGATGTTCAAGTCTACTTTTTAGTTTCAACCTGAAGAGGAAACTGAGTAGGTGTTGGGCAGGAATTGGTGAGACTCCTGACTTGAGACCTTGCTAAATGGACATGTAACTGTATGCTCCTTCCTACCAGTTTGCAAATGTGGTCCCCCTGACTGCTGTTTTCAGATTGCTTTGAAATAAAGCTTATTTTTCTATAAAATACTGATGTGGAGGTATAGAGGTTTTCATGTAATAAGTATTCCATTTAGTTTTCAAGAATAACTTTGAGGACTTAACTGTAAGGTGTATAACAACAATGCTATTATCATTGCCAACAAAATGAATAGTGATTTCTAGTTATTGTCTAATATCATCTGATAATAGATGTTTAATTTTCTTCAGTTATCAGATAGTCTTTTTGTTGATTTATCTGAACCAGAATCCAAACAAGATTCACACATTGTATTTTGTTGATGTTCCTTTAAGTCACTTAAAGAATACTTAATAGTTCCTTTTTTTATTTATTTGTTGAAAGAACTAGGTGTTTACCCTAGAATTTTCTCATGTTCTACATACAGTTGTATCTCTGTAGTGTTGTTAACCATGTGTCACTATCATCCACTTTTCCTGTAAACTAGTAGATCTAGAGGCTCATGCAGACTCATGTTCTAATATTTTTAGCAGGAATATATTAGAAGGTGATAAGCACTTGCTTTTGCATCACATAAGGAGTGACCTGATTTATTTTCAAGTTCCCAACCAGCCTTTCACTTAAATTATGATCCACCCAGCTTTGATCTGGTAATTAATTAGAGATTACATAATGAGGATTTTCTAATTTATCATTCTTTCTGACTTTATTAGCTGTATTCTATAAACAACTTTCACTCTTGGAGATTTATCTGAAAGATGAGGCAAAGAGATTCTTGTAAATATATCCAAAATTAGAAGTCCAGGTCCCTGCTCCTTTTTTTTGGAGTCAAGGGTTGCAACCTAGGGCAACTGTAAAATACATGTAAATAGTGAAGAGATAACTCATTTTGAATGCCAGCTCTATCCCTTAACCTCTGAAAGCTCTGTTTCCTCACTACTAAAGTGAGGATAATAAAAATAGCATCTGCCTCCTGAGGTTGTGAGATTGAGATAATGTGGCTGAGAACTGGGCACATGTTAATCTATGTTAGCGCTGATGTGTTATCTGAGGGCTCTGGCTCTTTCTTTTTTGTTTTTCCTTTTTGGTTTTTTTTTTTTTTTTTAAACGGAATCTTGCTCTGTCGGAGTGCAGTGGCGCAGTTTCGGCTCACTGCAACCTCTACCTCCCGGGTTCAAGCAATTCTCCTGCCTCAGCCTCCCAAGTAGCTGGGATTACAGGCACGTGCCACCATGCCCAGCTAATTTTGTGTTTTCAGTAGAGACAGGGTCTCACCATGTTAGCAGCGCTGGTCTGTAACTCCTTACCTCAGATCCACCTGCCTCAGCCTCCCAAAGTGCTGGGATTATAGGCATGAGCCACTGTGCCCGGCCAGCTCTGGCTCTTTGTAGGCCCTTTCAGATCTGAGAGGGAGCTTGTTTCTTTGCTCCTTCACCCAATCTGCTATCCTATGATTTTAGCCCATTTGTAGTCTTCATCCTCCACTATTCATGGGGTTGGTACCATATTCTATACCAGCTGGCACAAGTGGGCTGCTCATGGGCCTGATCTGGTCAGCAGATGTGTTTGGGCTATGCAGTGTTTTAAATTTTGAGTTAGTTGATAACTAAAAATAAGAGGGGCCGGCATGATGGCTCATGCCTGTAATGCCAACACTTTGGGAAGCTGAGGTGGGAGGATCACTTGATCCCAGGAATTGAGACCAGCCTGGGCAACCCAGGGACACTCCATCTCTAGAAAAATAATAATTTTTTTTAAAAAAGAGGATTTCCCATTAAAGTCTGGATTTCTAGTAATGCTGAACTTGCAGATCCACAGGGTAGCCATCAGCTGGAGTAGAATAGGAGCTGTCCCCTTTATGAGGCAGCTTGAGTTGTTTACCTAGAGCCTGGCACACATAGACACTGGGATGAGGCCATCAGACTAGCACTGGCTAGAAAGTGAGCAGGGGCTGATGTTTCAGTTTGGGTTTTCCCTAAAGCAGAGCCTGAGACAAGGCCTTGGGAGCAGGTAGTTTTATTTGGGAGATGATTTCAGGAAGCATGAGTAAGGCAGTAGGGAGATTAAGATGGGGAGGAAAAGCCACTAAGAGTGTTACTGAGGTCACTCCAGTAAGCAATAGGAGCTCAGTTCTGTGGGATTCTCTGAGAAGCATTTAGAATGTTCTAGAACTGTCTACCTGAGAGACACTGGTTGGGAGTTGCCTGCAGGGGAGCTAGCTCCCCTGTACTAACAAGCAGCATTTGTGGCCATGTGGGTCCCTAGATGTCAGAGAAGATAAAGTGAAAAGGTGCAAAGCAGGCCCCCAAGGTTGGCTGCTGCCAGCACAAGGTGATGTGACCTTGCAGGAACCTTCTCTATTGGCTGCAGCACATATCAGAGGCAGGCAGGGCAGGGCGGGACGGTGGGGCGGTCTGTGGTAGCACCAGAAGCTCCTCTGCTGGGCTCTGAGCAAGCCAGTGGGGCCTGGCAGTTAAGAGCAGCTTCCTGCGTGGGAGGGGGAGCAGCCTTGAAGACAAGCCCAGCTCTCCTCCAGTGGAAAGGGGGTTTGTGACCTGCTATGTTCCCCTCCCTTTGTCTTTTGTAATGATGTTTTAGTCTGCAGGCAGAGGACTGAATCAGGGCAAATCAGAAGCCTCTGAGAACAGCCAAGCTGCTTTAGCCACAGGCTGCCCTTCATTCCAGAGGGCCCCTCCCCGGGGAGACACCTTGGTGAAGCTGATGCAGGCCAGCAAGCTATCTGGACTCCAGCCCATCTCCAGCTATTTGCTTCAGAGGCAGCCTGAAGCACAAGCATTTGCCATCCCTCTCGAAGGACCTAGGAATCAACAGCATTGTGAAAGTTGATTTAAAAACAAAAACCCAACCAAACAAACACCAAACTTGAATAGAGTCTGTGACCAGATTCAATTAACCACTTTCCCTTCTCAGAGGACCTCCTGCTTCAAGAGTTGAGCCTCTACTCAGCCTATCTGAGCCCATCTCTAACCTGTGGGGTCAAACTGATCTCCCAACAGCCCACACAGGGTCTCAGCCTGTTCTCTTGGGTTTCCAAGCTTACCTCTTAGGAGTTGCAAGAGTGGTGACTTCTGCCGCTGTCACTCTCATGAGGTGAGGATATGACAGCTAAAACAAAGAGATCAGATAATTTGAGATCAAGCTGTATTCCACAAAATGTTAAGCTATTTTTCCACTTCCTCATGAGGCCTCTTGACATCTCAGTTTGACCTCTCGGGACTCCTGGTAATGATAAGGCTAGAGAGGAATTGATTAGTGCTATCTCATGTGCCCCTAAACCTTTGCAATATACCTCTGTTACTGAAGGTGATCTGAGTATATTTCTTTTTTTTCTTTTTCTTTTCTTTTCTTTCTTTTTTTTTTTTTGAGAAAGAGCTTCGCTGTGTCTCCCAGGCTAGAATGCAGTGGCGTGATCTCGACTCACTGCAACCTCCACCTCCCAGTTTCAAGCGATTCTCCTGTCTCAGCCTCCTGAGTAGCTGGGACTATGGCTACGTGCCACCACACCTGGCTAATTTTTGTGTTTTTGTAGAGACGATGTTGCCAGGCTGGTCTTGAACTCCTGACCTCAGGTGACCCATGTGCCTTGGTCTCTCAAAGTGCTGCAATTACAGGTGTTAACCACCGTGCCTGGTTGGCTAGGTATATTTCTTACGCTGGGTACATACTGTCTTCATTTTATCATTATTCTCTTATACATATAATGTTTTGAATCTATTCTATTTGAATAAAGCGATTTTACGAAGTTTGTTAATCTGTCATCTGTGTTCCCGGTGAAAGTCCCAAAGATCCTACTGGAATCTGGATGTTCTGTTGAGTCACTAGGACTTTCTCCTTCCTTCTTAAATCCAAGGGGAGGTGGTTTTTTCTGTTGTGTTTAGGTAATTCAACAAATATTTATTGATTGACTACTATGTAAAAAGAACACCATGGTGAGGAAGCCAGGCAATGCCCCTGCTCTCATGGAACCTTTATTCCTGCTGGGAGGCAGGCAGACAATAAAGTATAAATAAGGACAGCTTCACATAGTAATAAAAGTGCTTTGCAGAGCTAAACACAGTGGCTCATGCCTGTAATTCCACCACTTTGGGAGGCTGAGGTGGGTGGACTGCTTGACCCAGGAGTTTGAGACCAGCCTGGGCAACATAGAGAGACTCTATCTCTACAAAAAAATTTTAAGAAGAATTAGCCTAGTGTGGTGGTGGGGACCAGCAGTCCCACCTAGTTAAGAGTTCAAGGCTGCAGTGAGCTATGATTGCACCACTGCACTCCAGCCTGAGAAACAGAGTGAGAGCCTATGTCCAAAAATTAATTAATTAATTAATTATTTTATTTTCCCGAGACTGGGTCTCACTGTCACCCAGGCTGGAGTGCAGTGGCATGATCTTGGCTCACTGCAACCTCTGCCTCCCGGCTTCAAGCAATTCTCCCACCTCAGCCTCCCAAGTAGTGGGGACTACAGGCACGTGCCTTCACACCTGGCTAATTTTTGTATTTTTAGTAGAGACGAGGTTTCACCATATTGGCCAGGCTGGTCTTGAACTCCTGACCTCAAGTGATCCACCTGCCTTGGCCTCCCAAAGTGCTGCAATTACAGGCTTAAGCCACCACACCCAGCCTATAGATACTTTTTTTTTTTTTTTTTTTTTTAAATAGAAGTGCTGGCCAGGTGCGGTGGCTCATGTCTGTAATCCCAGCACTTTGGGAGGCCGAGGCAGGCGGATCACGAGGTGAGGAGATCGAGACCATCCTGGCTAAAACGGTGAAACCCGGTCTCTACTAAAAATACAAAAAATTAGCCAGGCTTGGCAGTGTGTGCCTGTAGTCCCAGGTACTTGGGAGGCTGAGGCAGGAGAATGGCGTGAACCCTGGGGGCGGAGCTTGCAGTGAGCCGAGATCGCGCCATTGCACTCCAGCCCGGGCGACAGAGCAAGGCTCTATTTCAAAAAAAAAAAAAATTAGAGGTGCTTTAAAGAGAATTGTAACAGGATGACATGTTGAGGAGTGTTTGTGTGACTACTTTAAATTATAGAGTAAGGGATGACCTGAGGAGGTAACACTGCGGCTGAGACATGAACAGCAAGGAACCTGACACATGACCATCAAGGGAACTAGCCATGCAGGCAGAGGCAAGAGCTAAGCAAATATCCTTCATTACAACTGTTTTTTTTTTTTTTCTCTCGAGTCCATTTATACAGTAATATTCACCTATGTGGTCATCGATTCAATTATAACGTGAATCCTCATTTGACCAGGCCCTGAGCTTGGCTCTACTGTGAGGAAATTAAGGAGGGAGGGCACTGGGCCCTACTATAAGGGACCTCCTAAAACTGGCAAGATAAAAAAAGACTCACACCCTGGCACAGACCAGGGCACCATGCAAGCCCAGAAATGCCTGAATGATCATCCAGACATGGAGGCTGCAGGAATTCCACATGGAAATTATCAAGTGCTTCCTGTACGTCAGAAAACGTCTGCGTTTCTCCATTCCTAAGCACTCCCTTGTTTGCAAACAACAAAATGACTTGCCAGTTGTGGCAGAAGCTATCAGCATTTCACTTTCATTTATTGAACTTTAACTTAACTGAACTTTATTCCTCTAACTGTGCTCCAGCTGAATCCCAACTGTCCATATTGCATCTCTATTCTTGAGGATATTTTCCTAAAACTGGAAATCTGCTTTGCCCAGGTGTAGCAGGCCAGAAGAACCTAATGATTATCACCTCGGGAGCATCTCTCAACCAGGGACTCTCAGGAGATATCCTCAGGTGGGATAATCCTGACATGTTTCTTCTGTATGTGTTCCCAGAGTTCCCCAGCAGGATTACGTTCCAATCAGCAACTGCGGTAGCTGGTTAATAGCACACCTGCATTGGTTATCATCCTTTTTTTCACCTCCTCACTCTCTGAATGTAGTTTCTCAGGATCGCTTCCTGTCTTAGTCCCTTTGCATGCTGTAATAAAATACTGTAAGCTGGGTGGCTTATAAACAACAGAACTTTATTTCTTATAGCTATGAAGGTTGGGAAGTCCACAATCAGGGCCCCAGCAAATTTGGTGTCCTTGAGAGCCCATTTCCTGGTTCACAGACAGCCATCTTTTCATTGTAACCCCATGGGGCAGATGGGGTGAGGGGCTTCTTCTGGGTGTCTCATTTATTTGTTGTTTTTGAGACAGAGCCTCCCTCGGTCGCCCAGGCTGGAGCACAGTGGTGCGATCCCAGCTCACTGTAATCTCAAACTCCTGGGCTGAAGTGATCCTCCCCTCTTAGCCTCCCAAGTAGCTGGGACTACAGGTGTGTGCCACTACACCTGGCTAATTTTTTAATTTTTTGTAGAGATGAGGTCTCACTTTGCTGCCTAGGCTGGTCTTGAATTCCTGGCTTCAAGTTATCCTTGGTCCTTGGCCTCCCAAAGTGCTGGGGTTAAAGGCGTGAACTGCCAGGCTTAGCCCCTGGGTCTCTTTTATAAGGGCACTAATCTCAGACGGACTGGCTCAGCCAATATGGCTTTCATCAACATCATCGCATTTGAAAAATGTTTACCCAAACCCAATCTGCTTGGCAAAGGTGATTTCCAGAAAAAGAGTAAGAGCCAAGGATTCAAAGCAGAATTTAAGGGATGAAATGAGCAAACAAATAGGGTCAATATTAAATGAGTAAGGACCCTATTTGACAAGAAGTGTTTGTTGCAGTGGTTTTTTCATATGAATTTGATGAGATCCAAGCTCTCTCATTGTGGGAGTTCAGTCAGGCTGGTGGGAAAAAAATTAAAGATAGTTTATAAGAAATAGACTCATACCTTCTTGGAAGGCTGGGGGAATTTGCATAAGCTGCAGTAATAGATCTGGCTGAAGGTAGCCTAATCCTTACCTTGAGTAAATAACTTAGAGTAGGTACAAAGGAATGTAAAGGAGTTTGTCTAAATAGCTTGTTTACTCATGTGGTGCCAAAACTAACCTTTGATCATTTGTGGGCAAGATGGCCCTCTGGGGGAGGGGGGAAGTATTTGCAAGCAAATCCCAGATGTCATGTGTTTTCATTCCTATATACATCAGTATGCATCTCTAAAAAACCAAGGATGGCTGGGCGCGGTGGCTCACACCTGTAATCCCAGAACTTTGGGAGGCCAAGGCGGGCGGATCACGAGGTCAGGAGATCAAGACCATCCTGGCCAACATGGTGAAACCCCGTCTCTACTAAAATACAAAAAATTAGCCAGGCATGGTGGTGCACGCCTGTAGTCCCAGCTACTTTGGAGGCTGAGGCAGGGGAATCGCTTTAACCCAGGAGGAGGAAGTTGCAGTGAGCTGAGATCGTGTCCTTGCACTCCAGCCTGGTGACAGAGCGAGACTCTATCTCCAAAAAAAAAAAAAAAAAAACGAAAAAAAAAAAAAAAAAAACAAGGACAAGAGGACAAAGACATTTCTCTTTTTCATTTTTACATTTTAGAGATAGGGTCTAAATCTGTCGTCCAGGCTGGTGTGCAGTGGTACAATTACAGCTCAATGAAGGCTTCAACTCCTGGCTCAAGCAATTCTCTCATCTCAGCCTCCTGAGAAGTTGAGACTAAAGGTGTGTGCCACCATGCCCAGCTAGTATTTAAATTTTTTGCAGAGACAGGGTCTCACTATGTTGCCAGGGCTGGTCTCTAGCTCCTGGGCTCAAGTGATCCTCTGCCTTGGCCTCCCAAATTGCTGGCATTACTGGTGAGAACCACCACACCACATATTCTTACATAATCAAAATTTCATTATCACATCTAACAAAATTAAATATACTTCTTTGGTCTCATCTAACATCTAGAGCATAATCAAATTTCCCATTTGTCTCAAAATGTCTTCCACAGTTGTCTGGAGATTTAGGATTACTAATTCAATGTCTTCAGTGATTATTGGTTTATGCAGGACTTCTATTTCTTTTGAGTCAATTTTGATCATTTCTGTTTTCTAGGAAATTATTTTGTCTGTTTCCCCACTAACATTCTTGATTGTTTTCCAGAGTCCTAGCCCCTGGAGCTCCAATTGCTGGCGTTATCACACTCTAAAAGGCTAAACACCCAGAATAATTACCTGAAAATTCGTACTACCAATCGTTCTCCTTCATGGTAAATCATAGACAAATTAAGTCTGAGTTTGTAAACTCTTTGGATACCAACTTTCTACCACTCTTGGAAGAGATGGGGGAGGTGTCAGTCCCTTTGGTTGATACTGGCCCTAGGCCTGCCTTGTCCCAGTAGTTTCTTCACCTTAAGCACAGACCAAATTGCATACTTTATCTTCCAATCATCTAAAATACAATTTCAAATCACAGGACAGAATAAAATAATCTTTGAGAGAGGCAGGACCTTAGAAAGGAGATATTTTATCTCATTTATTTTAGAGATGAAGAAAGTAAACTTCTGAGAGACCGAAGTGATTTGTCTCAGGTCACATAACCAGTGGCAGAAAGATGAGAATTATTGGAATGTCAAGATAAGAACGAATTCCAGGATTAAAGTTCTTTAAGTACATCCCAAATTAAATGTCTCATTCCTGAGCTCTAAAACCTATTTACATTGAAGCCTGCTGTCCTGAACACAGTCATTACAAAGCTGGGCAGTGCTCTCTATCCTTTCCTTTCATGAATCCATGTATGAAAGTTAGCTTTATCAAACTATTTCATCTCCAGAAAGGCATGTACATTTCATACTGTTCAAATCTTAACTGTCAGCAAATCAGATCTAAGACCGCTAGCTTCTTAATTCAGCCTAGAGACTGCTCCTCTAATAGACACACCGGACTCTCAGGGAGGTAGGATGGGCAAGCTCTGACAAACCACAGCACTTCTGTGATGGTGTGAAGTACCAAAGGTTTGACTGCACTTTAAAAAGGTGACATAGGTGTCGGGGCACGGTGACGCACCCCTGTAATCCCAGCACTTTGGGAGGCCAATGCAGGCAGACCACGAGGTCAGGAGATCGAGACCAGCCTGGCCAACATAGTGAAACCCTGTCTCTACTAAAAATACAAAAAAATTAGCTAGGCGTGGTGGCGCGTGCCTGTACTCCCAGCTACCCTGCAGGCTGAGGCAGGGGAATCGCTTGATCTCAGGAGGCTGAGGTTGCAGTGAGCCAAGATCGCGCCACTGCACTCCAACCTGGGTGACGGAGCGAGACTTTGTCTCAAAAGAAAAAGGTGACATAGGTGCAGAAACAGATCGGAAATGATCTAAGTCAAGCTTGTCCAACCCGCCGTCCATGGGCCACATGTGGCCCAGGACAACTTTGGGTGCAGCCCAACACAAATTCATAAATTTTCAAGAAATATTATGAGATTTTGTTGCGATTTTAAGCTCATTGGCTATCGTTAGTGTTAGGGTATTTTATGTATGGCTGAAGACAATTCTTCCAATGTGGCCCAGGAAAACCAAAAGATTGGACACCCAATCTAAGTGAGCCCAATTTCCAAACTTACTATAAAACTACAGTAATTAAAACAGTGTGCCACTTCACATCCATTAGGATGGCAATAAAGAAAACCAAAAAATAACAAGTGTTGGTGACGATGTGGAAAAATTGGAACCTTTGTGCATTGCTGATGGAAATGTAAAATACTGCAGCTATGGAAAATAGTATGGTAATTCCTGGACAAATCTTAAATAGAATTAGTTTATGATCCAGTGATTCCATTTCTGGGCATATACAAAAAATAATTGAAAGCAGATTTCAAAGAGGTATTTGTACACCCACGCTCATAACAGCACTATTTACAATAGCCAGAAGGTAGAAGCAATCTAAATATCCACTGACACATGAATGGATAGACAAAATATGATATATACATACAATGGAATATTATTCAGCCTCAAAAAAGGAAGTTCTGACATGCTACAACATGGATGAAATGGAAGACATGCTAAGTGAAATCACCCAGTTACAAAAGAACAATTTTTTTTTTTTTTTTTTGAGACAGAGTTTCACTCTTGTTGCCCAGGCTGGAGTGCAGTGGCATGATCCTGGCTCACTGCAATCTCCGCCTTCTGGGTTCAAGCGATTCTCCTGCCTCAGCCTCCTGAGTAGCTGGGATTACAGGTGCCCGCCACCACGTCCTGCTAATTTTTTGTATTTTTAGTAGAGATGGGGTTTCATCATGTTGGCCAGGCTGGTCTCAAACTCCTGACCTCAGGTGATCCACTCGCCTAGGCCTCCCAGAATGCAGGGATTACAGGAGTGAGCCACCGCGCCCAGCCTAAAAGAACAAATATTGTATGATTCTACTCAAATATGAGTAGGCAGATACTAGAGTAGACAAATTTACAGAGAGAAAGTAGAAGGGTGGCTGCCAGGAACTTGGGAAAAGAGGGAAATGGGGAGTTACTGTTTAATGGATACAGAGTTTCAGTTTTGCAAGATGGAAAATGTTCTGTGGATGGATGGTTGGTACTGAGGGTTGCACAACCGTGTGAAATACAATTAATGCCAGTGAACTGTACACTTAAAAATGGTTAAAATGGCAACTTTAATGTAATGTATATTTTATAGTTAAAAAACTTAAACGATAGTGTGGTACTGATACACAGATCATTGGAACAAAAATCCAGAAATAGACCCACACAAATATGGTCACAAGGCTAAGGTAATTCAATGTGTAAGAGTCTTTTCAACAAATGGTAATGGAACGACTGTATATCCCGATAGGAAAATGTGACACTTGACAACATAAGCAAAAATTAATGCTATTAGATCATAGACTTACACGTAAAAGACTATGTAAAACATATATGAGAACACAGAATATCTTCATGAACTTGAGGTAGGCAGAGATTTCCTATCACAGAAAAAGCACAAACAATAAAAGATTGACTTCACCAGAATTAAAAACAACTTTGCCAAAAACATATTCAAAACAATGAAACGATAGGCCCAGATTGGGAGAAAGACTTCGCAATCATTTATGTAACAAACGATTTTTATTCAGAACATACATATATCTATCTAACAAAACATTTGTATCCAGAGCTGTTAAACACGAAGAACCAGATTTAAAAACGCGCAAAGACTGGAACTGAAACTTCAGAAAAGATGCAGAATGGCCAGTAAGCACAGAACAGAAACGGTGCCAGTGACGCTGGTGCCAAAGCGGGAAGGAACACATTCCTCAGCCTAAAAGACCTAACAGTAGGACACGGACATAACCATCCCCGGCCAACAGGAACACAGAGTGACACGACCTCTTGGCTAACGAAAACTCAAAGCCTCAATTCACTCAGCTCCTTCACAGCGATCAGAAACAGGGAAGTCTCGCGGTATTCGAAAATGCCGCAGACGCTCACAGCCGGACGAGACGGAGGGCGCAGGCGCATCCACGGCTTTCACATTGGGCGACTGACTTCAAAGCGGGGGGCAAACAGGGAGCGCGCAGGTATAGGAGGGCCGGCTTGGAGGCTCCTCGAGAGCTCCCCAGACACGCCCCCGAGCGTGCGCCCCCGCTGCCACCACCTCCGGTTGACCACCCCCATCTAGACTGTACTCTCGCGGTATTTGTCCCGACTCTCGCGGGATTTAGCGTGGCATTGGGAGGCCGGGCCCGGAGGAGGAGGTGGCGTTCCGTTAGCGGCGTTGGGGTCTGGCTGCAGTGGCAGTGCTTTCTCCTCTGCTCACTGGGACCCGCTCAGGCTGGAGGCCAGCCAGGTGAAGAGCTCGCCCGCATGCGTACGCGCTGCGTGGGAGCCGCGAGGTCTGGGGCGGGAGGGGGCCTCGTCTTGGCCTCCTGCGCTGTTGCGACGGGCCGGCGTGAGGCACCGTGGCGCGGACTTCGTCTCAGCCCCGCCCTCGCCCCTGCCCTCGCCCCCGCCCTCGCCCCTGCCCTGACCGCTTTCCTCCCCCTCTCTCCCAGCTCTTGCCGCCACCTCGGTCGCGATGGGGGCGCAGGACCGGCCGCAGTGCCACTTCGACATCGAGATCAACCGGGAGCCGGGTGAGCTGGAGACTGGGGAGCGCTGCTGGGGCCGAGGCCTGCCTAGGCGAAGGGGAGGGGTCTACCCTCAGTAACCCTCCCCCCGTCCTTTTTGGGAGCGGGTAGGAGGCGCAGTCAACTTTCCATTTTCTCTTGAGAGAAAATCAGTGGGAGAGGAAGGTGGCCTGGGCACACCCCAAACTCGCAGTCCAGGCCTCTTCCTCCCAAACCCCACACCGCCCCCTGCATCTCCGGACTGAGTCCTAGTAGCCAGCCTGGCGCCAAGAAAAGGAGGTGCAGTTCTTTGAGGACTTTTTCTCTCCCAGTGTCTCCGTGGGGCAGACACTTCCGATCCGATTTCCGGTTATCTTGCTTGGTGCTATGAAGTTTCAACTAGTAGGAAATGTGTGTTTCCTAATCACGATATATCACTAATGTTAACGCTGCCTCTATTTTTCCTTAAGAATCTTTAGCTAGAATTTCGTGGTTCCTGGGAAAATGGCTTAATGAACGTCCTTTGTGATAAACCAGAGCATTCTGTATCAGCAGAATTGCAGCATGCATGCACTTAGCGTTACTGTTTTGTCTTTTGGGAGTCCAGCCATTTGTTAAAGTGTATTTTTTTGAAAATGAAACATTTCCTTCTAGAGCATAGTTACTTTATTCTAAGTAGCAGAGCGTGCAGGGTTTCAAACTGTTTTCTTAGGTTTTTTTGTTATCTGTGACAGAAGTTTTAATTGGAGGCATATATATACACTGTGCAACATCTTGTTCTGCATATTCTTATGAGAACCTGCTACTGTTCTAGGGTCTGGAGATAGAGCAGCGCATAAAACAAAGGCCACTCTTCCTTTTATAGTTTATGTTCTATTGGGTGGAAGACAGACAACTAGGAAGAAAACAGTGACTTGCAGTTGGGATACTATTTTAATAAGTTGGTCAGACAAGGCCATTTTGAGAAGATGACATTTAAGCAGGTATCAGAAAGAGATGAAGTGAGCCATATTTAAGAAGAGCATTCGTGGTAGAGGGAAACAGCACAGCCCTGAGGTGAGAAGTAGTATACAGTCAGGCGCCAAATGACATTTCTGTCTCTTAACAGTGGTCTTATATAGAATACTTTTTTTTGTGTAACTTTTTAATGTTTACCTATGTTTACATACACAAATACTTCATTGTGTTAAAGTTGCCTACGGTACTCAGTGGAGTAACATCCTGTACAGGTTTGTAGCCTAGGAGCAAATAGACCATATAGCTTAGGTGTGTAGTAGGCCGTACCATCTAGGTGCGTTTAAGTACATTCCATGATGTTCACACAATGATGAAATTGCCTAATTACACATTTCTCAGAATCCGTCCTGGTTATTAAACAATAAAGGACTGTACTTGCATGTTTGAGGGACAGCAAGGTGCCCAGTGTGGCTGGAGTAGAAGAGGGAAGAGAATAGTAGGAAAGGGCCTATAGGACTGACTCAGTGAGGTAGGAAGATATTAAAGAGTTTTGAGCAAAGGAATGAGATAATCCTAGAAATTTGATTGCCTTCTCTCTCTTTAATGTTTTTAGCTTTGATTGATCTTTGTTTTTAAGTTAGAGTTACTAGAAAGCCTTGATGGACTTTAATCTTTATTCTGTAGTGAATCCATGCGTCAGATAACAGGGTTATTTTTTGTTAAGAATTAAAAATAGGCCAGGCTTAGTGACTCACGCCTATAATCCCAAAACTTTGGGAGGCAGACGCGGGTGGATCATTTTGAGCTCAGGAGTTCGAGATCAGCCTGGCCAACATGGTGAACCCCATCTCTACAAAAAATACAAAAATTAGCTGGGCGTGGTGGCTCTCTGAGTTTTTGCCTGTAGTCCCAGCTCCTTGGGAGGCTGAGACTGGAGGATTGCTTGAGCTTGGTAAGCGAAGGTTGCAGTGAGTAGAGATTATACCACTGCATGTCAGCCTGGGTAACGGAGCGAGACCCTGTCTCAAAAAAAAAAGAAAAGAAAAGAAAAGAAAAATAGTAGATTGCTGAAAGATAAAAGTACGGTGGCGCTCATACCAGTAATCCCAGTACTTGGGGAGGCTCAGGCAGGAGGATTGCTTGAAGCCAGGAGTTTGAGACCAGCCTGGACAATATAGCAAGACCCTGTCTCTACAAATATAATTTTTTTTAGTTAGCCAGGCATGGTGGTGCTCACCTGTACTTGGAAGTGTGAGGTGGAAGGATGGCTTGAGCTCAGGAATTTAAGGCTGCCATGACCTATGATTGCACCACTGCACTCCAGCTTGGTCAACAGAGCAAGATCCTGTTTCTAAAAAAAAAATTCAAAAAAAGAAATTTAAAAAGCTTAAGAAAAGTACAAGTAAAAATTTCTGTAGTTATGTTAAGTACTCCTTTCCTAGTAAATGTTGAGGTCCTAGATTTGCACATAACCTGTGTTGTGAAAAATCTCCAGAAAATGTTTGACAAATGTTCAATGAACCTCAGTCCTCAACATCCAAGGTAATTCATTGTGATAGATGGCTAGATGTGATTAGCACTCTTGAGAATGCTGAATCATACAAAACAAGGAATGCAGTGCTTACATTGTTCTAGGTTTAATCATTTAATAATTGGCAATTTTGTATGATTCAGTCTCATAAAATACTAGTACTTTTTGAGTATATTAACTAAATAGTGGGTTTTATACAACCTTTTTTTTTTTTTTTTTTTTTGAGACGTCTCACTTTTTCACCTAGGCTGGAGTGCAGGGGCGCCATCTCGGCTCAGTGCAACCTCCACCTCCCACGTTCAAGCAGTTCTCCTGCCGCAGCCTCCCCAGTAGCTGGGATTACAGCATGCGCCACCACCCCTGGCTAATTTTTGTATTTTTAGTAGAGATGGGGTTTCACCATGTTGGTCAGGCTGGTCCGAACTCCTGACCTCAAGTGATCCGCCCACCTCGGCCTTCCAAAGTGCCAGTATTACAGGCATGAACTACTGCACCCAGCCGATTTTACACAACTTTTAAGGATCACTTCACTTGTATGAAGTATCGTATCCTGTTTTGTAGGATTTAACCATTAATCCGTATGTCAGTATGTATTTACTCAAGTAATACTCTTGACTACTTGTATAGTTAATAATTCACTTGATATAAATACAAAACAGTATCTTTGATTTACTTTGATAAGGAAAGATCATTTTAAGAATGGCCACACTGTCCACATTAATGAGAGATGAAGAAGTATTGATAAAAATTCAGGTGAATACAGCACATTATGTCTTTTCAATTACTGTCCATAGAAATGTGCACATTGTATAGCAAATAAGTTAACTATTGAATTATAAAGCCACTGAATAAATGCAGGTATATATTTTAAAAGTCTCTAAATTGTGTATGAGTTTTTCTCTGAATCTATTAAGATGGTTTTTGAAATGATTCTAGGATTGTTCCTTATAATTTTGTTTAGTCATTTAAGATTTTGATTTAATAGATGTAAGAATATTTACATCGTCTTTTTTTTTTTTTTTGGTCTATTCTTAAGTGTTGGTAGTTTGTGGGGTTTTAAAAATTTGTTTGTTTGTGTTTGTTTTTGAGACGGGGTCTCACTCTGTCGCCTAGGCTGGAGTGCAGTGACACAATCTTGGCTTACTGCAACCTCCGCCTCCCGAGTTCAGATGATTCTGCTGCCTCAGCCTCCCGAGTAGCTGAGATTATAGGCACCTGCCATCACACCTGGCAAATTTTTGTATTTTTTAGTAGAGACGGGATTTTGCCATGTTGGCCAGGCCGGTCTCAAACCCCTGACCTCAGGTGATCTGCCCGCCTTGGCCTCCCAAAGTGCTAGAATTACAGGTGTGAGCCACCACGCCCAGCCTGTGGTTTTTATTAATAAGAAATTGGTGCATTTTATCTAAGTTGTCAAGTTTATGTGCTTAGAGTTGTTTGCCACAGCCTCTTTTAATATCTGTGGAGTCTGTAGTGATGTCTCTTTTCATTCCTGATATTTATAATTTTGCCTTTTGTCTTTTTCCTTTGTCAGTCTGACTAGAGGTTTATTCATTTTACATTTTCAAAGAACCGGATTTTGATCTGATTGAATTTTGTTTCTATTTTTGTTTTCAATTTCATTGATTTCTTTCTTTCTATCTTTCTAATGCTTGCTTCAGTTTTTATTTTGTTCTTTTTTTAGTTTCTTAATGTTGAAGCATAGATTGTTGATTTGATGCCTTTTTTTTTTTTTTTTTGAGACAGTCTCAAATGACTTCTAATTTAATTCCATTATGGCTAGAGAACACACATGATTTCAGTTCTTCGTGCACTTGAAAAGAATGTACATTCTGCTGTTTTTGTGTAGAGTGTTCTATAAATGTCAGTTAAATCCAGTTGGCTATTAGTGTTGGTCAGTTCTTTTATATCTTTTCTGATTTTCTGCTTGTTTACTGATTACCAAGAGTATTGAAGTCTGCAACTATAATTGTGGATTTATCTGTTTCTCTCCTTTTTTTGTTTTTTTTGTTTTTGAGACTGAGTCTTGCTCTGTTGCCCGGGCTGGAATGCTGGAGTGCAGTGGCATGATCTCGGCTCACCGCACCCTCTACTTCTACTTCCCTGGTTCAAGTGATTCTCGTGCCTCTGCCTCCCCAGTAGCTGGGACTACAGGTGTGAGCTACCATGCTTGGCTAATTTTTTGTATTTTTAGTAGAGACAGGGTTTCTTCATGATGCCCAGGCTGGTCTTGAACTCCTGCGCCCAAGCAGTCCACCTGCCTCAGCTTCCAGAAGTGGTGGGATTACAGGCATGAGCCACCATGCCCAGCCGTATTTCTCTTTTAAGTTCTTTTAGTTTTTGCTTCATTTATTTTGAGGCTCTTAGGTGGGTGCATACATATTTAGGATTGTTGTCTTCTTAGTGAACTCTTATTATTATGTAATGACGCCTTATATTCCTAGTAACTTTCCTGGCTCTGAAGTTTCCTTTGCCTCAGATATGAATGTAGTTACTCCAGTTTTATTAGTGTTTACATGGTATATCATTTTCAATCCTTTTACTTTTAACCTTTCTATATAATATTTAAAGTGGATTTCTTGTAGATAACAAATAGATGGGTCTTGTCCCACACTGAGAATGTCTTTTAGTTGGTATGTTTAACTATATACGTTTACTATAATTACTGTTATGTTTGGATTTGCTTTACTGCTTAAGATTCATAAAAATAGACTTGAAAATGTGTTTTTAGCAAACATTGTAAAGTGTTTGGAAGTGATACCAAGAAATTAGTCTTAAGAGGTGACAAAGGATTCAGGCAAATGTTTGAGTACTACTTCTGTCCTTGGTCAAGCCGTTTAACAACCTCTTTGTGAAATGGAAGTACTATACAATTTTGTTCTTCATTTGGTTCCAAAGCTAACAGGACAGGAAAATTTGCTTATATTCAAAATTAAACTAATTTTAGACTCACATTCGAAATAACTCTTACTTTAAGAGAAGCATGTGGGATCTGGTTTGTACTGAGGGAGTAGGAGAAATGCATCTCCTCTCTCAAGGTCACCCTAGGTCATAAGCTCATGAGTAGAGTGACTAGATGCAATGGCCTGAAATGTAAATGACTTGCACTGTATATGCTCATTAAGCTATTAGTTCTATTATTAACCTAATAATAGGACTCCAGTGTAATAGTGCTTACGTAATAAGATTGTTGAGCAGAGTAATTAAATAATGTCATCTTATAGATTGTGTTTTTGTAACATGAACTTACTCTAATAGTGTGGATTAAGGAGCACAATTTTAATTAGGCACACTGCTGTTTGGTATAACAATCAGATAAGCAGGTGGTGAAGAGTGGCGTGGGAGAGAAGAGCAGTTGCATAGCACTGCTGCTCTGAGTCATTCTTGTTTGTCCTAACTGATTTGAAGGCCACTATGCTAATGATGATGCTGGGAATGGAGGCAGAAATGAGGTGTGGTCAGTTGTAGGGTTTCCTCAATGATGTTTAGATTTTATAATGTCCTCTTAATAGCTAAAATTTATTATTGATACTCCTAAAGAAAAAAATATTTTTACTGCAACTAGAAACTCCCTTGTCCCCCCCTAGTTCCCATTTTTCTATGGAAACAGTTGTTTTTGTGTGTGATTTTCGATAATGCAATGTTTCTTAAAAATCTATCACTGTTCTTACAGGGCAGTCTGTATTTGCTAAGTATATATAGCACAGTATCTGACTTTTTTTTTCAAAGTTGCTTTAAGCATTGCATGTGCAGGAGTATGGACACTAAGTCGAGTTAAGGGGCTTTCATACTTAGGTATTGTGCAGGTAGAACTTTGATTTTGGTCCCTTTTGTTCCCAAAGACTGTATCTTAAAGTCCAAGAGACTTAGTGCTGTAGAGTGAAATCCTGAATTCCTGCTTTCACTCCTTAACTATGTATGTATACTTGTACAAAGAATTGAAGCCTGATTCTTAATTCAGCAATGTTTATTTTATTACACACCAATTAATCTGTAATCACTTTTTAACATTTTTTAATATTTTATCTTTACTTTTATTTTAAATTTTTATTTTTTTCTTGGCCGGGCACAGTGGCTCATGCCTTGGCCTTCGGGAGGCCAAGGCAGGAGGATTGCTTGAGCATAGGAGTTAGAAACCAACCAGCCTGGGCAACATAGTGAGATACTATCCCTAAAAAAAAATTTCCTTTTACTTTTTCTTTAGAGACAGAGTATCACTGTGTTGCTCCTGCTGGAGTACTGTGGCTATTCACAGGCAAGATCATAGTGTGGTGTAGCCGCAAACTCCTGGCCTCAAGTGATCCTCCCACCTTAGCCCTCTGATATGTAATCACTTTTAGTGACTGTATAGTTTACCCTCATGTGAAGATATCTTGTACTAGTTAGGCTAAATGTTAAGATTGGTTCTAACATAAAGGTTAAATAACAATACTTAAAACAATAAAAAAGTTTTGCTTTTCTGTCACACAGGACTCAGACTCAGCAGATCAGGGCTGTCCATGTGAGGGATCCAGGCCCCTTTTTCTCTTGATACTGTGTTGCTCTTGACATGGGGTGGGTGCGTGCACCTCTTAACAGAAAGATTCAAGTTTGATAGATACAGAAGAATTGATGGAATCAGAAAAATCATCATTTTGCAACCCCCAGGGTAATAACTGGTTCAGAAAGTAGTCATCAGTGGCCAAACCACAGGTGAAAAGTTGTGCTGTGTGCGAAGTATCATCCAACAGATTATTAATTTAAAATGGAGGAAAATTCCTTTACAACTAAGATGTGGCTAATATCTCAGTTATAAAGGTACTTTAACAGTTCAAACTGACATGCTTTCTAATAGGGTGCCAAAAAAAAAGATGGGAGATGGAGACTGTTTTACATTAAAAGAGGCCAACCTATGAAAACCAAATGGGTATATAATGCTTGAATGAGGTTCCTGGATTTTAAAAAATAGATGTATATTTGTCAGTAAACTAGAAGGAACTCAAATGCTAATCAGTTGAGGATTGGTTGAGTAAAATTTGGTACAGCCAAACAACAGAATTCCATTCAGCCATTAAAAAGAACGAAAAGGGGAAAAAAACAGAAAGGGCATTGTAGGGGTAGTTGGGTAAATTTGAATATGGACTATTATGAGGAGTTTTTTCCCACAGTAACAGATTCTTCAAAGCCAACTAAGTGTCCAACAGTTCAATTTGATTCTGGATACTATCTACCTGGAGTTAGTGTCATATTCTACCTGTTAAGAGAAATCAGTTCCACAAGACTGCTCCCACTGCGGGCATGCCAATCGCAAGTCCTGAGTCACTTTTTTTTTTTTTTTTTTTTTTTTCTGAGACGGAGTTTCGCTCTTGTCATCCAGGCTGGAGTGCAATGGTGCGATCTTGGCTCACTGCAACCTCTGCCTCCCGAGTTCAAGCGATTCTCGTGCCTTGGCCTCCCAAGTAGCTGGGATTATAGGCGCCTGCCACCACTCCCGGCTCATTTTTGTATTTTTTATTAGATACAGGGTTTCACCATGTTGGCCAGGCTGGTCCTAAACTCCTGACCTCAGGTAATCCATCCGCCTCGGCTTCCATGAGCCACTGTGCCCAGCCTCTGAGTCACTCTTACTTCTGACCAACCAGCTGTAAATTAGGGATTCCTATAACCCCGTTCTCAGCTTCAGTAATTTGCTAGAGCAGCTCACAGAACTTAGGAAGCCAATTTGCTTACCATAACTGGTTTATTATAAAGGATATAACTCAGGAACAACCAAACGGAAGAGATGCCTAGGGCAAGGTATGGTAGGTACAGAGGGTGGGGAGATGCATGGGCCTTCTGGACGTGCCACCCTCATTGTGTTCTCCAGTCTGGAAGCTCTCTCTAAACCCTGCCAGTTAGGGGGTTTTGTGGCTAAAAACATATGTATGTATGGTCAGTTATTTCATCGTGTGTATGATTGCATATGTGTGATCAATTATTAAGTGAATCTCCAGCTCCTCTTCTCTCTCTGAAGGTTGGAAAGTGAGGCTGAACATTTAGACCTCTAACCAAGGCATGGTTTTTCTGGCAACCAGCCCCTATCATGAAGCTATCTAGGGGTCTGCCAAGAGTCTCTTCTTTGGATGCGAATGCTAAGGGATTTAAGTGTTCTCTGTCAAGAATCTGAAAGGAAGATCAAATAGTAGGCTGGTTGTGGTGGCTCATGCCTGTAATCCCAGCACTTTGGGAGGCCGAGGCAGGCAGATCACTTGAGGTCAGGAGTTCCAGACTGGCCAACATGGTGAAACACTGACTCCACTAAAAAGAAGTAACAAAAATTAGCTGGGCACGGTGGCGAGCACCTGTAATCACAGCTACTCAGGAGGCTGAGGCAGGAGAATTGCTTGAACCTCGGAGGTGGAGGTTGCAGTGAGCTGAGATCACTGCAACTCCTGCCTGGGCAATAGAGCAAGACTCTTATATCAAAAAAAAAAAAAAAGAAGAAGAGGAAGAAGGAGAAGGAGAAGGAGGGGGAGGGGGAGGAATCAAATAGAACAAAAGATGCTGCTATCAGTCCTATCACTTAGAAAATTACAAGTTTTAGGAGCACTCTACTAGAAACTGGGGACAGAGGTCAAATGTAATATTTCATATTATGCCACAATTATGGAGTAGATGATAATCACTATTAAATTCCTTGGGTGTAGTAATGGTTTTGGATTTAAGTAGCAGAATATGTTTATTCTTTAGGAGTATAAGCTGAAGTATTAATAATTAGGGGTGAAGTGTCACCGTGTCTTTAACTTTCAGTTTGTTCCAGAAGATTGTGTGTATAGAGAGAGATAAATACGGCAAAACATCTTTGTAGATTTGAAAATTTCGAAACAAAAGTTCAGGCAGGGGAATTGCACATTTATTCTTTCAGACAACCTTTAGGATCATTTTGTCAAGTTCCCTCAGAAGTCTCACTGGTATTTTTGAAGGTTGCAATTAAGTTATTATAGGTTACTCTAGAGAATATTGGGCACATTTGCAATTTTGAGTCTTGTCCAAGAACAAGGTATTTCTCCCTTTATTCAGGTTGGCATTATGCCTCTGAAAGTTGGAGTTTTGTTTTTATAGATCCTATACTCTTATGGTTATGTAGTTAGAATGTTTCTTGTTGCTTTTGAGAATGTGATTTTTACTGTATTTTTTTTTCTACTTGTTTTTGTTTGTCGTAATATCAATATCAACAACTTCAGTATTTGTTGGTATTTCAGTTGGTTCTTTTGGACTTTCTAGGTGTATAATGTTTCAAATGATGATAAATGTGCTCTTTTTTACTTGTAAATCTCTCATATTGTCCTCTTGTCTACTTACATTGACTAGAATTTCCTTTTTTTTTTTTCGAGATGGAGTTTTGCTTTTGTAGCCCAGGCTGGAACGCAAAATGGCACAATCTCCGCTCACCGCAACCTCTGCCTTCCGCTTTCAAGTGATTCTCCTGCCTCAGCCTTTCAAGTAGCTGGGATTACAGGAGTGTGCCACCACACCTGCTAATTTTGTATTTTTAGTAGAGACAGGGTTTCTCCATATTGGTCAGGCTGGTCTCGAACTCCCGACCTCCGGTGATCCACCTGCCTCAACCTCCCAAAGTGCTGGGATTATGGGCGTGAGCCACCACACCCAGCTTGCGTTGACTGGAATTTCTGAAACAGCATTAAACAGTAGTGATGCTAACAACTACTTTTGACTTGTTTCTTCTTCAGTGGAATTAATGTTATAGGAGTGTTTCACCATTAAACATACTGCTGATTGTTGATTTGAAAGGTATCTGAGAATATGCGTGTTATATAAAGGAATGAATGTTGAATTTCTTTTTTCTAATTTATATTTTTCTTTTTTAAAATATATTTTGTTTCTGTAGTAGATATGAATGTTGAATTTCACCGTGGGCTTTTGGTTTCTATCATGGGTTTTGTTTTTTTTTTTCTCTCATGGGATTTTTATAGGATTTTTCCTTCACGTCAATAAACTATATTAGATTTCCTAATATTGAATAGTGTCTCTTTTAAAATGAGATTGGCATATGGGGTTTTAAATTTGTTTTATATCATCTCTCCCAGGCTTTGGTTTCAATTTTACTGTGTTTCGAAAAAGTTAAACTTTTCATCTTTTGCTGTGCTCTAGAACAGTTGATACGGCGTTACACTTTAATGTTACTTGAAGATTAGAAGTAATTCATCTGTATCTGAAGAATTAATAGCAGCACTCTTTTGGATAGTTAGCAGCATTTTAGTTTCTTTATTGGGCCTGTTTTTTATTCTGCATACTATCTTATAATTCTTTTTTCTAAATTTTGGTATTCTTCCTTTTACCTTCCTAAGTGATTAGTTTATCTTTAGCTGTATTCATTAATGAAAATATTTTTGACTATATGAAGTGAGTGGGATGAATAAGTGGTATTTAACACTTCTTGCATTGTCAGACCTGGCAGCTCTAACGTCTGGCCTCATTTCCTGACATCCTGGCTCTTTGATTCTCTGATCTGCACTAATATCCTTGTCATAACTGCATGAGCCAGTAAATACATTCTCTTTTGGGTTTTTGCTTGTACTATCTGCAGGAAACCTTTAGCTGGGTGTTTATGGACATGTCATGGAAAAAGCTTCATGTGACTAAATAAGTTGTTTTGGCCTTGTATTTCTTGTTTTTTTGCTATTTCCTTTGTTGTATATATTTTATTAGGTTGCTACCCCTCCCACCAAAGAAGCTTGAAAGATGTAAAATTTTGTTAGTTCTACCGGTGAATACCTGTTCAAGTATGCTTAAACCCTTGCCTGGGCGCAGTGGCTCACGCCTGTAATCCCAGCACTTTGGGAGGCCAAGGCAGACAAATCACAAGGTTAGGAGTTCAAGACAAGCCTGGCCAACATGGTGAAACCCCGTCTCTACTAAAAATACAAAAAATTAGCTGGGCGTAGAGGCAGGTGCCTGTAATCCCAGCTACTCAGGAGGCTGAGGCAGGAGACTCTCTTGAACCCAGGAGGCGGAGATTGCAGTGAGCTGAGATCGCGCCACAGCACTCCAGCCTGGGTGACAGAGTGAGACTCTGTCTCAAAAAAAAAAAAAAAAAGAAAAGTATGCTTAAACCCTTATTTCCTCTCTGTCTGCTTCAGGAAAGTCTACCTGTTGATTCCCACTATGAAGTATGAGGATATGTATTTTCTTTCACCAGTCCAAATCCTTCTTGTTGGTTTTTATTGATTCCCCACTACCTTTCTCCAGTTGAAATTATTTTTACCCTGGGCAACATAGTGAGACCTTGTCTCAACAAAAATACAAAAATTAGCCAAGTATGGTGGCATGTCCCTATGTTCCCACCTATTCAGGAGGCTGAGGCAGGAGGATTGCTTGAGGCCAGGAGGTTGAGGCTGCAGTGAGCAGAGGTTGTGCCTTTGTACTACAACCTGGGGGACAGAGCGAGACCCTGCCTCTTAAAAAATAAAATAACATAAATTATTTTTATATCACAGACATAAGAAAAGTTCATGGTATGTTAGTAAGTAAATAAAGCAAGGTGCCGTACAGTGTGCATAATCTACCATTTTTTAAAGGAAGAAAAATAATATATCAATATTTGCTTGTGTATGAAAAGAAACTGGAAAAATACACAGAAAATTAATGAAAGTGAGTACCTGTTGATAGGGGTGGGAACAAGTCTTCTCATCCTGTACCTTTTTCCACTGATTTTTGAGTCATGAGAACATTACCTATTCCAAAGGAAGAACATTTTTAGATGGTACTTAAAAAACTGTTGCCATTACATAACTTTGTTTCCTAATACTGATAACATTTAAAACCATAATTAACACTGTTTGCATTGTCATACCTGGCAGCTCTAACATCTGGCCTCATTTCCTTTTATTTTAAAACCATAATTATAGTGATTTAGGTTTAACTTTGTAAGGTATTAAGATTCAGTGCCCAATGCCACTCTTCCTACTAGTTCTCGTTCATTAATTCTTTGACTTATATCTCAGGGATGTGTATTCAAATAGATATTTTGGGATAAAATGTAATTGTATTTCTTTTGCTAGGTATAGAATTCTTATTTCACAGACTGTTATTCCTTAAAAATGGTAGACCATGCTCAGTTGTCTCCAGTTTGTAATGTAAGGTGTCTGAAGCTGGTCTTCTTTCTTTTTTCTTTGTGAGCGATATGATTGTACTGCCTGGATACTAGGAAGCTTTTTTTTCCGTTTTTATCTCCAAAAATAAATAGCTTTATTAATTGATATCTTGGTGTTGCTCCACTTACATACGTTTTCCTGGTATGTAGTGAATAATTTTGATATGTGTATTTGGGTGTTCCTTCATTTGTGAAAGTGTATTTTGTAAATCTGTCTTTGAATAATTTTGTTTTGAGTAGTAGTATTATTAAATACTTATTGAGCACCTAACTCTGTACCAGGCACTATGCAAGTCTCTGGGGAATATAGTGGTAAGTAAAGCAGTCATGGTCTCTATCTCTCTGCGTTCACACACATCAGTCAGACCTAGGTTATATAAGGGCCCTTAGTTCATACTAATTATGTCTCATCATATTGTGTAGCAACTGCATTTCCATGTGTCATTCCGAGTCAAGATGTGAGCTTCTTGAAACTCAGGCACTATATTCTTCTTGAAACTCAGGCATAATAGTATATAATGCTGTTGGATTCCCTGACATATGGGTAAGATCTCAGTAAATTTGAGTAAATGGCCCAATGTTATTAAAATGCTGCTCCTGTTTCTTAATCTTCTTCCTAAATTTTGCTCTCTGCGTACCTAGTGTGATCTGTTCTTAACCTTTGCCCTTTTCCTCACCCCTTGCTTGTAATTAATTGTTCTATGGGCTACTCTTTGCCTTCTATAGTATATCAACCCCTGCAACATTTTTCTACTTGATGCTCACTTTTCCAACTACCATATCTTCTGTGTACGTAATACATGTCTCCTTTTTAAACCATTGACTCTGCAATTCCAGCGCAACTATTTCTGGAAACAAGGAACAGTATTGAAAGATGATGTTTGATTTTATTCCATCTGTGTACTTGGTGATTTTATTCCTTTCACCTAGTGGCCAAATCAGAATCTACACCATGGCATAGACTTTTCCTGTCTGTAGCCAAAGCTTAACATGTGTTGATACTACCTGATTAATCTTAATATTATTCCCCTGTCTTACTTTTAAGGATCTGAATGTTGGTATTTTCGGATTAAATTTAGAAACTAGTCCTGCTTTGTGTCATTTTTGTCCTTAACCATGTATAAAAGCAACATACTAATGCTTACACTAACTGTAGATTTTAGTCTTATCATTATAGAGCTGTGTATTTATTGGCATAACATTAATTCTGTGGACGAAAACTATGTATAAGAATATTATCAATAGTATTGACTGATTCTTGAACTCCTGGTTTCAAGTGATCCTCCAGCCTCTGCCTCCCAAAGCACTGGTATTACAGGTGTGCCCAGTCAGTATTGACTGATTCTAAAAGATTACTAAATTCCACTAAATTATAAGTAGTGTTTGTTGAGTAATAAATTTTTCTTAGATCTTATTTATTCAGTCAGCAGCAGTTAGTTTCCAAAGAGGCATGATCAGCAGGGGTTCTTAACTCTTTACAGAGTTGGGGTTACTGGCAAACTCATTTTTCTCATCAGTTTGGGAGTCAGAGAGACTTATACAAATTCATTCCGGTCTGTTCTTTATTGTAATTACAGCTTAACTTTTTTATCTTCAATATGTTTTGTAATCATGGTTTATGCTTGCCATCACCGAAAATATTTACTAACTAGACTAATGAACCACATTGCCTTTTTTTTTCTTTAAAGACCATACCTTTAAAATATTGTCTATTTTGAGTTTCAAAATAAAAGTATCATCACATGGTAGCCTGTTTTCTATAAAATAATACAATTCAATAAAAAATGTTTATTGAAAACCTGTTAATCTTGCTAATGAGCTTCAGTTCGAGTTAGTATTTGCTGGTCTGTATCCTGTAGTGTTCAGTCTCAGGATTTAATCTGAAGGGAATTAATACTAGGTTACCTCTTTATAAAGGTAGAAATCATAATGCTGTTTTGTTGTGTTTTTTTTTTTGACCTTTTTGTTTTTAATCCCTTCAAATTGCATATATACGAACATTTTAACTTAAGAAAGTAGACTCAACTAATGTCTGAATATCCATAGTTCAGCCTTTGTCATGCCTTGCAAACCTGATTGGGTTAATGTGTGTTTTCAGGATTTTAAAATTATTTTTCTGATGTGCCAATGTTTAACCTTGCACCATGTTATTGAAGTGAAAACAATTCAGTTTTGTTGTATTTTTCCTCTTGTTCTTAACAACATAATGCCATAGAGGACATAAAAACCTCTGGCCATGAGGTTCAGAGGGCAAAAGACTTTTTTTTTTGCACCAAGCTAGAAGAGGGTAAGATATCAGAGGTGAGATTTGTTTTTTCTTTCTTTTTTTTTTTGTTTTTTTGAGATGGGAATCTTGCTCTGTTGCCCAGGCTGGAGTGCAGTGGCGCAATCTTGGCTCACTGCAACTTCCACCTCCCAGGTTCGAGCGATTCTCTTGCCTCAGCCTCCCGAGTAGCTGGTATTACAGGCGCCTGCCACCACTCCTAGCTAATTTTTGTATTTTTAGTAGAGATGGGGTTTCACCATGTTGGCCAGGCTGGTCTTGACCTCCTGACCTCAGGTGATCTGCCTGCCTCCGCCTCCCAGAGTGTTGGGATTATGGGCCCAGCCGAGATTTTTTTTTTTTTTTTAAACCACTCTAGTTAGCTGTCCCTCTCTGAATATTGGATAGGAATGTAATCACATTTTAACTGTTTTCAAGTGTATTATACTACTGGAGGGTACACAATTTCCAATCATCTGTTAAGGAGAAACTAAGAACATTTGAAACTTTGACCAGCTTTCATTTTGAGGCATTACAAGTTTTTGAAAAAAACAAAACAAAAAACACCTGATGTTGAATTTACTATGGTCCTAAGAAAAGCCCTACGTTTTGATTATTTGGATTATGTCTTCTGTCCTGAAAAGTAGCTATCTTACAGGGATTGCAAAGATCTAAGTCTTTCTGGTATACAAAGCTGGGTGATTTTGAACTTGACACCAGCTAAGCCATTTCCCAGGGATTTATGAAGACTGATGAAAAGACAATTATTATACTGGTAAAATGTTGCTATATAAGTAGGGTGATGGTTACTATTACTGATATTATAGTTATTTTTTAAAAATTCTGAAATGACTTTAGATACATTGCTCCCTGCTTGCAAGTCGTAGGTCCTCCTTTTTGCTTGCTTTCTGTCTTTTTGTTCATTCCTTTAGGTTTTAAGAATAGCTACAAAGTTTTGAAAATGCTTTATAGTTTGGCTCTTTTAAAGCTATAGGCTAAGAGTGTTGACACAGGAAGGTCTTCTCACATGATCCCGCTTTACCCATTAACGATGTCTATAATGCAGTATCATTATTTCCTCCTCAAAGGAAGTGACTGATAGGGCCAGGAATAAATTACAATCTTAGTGATACAGAATCATTTTGTATCTGTTCTGAACATGATTTATGCTTGGTCCACAGTTATTTTTTATTTATTCTGTAAGTCCTTTTGAATAAATAAAAATGTTTATAATGGAAAAGATCTTGTAGAATAAAGGGAAAAGGAACTCGAGAGTTATTAATTGCAAATCAGAACTGCATTTCTTATTTTATTGATATGCTTTCAACAGGTCCATAAAGTCACAACTATTTTTATAGTAATAGATTATGATTCACCTTTTGTGCTCTCTTGTGAATATACAGTCAAGTTTTCCAGAGATTATATTTTAATATGTGATGATATCACTGCCCTGACAGCTAATGGAACGTGTGCTTGTGTATTCTTGTTTTAAACATTTCTGAGTTTTAACATTTAATATGGTATATAGCAATAGATATGAACCAGATAAACAAAAGCTCAATAATGAGTTTAGAAGAACCCTGAGACCAAAGTTTGAGAACCATTTTTCTCTGGCATAGTTAAATTGAAGTTACAGACTTTTCCTTGTAATTTCATGTTTGTTGTAGGGAACCATAACCTCTTCTGTTTCTGCTCTCTCAGGGAATAGAATGGGAGGCATTGTTTTAAGTCTTGCTCTGTCACCTAGGCTAGAGTGCAGTGGCACAATCAAAGCTCACTGCATGGTCATAGCTCATTGCAGCCTTGAAATCCTGGGCTCAAGTGAACCTCCTGCCTCAGCCTCCCCAGTAGCTGGGACTATAGGCATGTGCCACCATCCCCAGCTAATTTTTAAAATTTTTTGTAGAGATGGATTCTTCTGCGTTACCCAGACTGGTCTCAAACTCCTGACCTCAGGCAACCCTCCCTGCCTCAGCCTCCCAAAGTGCTGGGATGATAGGTGTGAGCCACCATGCCTAGCTTAAAATGTGAATTTTAAGTGTGATTGGTGCAATTCAGGAAGGTGGCTCTTAACAGTTCTTGCTTAAAGGAAGAAAGCTGAAAATAAAGAGACAGAGACCTTTCTTTTTAACAATACTGGCCAGAATTACTATCTTTTGATGTACTCTCATCACTGAAAGGGCCCAAGCATAAATCAAACAACTATTGAGAGTATTTTTAAAGAAGATTATAGTTCAGACAGGGGACTATACTACTACAAGGAATCTAATAATACAAAGTTCCTTTAAAACACACTTAAAATCCTATAATTTTGGGGCTGGAACCACTTCGGCTGCATGTAAATTTTAACAATAACAAATAAAGTAGTGTTCTTGTTCATAGGTATCACCCAGTTAAATGCTTTCCCATTACATCTTTTAACAAATTAAAATGAATTATAAAAATAGACTTTCTAATTTGTTAGCCCTGTTTCTTTCTCCCATTAAAATGATATATTTAACTTGCTTACTACTTTTTCCCCTATGTATTTTATTTCAGTTGGTCGCATTATGTTTCAGCTCTTCTCAGACATATGTCCAAAAACATGCAAAAACTTCCTTTGCTTGTGCTCAGGTAAGTGAATTATTATTTCTGATGAGAAACTGTGTCTTACAGTTTTACCTTGCTGAACAGAATAGATATTTTCCTGAAATTATAATGGACTTGTGAAATTTAAAAAAAAAGAGTTACTTATACTGACTTTTATATGAAATCAGGGAAGCATTTCTTAAGGGGAAGATATTAGAAAGGAAAGATCTCAAAAATGAAAAAGAGAGTAAGAATCTACATTATGTAATGGAATCTTGTCTATACATTTTAGTTTATAAAGTAATAGCATACATTCAAAACTGATTTGATGGAATTTTATGAATTTCACTACTTTGAAAAAATTTAGTATTCCAAATTTTACAATAAATTTTAAATAAATAGAAAAAATGGTGAGGGAAACATCTATAATGTTACTTTAAAATTAGAACACACTGGCCGGGCGTGGTGGCTCAAGCCTGTAATCCCAGCACTTTGGGAGGCCAAGGCAGGCGGATCACCTGAGGTCAGGAGTTCAAGACCAGCCTGGCCAACATGGTGAAACCCTGTCTCTAATAAAATTACAAAAATTAGCTGGGTGTGGTGGCAGGCGCCTGTAATCCTAGCTACTCGGGAGGCTGAGGCAAGAAAATCACTTGAACCCGGGAGGCAGAGCTTGCAGTGAGCCGAGATTGCACCATTGCACTCCAGCCTGGGGGACAAGAGCCAGACTTCGTCTCAAAAAAAATAAAATAAAAATTAGAACACACTGAAATTTTAAATTCTTACTTGGATACACATACGCAATTTTTGCCCTAACTCCTTAATTTTGTTGTTTATTTATTTTGAGACGGAGTCTGACTCTGTCTCCAAAACAGACTGGAGTGCAGTGGTGTGATCTCAGCTCACTACAACCTCCACCTCCCAGATTCAAGTGATTCTCCTGCCTCAGCCTCCTGAGTAGCTGGGACTACAGGCCTGCACCACCACACCCGGCTAATTTTTGTTTTTTTTGTTTTAGAGGCAGGATTTCACCCTGTTGGCCAAGCTGGTTTCAAACTCCTGACCTCAAGTGATCTGCCTACCTCGGCCTCCCAAAATGTTGGGATTACAGGCCTGAGCCACTGTGCCCGACCTCGTTCTTTAACTAGAGTGACAAGTGTGTCTAATATTATGTCCTATAGCATGTAGAGTCTGTACCACACAATTTTACATTTACATGCTGCTTTGTATTATTTATTTTGGTTTGCATGCATGTGTGTATGTTAAATTATCATGTCATCTACTTCTTATATCTCTTCCAGTGCCCAGCAAGATTTGACACAGGATTAATTGGTTTGTTCTTTCTATGGAAGGATGTATGTATAATTAAATTTCATTTCTTTTTTTTTTTCCAGGAGAGAAAGGCCTTGGGAAAACAACTGGGAAGAAGTTATGTTATAAAGGTTCTACGTTCCATCGTGTGGTTAAAAACTTTATGATTCAGGGTGGGGACTTCAGTGAAGGTAGAGCTAAAAGTTGTGTTCCTAATAACTCCATCTATCAGTTTCTAAAGTATTTCATTATTACTCTTAGTTCTAAATATTGTGTCAATTACAGTATGATATAAAATGTGGTCAGTGAGTACTTGTTGGATGAGTGAATATTATAGATCCAGAATGTATGAAAAAGCAAAGTACCACGTAAGAAATTTTATCTTGTTTTTATGCAGTTTATTAATATTATAGTTACTTAGTGAATTCCTTTACAATGAATGCCAAAGTACTGTCTGATTGCTTTTGTTCTAGAATGTTTTTGATGTTGTTACTGTTTGAAATAAGTGGATTGTGAAGATGGCTTTTTTTATGGTATTTATTGTAATGGGATTTGACATATATTTTAAAGATGAAGTTAATTGAGGACTCTGAGAATTTTGATTATTGCAGCAATTATAACATTCCAAGGTTTCCTTCAGCAAATTGAAGCTATCAAAAATGATTTATGTGTTAGTATATTTTTAATGTTCATTATGGCTTAATGTAACTCATTATTTGCAGGTAATGGAAAAGGTGGAGAATCAATTTATGGTGGATATTTTAAAGGTAAGGCTTATTTTACCGTCTTTTGTTTCAGTTCTGATATTAAAGCAAGTTTGATCATATACTTTTAATGAGAAGAGGTTTACTTATAGTTCACTTTTTGCATGAAACTAATGCTGCATGAAAATACTTTATTTGCATGAATTTGGGGATAAATTATATTGTAATATATAATTTTTAATTGACAAGATTAATTAAGGCTAACTTTATGGTTAAACATGACTTTCAGCATGGAGGTTAGGCAACTATATACATGAAAACTCCTATCTTCCTGCCTAAAACTGTCAACATATTCTTTTGTTTATAGAGAATGTGGTCTTTTGCAAAATGAAAAGGTAAGAGAACGAAGCTCAGTAACACAAACTCCAATTCTGTTCCCTTGCACCCTTCCTAATAAATTTATGGACAGTCTGGGTCAGGTTGTGGCTGGATTTCTATATTGCTTGAAGACTTGGAAAATTCTGTGTATTATTTCATACATACTTCTGTATCTTTTTTCATTTCCCAATGGGTTATTAATTTCACATCAGGGAAAAGAGTCTAGTTGTGGGGGTTTTTTTCCCCTAAACCAAGCAATTTCTTTGAATAAAAGTTGAATTTCCTCCTTTTTCGAAGGTTTGTATGTTTTCTTTTGTATATTAGAACTATGACTGTGTTTATTCTTATAATAGTAGCATCTGCATAAATCTAACTATTGCACTTGCCCCAAAAAGCCTTAGAAAAGTCAGTTGCAGAGGTTTGTAATGAAATCTAATATTACTAGGTTTTAACGCTATAATAGCTTCAGTGTTATAATAGTCTTTTATATTTCCTTTGGGGGAAAATGGATTACTACTCTTTTTCAGAAGCCTGTTCCCAAGGTAATCACTTTTTAAAGTTTTCTATGTTTCTGTTTGTTCTGAAGAAGATTTGTTTGTATGAATGTTAAAAGGACACTTAAATTAGTTTTCAAGGATATTCCTGCTGGAATTAAAATAACTCTAAGTGATCTTTATCACAGATTTTTTTTCCTTTGAACTAGTAGGAAACAGCTGTTTAGCTGGTTCTATTATGTAGCAATTTAAAACTAATGCTTTAGGCCACTTTGTGGTTGTTCCCTGTGGCAGATACTTTTGTACCTTAAAATTGTATTTTGCTATTTAAATTTTTGTTTCACAGGGCTTTCCTGCTTAGATAATTTTGTGATACAATTGAGTATACACATACTTAATTTAGATATGTTCCTGTAACTTACTATAACATAATTTTTTTGGTCTCGTAGTCTAGCTTCAATTCAGTTGAATAATAAATTTACTGTATAAAAATTAAACACCTAAAAAGATTATTAAACTTCTTCCATGTATAGTACATTAGGCAAGCTAATTGGAAATTTGGAGGAAGTAAGCTAGAGATTTTTCTAAAATTTTACTAGTTTTCCCTGAAAGTTAATAATTTAAATATCATTTAGCCAATATATTACTACTAAAAGTGACTGTTCTAAGGCTGTTTGTATAAAGTATTAAATATATGTTCTTTTCCTCAAGGCTTTAATTAGTATCTTTTGGCCTTTTTATGCTTTTGTTATTTGATTAGCTTAAATTTTTCTTTTCTGAGTGTTCAGTCAAGTTATCTGTACTGACCAGAAGAGGAATTTCATCTTTTGCTTTCTATTTATTACTTGAACATTACTTTAAAGTGACTTATAATTGGAGACTGACAAATTTGTGTTTTCTTCAAACAGATGAAAACTTTATTCTCAAACATGACAGAGCGTTCCTTTTGTCAATGGCAAATCGAGGGAAACATACCAATGGTTCCCAGTTTTTCATGTGAGTAGGCATAATTCAGAGATGAGCTTTTCTTAAACAGAGAAGCGCTGTTCATAAGAAAGATGGTATAGTTAAACCAAGTTTAATGCTAAAATTCTGTCAGCTTTATTTTTATTATTAATTTCTAATATCATTGAAACTTAGAACGTCTAACAACTGCCTCAGCATTCAGCATATATCCTGGATTGGAAGAATGGGACTTAAAAAACTTAAAATTTACACATTGTTTTCAAAATATGCCGTCATCTTCAAAAAAGATGACGGCATATTTAAGCCCCTGTTAAATTTGAGTGCTCACTTACCAAAACTAGATTGGAACATAAACTATTGATGAACATGTAAAAATTGTTCATAGTCGCGGATTCAGTTATTGTACTCCCTCAGCAAGGAAAGCAGTTTGAGTAAACCATTGCATGGTTGTTTTTTTCTCTTACTGTTGCTCTTTGAGGCAATTTTGAGAGAGGTACTGTTATTTTCTGATGTTATGTAGAGATAGGTGACCTGCTGTTGAGCATGCATTTTAGAAAACTCAAATTTTATGGAGTCTCCATGCATAATTGAAATAACCCATTGTTGCTATCATTTCCACCAAAATTTATGAGATTGTCACTCAGGAAACTTAAGAATACTAAATTTGCTTTTGAAAAAGCAAATATATTTACATGTATGTGCATTGCACAATCAAAAACTTACCTTTTTCTTATCTGAAAATTCTAAATAAATCCTTTGGCATACTTTCAGTTATATTCTTATCTAAAGCTGCTTCAAAACCTATTTTTATCATAATTCTGTCATATAAAATATGAAAGATAACTGTCCAGCAGGAGGGTTATTGTTTTTGATTGAAAGTGAATCTCAGTTGTGCTATGTATGTTGGAGAAATATTTCATTAATGATTTATTGAAAACATTTTCTTTGTCATCTTTCTGAATGAATGAGTATGAATAGCGCTTCCCTGTCTTTAAAGGAGTATATTACTGACATATAAAACTCAAATGTTAAATTTTTCTGAAAAATATATTTCTACATGATCTGATAAAGTTCAGATAAGGGGCATTCTATTCCTAAGAATGTCCTAAAAATGGAAAACTGATAAAAGATTATGCTTAGAATTATACAGGTAAAAGACCTACAACAGTTGTTCTCTTATCTTGTTTTGATCCCATAGGTTATTTGTTATTACTCTTCTTTAATAGAGTGATTTTCTATTCTTAACCTTCTTAAGGGCCAATACAAAGCAGAAAGAAATATTTTCAGAAAGACTTTTTAATAGTAACTTAATGTAAAAATTGTTTATCCTTTGGTTGAGGTTTCCCATTTCCATTTTTAAGCTTATCTGAACTGTGAACATGAAAAACATAATGATTCATTGGTCAAGAAGCTACCATTTGAGGGCTCTAAAGTTTCTTTTAGATTTCCTTTTTTATATCAGTACAATTAAAATTTATCAAGTAGCAGCAGCTTCTTGATATTGTTATATACATTAGCTTGTTCATAAAATGTTAGAGTTAAAACTCATTAAAAATGCTATCGTTAAACATACACTAATTAAAATTCAGTATATGAAATTCTCCCTTCAAAAAATCTTATTTTTATTTTATTTAGTACTTACTTACGTATTTTCTAGGAACATCTAGTAAAGGCCTTTACTGTTTTCTACATGGCCTAATTTTATATTGGACTACAATTTTTGAGGAGGAATGCCAAATAATTTTAAATCAATAAATTGCAATTACAATTTTTACACTTATTTTCAAAGTTAATTTACTTTAGATGGTAGTAAAATCACTGTGAACTTCTGATTGAAAGAAAATTTTTTACTTTTAGTTTGAAATTTCCTTCTAGAAAGGGGTTTGCAGTCCCTTTGCAAAAGAGTAAGCAATCTTGGAAGTAATTGACTATTTAATCCTCCTGTATTTTTTCTAAAGATTTTTGTGTCTGTATACTTTCTTTATGCTGGCTAGAAAGATCAATTCTCAAGAGTTGCAGGATAAAATCAAATTAACGTTCATGTTTCAGAACTAAAACATATACTTGCATTTATGGGAAGGATAGGTAAAAATGGAGATGGTGGCTGATGAAAGAAAAATCTTTGAAACTATGTTTTTACAAGCCCGAAGCCTTTTGGAGTTGAAAGTATTAAAATATGATACGCTGTCTTCAGGTTATGTATATGATCACAGATAATAGCTCTGATGGTCACAGAGCTTGCTGATGGCTTCCAAAGGATGGCTCCTGCCTTTTACCCTGTTACCACAGCTCCTCATATGGCACCTTGAGTGTCAGTTCTGGAATCTGAAAAAGAAAGGATAGTGTAAGAATGGTGGTAAAATAAAAAGAACTGTCTTTATAGTTCCTGCTTTATGAGCTCAATAAGGATTTTTAATACATCATTGCAAAATTGTTTTTGTAGTTTTTGTTACGAATCTGTTACTCTGCAATTCCTAAGGAGTAGATTTGGTGCTGTTAGTGTGGGTGTTTGCAAAACATCCCTCAAGGATTCTTGTGTTTTGTACATTAACTACTGTCTTCATTACTTACACATTTAAAAACTCCCCCTTCCTTAGGCATGTGTCATTTTTATTCAACATAATTCTGCTTATATTGCTTTCTTTGGCTGGAACAATTATATACATAATGAAAATCAGATTTTCTTCTATAAATCTATTTGTAATTTTTACAGTAACTTTATTTCTACTACTGTATTTGTTATAATGATTTTGCTCTCGGGGGTCTATATAGAAGAAAACTTGATTCTTTTTGGAATAGTACTGCTCAAGAAATGTGAAAGAAGTGGTATATGGCACTATCCCCTTGAATCACTAAGGAAACAGTGGTTTTATTTTGAACGTTTTTGAAGGAATTCAAAGACTTGGGACTAAAGCTACCAGGTTAATTTGGTATTTATTTTGTCCTTTGTATTCTTATTTATTTTTTAGGTTAAAGAATAGGAAGAAACCACAATAAAAACTAGAATTATAGAGTCGTAGAATGGAAAGGGATTTAGAGATTATCTAGTCCAACCTTTTCATTCTGTAGATTATGCTAAATTCTTGAAAAAGCATGTAAAGTCCAGGTTATAGAAATTTTATTTATAATCTGGAAGAAACTGATAGCTAGAAAAAGAATCCTGCACACTTATTCATATTATTAATGCTTTTACTATAAATTTAAGCTTATTTAAGCTCAAAATTTTATTAACCACTCTGCTCTGAATTTATTTTAGTTAAGGATTAGAAGCATCAAGCATTTTGCTGGAAAACAAAATGACATTTGGGGAAACATTCTTTCCCCTTTTGCTGTTAGTGATAGCTTATTTATTCTGACTGTAATTGTCATTGTCTTTATATACATTAATAAAAAAGACAAAGATGTTGTATAAAGTAGTCATGAAAAAGATTAAGTAAATAGTTTATAGCTTTGTAGTAAGTAACTTTTGGGATAGGACACTAATATAGCTGTCAGGAAACCTTGATTTTAGTTTTGTATGTACCTTGAGTTAGTTTTTCTTAAACATTGGTATGAAAATATGGATGTAAAAGGAAGAAGGTGTTTTGTAGGGTAGTCCTAAGTGTCTGAATGTGTGGAATGATTTGTGTGCAAACATTGTCTTGCCTAATGGAAATAGTCACAATTGCCTAGTTTTCTTTAGTCTGAAAAATGTCTTAAAGAAGTATTGGGGTCATCTTAAATCAAGAGCAACAGAAGTCTCTTCATCAGCTGCTGTTAAAACATGAGTCTGCACAGCCGTAGAGTAGGTCTGCGGAGCCTACAAGAACAGTTCCTGTCACTGGCCACTGTCAGTGGTCATTAATAATTATAACAATGTAAGAAAACAAGATAATGTAGAAGAGTCAAACTTTGAACTTTAAACAAAACATGTTTGCTACATTTTAGCAGTCATAAATAGGGCAATGGGGGGGCGGGGCATAAAGAGTTTTAGAATATGTTTTATGTCATTTAAGAATCTGACTTGCAAGTACCTAAATGGGAGAGGAGTGCTGATTATTGCAAAGTAGTGGAGCAAAGAGAGTAGAGGAGTGGTTGGTTTTAAGGGGTTTGTAAAGCTATGTTGACGTTTTGGGTAATAAAACTAGATTCGGGGTAGAAATGCTTTTTCTACCCACATATTCATAAATTTATGTAAGAGGAAATGCTAGTAAGTGTTAATAACCTGAGAAGTTCTAGCTTTTTCCTTCCTTTCTTTTGGGGTGATACCTTCATATGTTAACTTCAGATTTTTTCATGAGCTAAGATGTTTGTGAAACTTAGCCATAAACCAAATTCTCTGAATATCAAGTGTCATCCCTAACATCCAGGCTTAATAACTTAATGTTTATGTAACATGTACTAGCAATGTGGAAGAAATTTTTTATCTAGTAATGTTTGGTGTGTATTACCTTAACATTAGTGCTGATTTTTAGAAAGCACTTCTATTTTGGTACCTTTTGGAACACATGGGTAGAGCGTTGTCAAGTGGCTTGGTTAGTTTCCATTACCCTTATACAAGTGTTGTCATTCTGTACAATTTGGTGCCTCTTCCCTGGCAGCATGATAGTTTCAGGAGTTGAAGGGAAAGCATCGCATGTTAAAAGCTAAAGTGGACAGAAGTTATCTTTATTTCCCTCTTCCATACTACTTTACACCTACAGTCACTTACTTGTTTTTTTTGCAACATTCATTGAAAACTCCACATTATTTCAAACATTATGTTCTTTTTTGACACTTATTCATGTTGTCAATGCCTTTATGATAAATTTAAGCTTATTTTTAAATATTTCAAGATTTATTACATTCAAGACTCTTATAAAGCATTTTGTTCATGGTATAATAGTATTTTGATCTGAGTAGTAATAGATTTATTTGTTTAAATACAGATAAAAATTAGTCAGTGTGTGTTCTCCGAAAAAAATTGTTCATAATGGGGAAAATCAGAGATTAGACAGGAAAAGAAGATATGGTGGCTAAGATTTGACTGCACTTATGCTTTCATCTCTCTTGCCTTTTTATTCTCTGAGAAGGTCCCTGAAATTGTAGTTAGTTATGCTACTTTATTATTATGTTCAGTGACTTAACTTCAATGTGCATCTAATGTCGCTGAATAGTAACTAGGGTCCATACATTTGCTCGTTAACTTCTGAAAGTAGTCTGTTGTGGTATGTCACCAAAGGTTTCAAATGTAGAAGCATGGAAGATTCTTTAACTGTTTGATGTGAGTTAGTTAAAAGTTCCTTGAAATTTTGTTTTGGATGATCTTAACTCACTTTTTTCTAATGAAATTTTTGCTTTCAACTGGTAGTAACTGCTCCTGGGCATTCAGATTTTTTATATCTATGTATGTATTCAAGATGCACTATTCTCTTTTGAGAAAATATTGTCTTAGCTAATTTCTGGGATTTGTGAAAGGAAATGTAATATGTTAATAGCTATTATTGGCACTCTGTGTTACAATATTAAGGATCTAAATAGATTCCCACTTAGCCACAATGCTTTTCTTAAGCATAATTCATCTCTATGTAAATATCCCATATGAAAGAAAATTTAGAGCCCTCCATTTAAAAAAGCTTTCTTGCTCTGCATAAAACTTGAAAATATTTAATTTCAAAGTTATATTGATATTAAAACATAGATTCAGTCTTGTCTTAAAAGTGTATTACAATTTATTTCTTGCCATTTTTGTGTAAAATTTACAGAAAGAGTGTTACACCGTGCGCTCCAAAGGTAATGTCTCATTACTCTAAGGCTCTCTCTCTTTCTTTGCCTTTATCTCTTTAATTCTGTTGTTATGTGCATTGAAACATTTTAAGAAAAAAAAAAAAAACTTTCTGCTTTATCTATATAGCAGCAGTACATGTAAAACAAGTGCGTTTTATTTTTCATGTTTAATCCTGGGAACTGTATTTTAACTTCAGTGGCTCGTTTCCACCAAGTTCCTGTACATCTTCTGTTGGGGGAGTGGGGTTATAGTTTATAGTATGGTTTTAGTTCTCATTTCAGTGTGGAATTAGTCATTTCTGTATAAGGGCAAAATCTTATCTGATAACGGTATAAAACTATAAATTGGTTTTGGAGTAGCAGTGACACTGTCAATTTCTAGGATTTATAAGGCTTAAATACCTTGTACACATGTTTTTTAAAGTAGATTCAGGGGTTGGGGAAACTGAAAAATCACTGTCTCTAAGTAAAAGAGAAAATAGAAATGCATAAATATTGAAAGGTTTTATAATTTGAAATGTTCTTTCTGGTTTTTTCTTTTTTAGGTGTGTTTTCATAAGCATATATAAATTTTAAACATTTTTCATAGCCTCTGACCTTAACTTACTGAGCATGTGTCACCATTGCACAACTCTTTAAACAGCTGCTTTTAAGATCAATGCAATTTTTTTTTCCATTGAGAGTTCTGAAAGATTAAGAGTTAGTGAGATGAACTCTCTGCTTCTTTTAGTAGAATTGAATAGTCTGGACTGTGCGTATTAGTTCTCTCTGCCCTTTTGTAACCCTCTTTGGCTAATGTCCTCTGTTCATCCATGTATTAGCCAAGTGCCAGTAACCCTGCTTTACGTTGGGATTTCTACTCCTGGAATGTAGGTTGAGAACCCCAGAGGGCTTCTTTTTGTTAAATATTTTTAGTATTCTTAATATGTAATTTAATCCAGTTAAAGTACAAACTTATATTTCTGTATCTTGAGTTGCAGATGCAAGTAATGGACTTAAATCATTCACATCAGATTTAGGCACCATGGGCAGGCTGAGTTGTCCTTGAAAGAGTCATTCCTGTCTTCATTTGTTTTCTGCACTACTACAATAAAGGACCAAGTTTGCCTATTCTTGGCAGTTTTCATTTGAACGAAAAACTAAATTTGAATGTCATAAAGATAGCTATTCCATCCTCAAATTGAATCTCAAGTAGTATGTTGCTGCATCACTACATTACTCTGGAATGTTTTATTTCACCATTTTCTCCAAAAGTTTGCCATAAGGTGGTTTTTACAGCCTTTCTGTTAGCCAGGATGGCAAATTGAATTGGGCTCTTTATGTTTTAAGTAAAATTTGCAGGCTTTCCCCAATACTACAGGATCTGTGAGTTACAGGAGAAAGGATCAAGGAAGGAGAAGGAGCGTATCTAATCTGGAAACCATACATTGTTTTTACTTCTACATATTTGGGGCTGACCCCTTACATTGTAGAAAAATTTACTTTTTTAAAAGCACTCTTGGCTGGGCGTGGTGGCTCACGCCTATAATCCCAGCACTTTGAGAGGCCGAGGCAGGCAGGCAGATCACCTGAGGTCAGGAGTTTGAGACCAGCCTGGCCAACATGGTGAAATCCCGTCCTACTAAAAATACAGAAATTAGCCGGGCCTGGTGGCGCATGCCTGTAATCCCATCTACTCAGTAGGCTGAGGCAGGAGAATCACTTGAATCTGGGAGGCAGAGGTTGGAGTGAGCTGAGATCGCGCCATCGCACTCCAGCCTGGGCAACAGAGTGAGACTCCATCTCAAAATAAACAAATAAAAGCACCCTTTACATCTTTCATATAATAGAATCACTAGCTTCTGTACAAATTTCTTGTCTTCAGTGTACTTTGGTAAAGTTTTATAATTAAAGCACATTTCTATCTTGAAGTTACCATCCAAGGTGGTTTCTGGATGCTAGTTTAATGGTTTAAACACTAGTGGCTCATTAATTCACTAGATAGTTTTTGTTTTGTTTTCTTTTTGCTGGCTGTTTTTATCTTTATAATTACATTGGCGTGAATTTCCACTTTTCAATCTTCTAAGGAATATTTGAGATTTGTGCTTTTAAAACTTGATATTTTCTTTAAAATTCTGGAACTTCTTAAGTTGACATTTTAATTTTTTTAAATTAAATTCTGTAGTGCTCTTACAGAACTGAATATTCTTAATGTAAGTATAAGCGTTACAAATCCTTGTACAATAAATATTTTTAGCATTGTTACGAAGGTTAAAAACTGGGTTTTGTTCACTTACATGTCTTAAAATTGCCTTAAAATGAATACAAAAATTTATGTGGGAGCTTCTAGTACAGTTGACTGCTTTAACATGGCCTGACATCTAGTGATACTTTTCTCTTTCAAATTTTCTATCTCTTACCTGTTTCTCATTCTTATAAATCAAGATTCTTGTGGTATATAATTCTGAGTCTAATTATCTGCTTTTGAATTTTTTCTACTGCAATTCATATAATGTGAAGATCTGTGAAAATGCTATGGGAAAACTAGCTTGGGTTCAAAATATCTTAACCAAATGTACCCTGTAGGCTTCCCAAGAGTGACTGTCTGACAGTTGGTGACTGTAGAAGAAGCCAGTTGGGTGTTTTCTGGGCCATGGAAATTTAAAATGTCTGTAATGTTATCCATCATTACTTTGCTGTCAGAAGGGATGGCAGATTGAAGCTTTTCTCCCTATCGCATTTTCAGAGTTGCTGTTTCAGAGCTTCACCTTGGGTGAAGAAAGATGGGCAGGAATTCTGGAAACAGAACTCCTAAGACCTACCTCTGTCTTGCCTGCCTAAAAATGTGCACTGACTCAGTATGAGAAATAACAAATAAGAAAACATTTAAGTGTGTGAGGCAAATGTTAATCACACTTTCTTTCCATAGGGCAAATAAGAGGTGCTTTTCTTATTGAATTATGCTGATAAATTTTGAGAACTTTTTTTTAAAGTGTTTTGTTTTGTTGTTTTGGATTTGAGAGTAACTTTAATGTGTATTCATGCTATATATTTATGGCTATAAGTCAAATCAAACTGATTTCATATATATACATATATATAATCTAATAGAGATGATTGTAATTCATTATAATTTTGAGTTTTTTAAATTAGTAAAATGGCTACTATTGCTGTTTTGGGGTTTTTAAGGTTAGATGTATATCATGTTTAACTTTTTCCCCTATCTTTTTATCTTTACTTCTTTGTTCTCTACATGCTGTGTTTAAACCTTTCTGCTCTCTTCACCTGAACACATCGTGTTTGACATCATCTTTATGTTGGTGTTTATTACATAGTACCACAAAGCCTGCTCCACACCTGGATGGGTAAGAGTTACATTCTTACTACATTGGGGAAGTGTTTGGGTGGCCAGCCATAAAAAGAGAGTGGACCATGGTTAAGCCCTCAAGGGAGCCCTCTTAATGGCTGGCTTAATCTCATAGCCAAACTATTCTTTAGAATCACAGAATATAGTCGTTTTGAAACCCCATGGCTCTCATGTCACTGAAGGAGTTAATCTGTGCTCAGGGATGGCCTTCTCAGCAATATAATTCTTTTTTTTTTTTTTCTGTTTTCCAAAATGGGTCAGGTAGTAAGCAGTACAATTTGAGATGTCCCTGTAAGGAAAGTTTCCAAGTACCAAGTGCAAGTGAAGTCTGAATGTTACAGAATCTTTACCCTAAAATGGTTAAGAACCATTGTATTAAAGGCAGAAAACCGAAGCCCAGTTTGCATAATGGTTTCCTTTTATGAAGCAGATTTCAATTTCTCATTCCATTCTAGTTGCTTCCTACAACAGACAGTTTGGTTTTATTTTCAGGTCTGTGGACATGTCATTGATTACAGTTAATTGTCTTGATTACTGTTTATAGTTTAATTATCATCAAACCAATTGTTTCTTGAATTTGCATTATGACAGGGTGCATGTCGTCTTTGGACTGGTTATTTCTGGTTTTGAAGTAATCGAACAAATTGAAAATCTGAAAACCGATGCTGCAAGCAGACCATATGCAGATGTGCGAGTTATTGACTGTGGAGTACTTGCCACAAAATCAATAAAAGATGGTAAGAACTGTTTTGACAGTAGATGAAGCTGAGCCACAGGTACAGCATTGTTGAAGACTGTAACTAGATTTGAGTAGTGGAATTAGTGGCATAGCAATAGCCCTTGGTGCCTCTGAATCAGACCTTACACATTTAATCTTTTAGTATATCTTGTCAAATCTTACTTTTTCTTACTTCCCTTGCCACCAGCCTGATCCAAACCACCAGTATTTTGTGTCTGGATTATTGCCGTAGCGTTGTAACTGTTTACCTTGCCTCTGTCCTATAATCTTTTGTCAGCAGCAGTAGCCTCCTAACTGGTCTCATTGCTTATATCCTAGGCCCGCTATGGTGTGTTCTTAACAGCAACCAGAGTGATCCCTTTGAACCATAGTTTGCATTCATGTCACGCCTGCACAGAACCCTCCGAGGACTCCCTTCTTCAATCATCCAAAGCAGAAGTCTTTACGGTGGTCTCTAAGGCCCTGGCTGGTCCAGCTGTCTGCTGTCTCTTTAAACTCTTCCGTTATTCATTGCCTTCCAGGCACATTGACCTTTTTTCAGACATGCCAGCCACTCAGGTTCTTTGTGCTGCCTATTCTCTTAGTCCGGAACAGCCTTCGTTAAGATATCTGCATGACACCATCCCTTGCTCCTTTAAGTCTCTGTTCAAATGTTGTGTTAAACTACCCTAATCTTCTTATTCCCTTTACACTGCTTTATTTTTCTGTCTTAGCACTTATCATTTGTCATATTATGCAATTCTTTTTTTTTTTTTGAGACAAGAGTCTTGCTCTGTTACCCAGGCTGGAGTGCAGTGGCACTGTCTCGGCTCACTGCAACCTCCACCTCCTGGGTTCAAGTGATTTTCCTGCCTCAGCCTCTGGAGTAGCTGGGATTATAGGCATGCACCACCATGCCTGGCTAATTTTTGTTATTTTTAGTAGAGACATGGTTTCACCATGTTGGCCAGGCTGGTCTAGAACTCCTGACTTCAAGTGATTTGCTCACCTTGGCCTCCCACAGTGCTGGGATTACAGATACGAGTTGCTGCACCAGTCCTATTTCTTGTTATTTGACCCAACCAGAATATAGGCTTCATAAAGACAAGGGAGTTATTTCCTTACAATCTTGCCAGTAATTTTATTATAAACTTGAAAAAAGCTGTCTATACTTAATTTTTTGTTTGCTGTATGTAAAGCATATTTTATGATATTCAGTAAACACATTTTTTACTCTGAAAGGTAGGCACTGAAGTTTAGTACTAATGTTTTTATTAATGTTTCTTAAAAGTTTTTGAGAAAAAAAGGAAGAAACCAACTCATTCAGAAGACTCGGATTCCTCTTCCAATTCCTCTTCCTCTTCAGAATCATCTTCAGAAAGTGAAATTGAACATGAGAGAAGCAGAAGGAGGAAACATAAGAGGAGGCCAAAAGTTAAACGTTCTAAAAAGAGGCGAAAGGAAGCAAGCAGTTCAGAAGAACCAAGGAATAAACATGTAATGAATCCAAAAGGGTATGTGTAAAACACCAATGTACTCTTACCTAAAAACAAACTCTCTGGAATGGGAAAAGTATGTATAATTCTATAAACTCAATTTTATTACCTGTTACTGAAAAAGGATAGCATTTTTTAAACTTTATCTAAATTGAAATCTGGCAAATCTAGGAGTAGGCAGCATAGGCATTTCATCTCCAAGATTTGTGTGTTTTCAGTTTTCAGGTCAAAATAGTCCTAAGAATTCTTTTTTTTTTTTTTGAGACGGAGTCTCGCTCTGTTGCCCAGGCTGGATGGAGCGCAGTGGTACGATCTCGGCTCACCGCAAGCTCTGCCTCCCGGGTTCACGCCATTCTCCTGCCTCAGCCTCCCAAGTAGCTGGGACTACAGGCGCCTGCCACCATGCCCGGCTAATTTTTGTATTTTTAGTAGAGATGGAGTTTCACTGTGTTAGCCAGGATGGTCTCGATCTCCTGACCTTGTGATCTGCCTGCCTCGGCCTCCCAAAGTGCTGGGATTACACCCCCGGCCTTTTTCTTTTTTTCTTTTTTTTTTTTATTTAAGAGATAAGGTCTTGCTCTGTTACCTAGGCTGGAATACAGTGGCACAATTATAGCTCACTGCATCCTCCACCTCCTGGGCTCAAGAGATCTTTCTGCATCAGCCTCCTGAGTAGCTAGGACTACAGGCGTGTACCACTATGTCTGGCTAATTTTTAAATTTTTTGTAGAGACAGGGTCTTCCACTATGTTGAACAGGCTGGTCTCTGACTCCTGGCCTCAAGCAGTCCTCCCACCTAAGACCCCTAAAGTACTGGGATTACAGGTGTGAGCCACAATGCCTGAGCTGGAACTCTTAAAATAAAAAAGTTAGGATCATTTACCAATTTTCCTATCAAAATTCTAGTCTTTGGGTTTTTCACTGGGTTGATATATTTTCTCTTTGTGAAAATCATGTAACTCTTTTGAGTGAGACTTGTAAGCTATCATTAATTATGCTGTTGTTTCAGTGTCTAATTTTATGTGCTTTTATTATGAAATGCAAACATTATACATTTTAATCAGCGACTTGGTTTGTTCAAAGTCACTCTGAGAGGAGTGATACCAATGAAAAAAGGTCAGTTGATTCCAGTGCTAAAAGGGAAAAACCTGTGGTCCGCCCAGAAGAGATTCCTCCAGTGCCTGAGAACCGATTTTTACTGAGAAGAGATATGCCTGTTGTTACTGCAGAACCTGAACCGTAAGTAGGATGACTACACTGTATATTTTTATTTCTCTGAGACACAGTTCTGTCAGCTCATTGCATTCCACACTCATGTATGGAACATGATCCATGTTTGAAGCACATTGAAAGATACTATGGGAGTATTAGATTAATGAATGATATGTAGGAAATATGGGAGATACTAGATTATTGAGTGATATGTACCGTATCTTTCAGAATTCACATTCTAGTAGGGAGAGGAGGTTGGGCAAGTTGGTCAGGGAAGCCCTTATTGGTGATCTGGAAAGATTTTATTCCTGATCTTCTTGCCTTTGCCTTTTATTAAAGGGGTAAGGTTTTAGTTATCAGAATAGAGAGTTAGTTGAATTCTTCAGATCCATTTGAGTGATGAAGCATGCTTTCCAATTTGAATAGTGCATAATTAATTGGTGAGTGGAGATACAATTTAGTATCATAAATAAGTTACTTTTGTCAACTTGTTCAACGATTATTTCTCTGCATTGGAAGAGTGTGTCGCTTTAGATTTAATCTGAGAAAATAGTATTTAATGTATTTTGTGTATTAGACTAAAGTTTAGAATTATTAAAAGAAAATGTTTCATGAACGGAAATACCATAATGGCTGGTGTTATTGATAAGTTCCCTATGAAGAGTTATTTTGAAAGCTGAAAAATATAAGAGTCCTTGTTTATAATTAGGTCTCTGCATAAAGTTATTTAGTTTATTAAATATTTTTAAAGCCTGATATTGTCCTGTTTTAAAAAGTGATTGCAAAATGGCATGTATCTTTGAATTAATAGCTTAACATAATATGTTTTCATTATTAAAAATTGTAGCTTCTTTGCTTACTTTTAATTTTCATCACAATCTTCTTTTCCTAGGAAGATTCCTGATGTTGCACCCATTGTAAGTGATCAGAAACCATCTGTATCAAAGTCTGGACGGAAGATTAAAGGAAGGGGCACAATTGTATGTGTGATAAGACTTTTTTTGAAATTATGTATCTAATAAAAGATTTTTACCTATTGTTAAAATCCTAGCTTTAATTTTAGATATAATACAAAATGTGTTCAAGGAACTAATTGTATTTTCCATGGTTATGGGAAGGTATTGCTGTTAGAGCAAAGTATACTGCTGTGTTTGAATGGGTTTAATTGAGTATGAAAGGAGGAACATGTGAAACCATCAGTGAGTATGCTGAGAAATCATTAAGACTTTAAAGAGGAAAGTTTTATGTGGATTACAGGTGAATCTCAGCCTTGCCCATCTCTTTTAATGCCTTGTTTGAAATAACTTCACCTAGGCCGGGCGCGGTGGCTCAAGCCTGTAATCCCAGCACTTTGGGAGGCCGAGACGGGCGGATCACAAGGTCAGGAGATCGAGACCATCCTGGCTAACACGGTGAAACCCCGTCTCTATTTAAAAATACAAAAAACTAGCCGGGCAAGGTGGCGGCGCCTGTAGTCCCAGCTACTCGGGAGGCTGAGGCAGGAGAATGGCAGGAACCTGGGAGGCGGAGCTTGCAGTGAGCTGAGATCCGGCCACTGCACTCCAGCCCGGGCGGCAGAGCGAGACTCAGTCTCAAAAAAAAAAAAAAAAAAAAATCAATGAAAGATTCACAGTCAGAATTAGACTGTGACCAAAGGAAATACATTTGGGACTACTTGGTGAAAGTAGTACTCTTAACTAGTTGGGCTTTTCAATCAAAATCCTGTTTTCCTTAAACAAAAACTATAAGCCTGTATCTTTTAATGACCTCTTAGTCAATTTTAGAAATAATTAGGACTTAGAAATTATATAGCAGATTCTTTCCTAGCCAGCCAGGTCACTGATGAGTTCATTGGTAAATGGGAAAACCTGCACTCGGTGTGCCTGTTGACTTTTGATCTCAGAGACTGTTGCTTTTTCAGAAGTGTACACATCTCTTACCTTCAGTACTGTCCCACAGTGGAATATTTATTTTAGGAAGGGGACAGGCTGCAGAATAGCTAGTGAAAAATATGCTAATGGGACCCTGTGTGATCCTCCATGGTAGTATTCTCTTTTTGTCTGGGGGCATCCTGCAGAGTGGTTTGGGATTGGGAAGAGGAGGAAAAGGAATGCATCTGCTGTGTAGAAGTGGCTCGGACACAGTGGTGCTGAGGACTTTCAATTCTGAGCCTTGACATAAACGCTCAGATTGTATAGCCTGTATCTGTTTTCGTGTACTTTTTCCTCAATTTCTTTTTTAAGTAGTTTACAGTCTTAGGGGAAATCTGGATTACCTCTATGAGGCCGAGAAAAAACAAGCTTCATGCTAGTTTCAGGCAGCTATCCTGCATCTTAAGAAAATCAACAAATTGTTTAAGACCTTGGTTTGACTCACCCTCAAAAACTGTTCTGAGAGGCAGAGGGTTGTAAGCAGGTAACAGCCAGAAACTCTTGTGATTGAGTTCAGCAGTATTCTTGTGATTAGTTGGTTTGGTTTTCAAACACATTTTCCTAACAAATGTAAGGTTCTTTGCTTAGCTTAAAAAAAAAAAAAATCCTTTTATAAGTGAATTTGTTAGTAGTTCTCAGTGTGTGTCTCTGAAAGCATAACAAGACCAGGTCTATAACTCTGATTTATGCTTCGTGCGTGTGCTTAAAGTGTTAATGGGGTCAGGAACTTTGTTGTTAACAAAGCTGTGTCTTAGGCGTAGAAAACATGCTTATAAATCACCGCATGAATATTATGTCCTTTCTATAGGTTAAGTGACCCCTGTTCAAGTCGATGGGATGAAAGAAGCTTGTCCCAGAGATCCAGATCATGGTCCTATAATGGATATTATTCAGACCTTAGTACAGCAAGACACTCTGATGGCCACCATAAAAAACGCAGAAAAGAAAAAAAGGTTAAGCATAAAAAGAAAGGGAAAAAGCAGAAACATTGCAGAAGACACAAACAAACTAAGAAGAGAAGGATTCTTATACTGTCTGACATAGAATCCTCAAAATCTTCCACTCGAAGAATGAAATCCTCTTGTGATAGAGAAAGGAGTTCTCGTTCTTCCTCATTATCGTCTCATCACTCATCAAAGAGAGACTGGTCTAAATCTGATAAGGATGTCCAGAGCTCTTTAACCCATTCCAGCAGAGACTCATACAGATCAAAATCTCACTCACGGTCTTATTCTAGAGGAAGCTCAAGATCAAGGACTGCGTCAAAGTCCTCATCACAGTCTCGAAGTAGATCAAAGTCCAGATCTAGTTCCAAGTCTGGGCACCGAAAGAGAACGTCAAAATCACCAAGAAAACCAGCTTCTCAGTTAAGTGAAAATAAACCAGTTAAAACAGAACCTTTAAGATCAACCATGGCACAAAATGAAAATGTAGTAGTACAACCAGTTGTAGCAGAAAATATTCCTGTAATACCACTGAGTGACAGTCCCCCCCCTTCAAGATGGAAGCCTGGACAGAAACCTTGGAAGCCCTCTTATGAGCGAATTCAGGAAATGAAAGCTAAAACAACCCATTTGCTACCCATCCAAAGCACTTACAGTTTAGCAAATATTAAAGAGACTGGTAGCTCATCATCCTACCATAAAAGAGAAAAAAATTCAGAAAGTGATCAGAGCACTTATTCAAAATACAGTGATAGAAGTTCAGAAAGCTCACCAAGGTCAAGGAGCAGATCTTCTAGGAGTAGATCTTATTCCAGATCATATACAAGATCACGTAGTCTAGCTAGTTCACATTCAAGGTCTAGGTCTCCATCATCTAGATCTCATTCACGAAATAAATACAGTGATCATTCACAGTGTAGTAGATCATCTTCATATACTTCTGTTAGCAGTGATGATGGAAGGCGAGGTAAGAGGAGACTTAGATCCAGTGGGAAAAAAAATAGTGTTTCACATAAAAAACACAGCAGCAGCTCTGAAAAGACACTTCACAGTAAATATGTCAAAGGTAGAGACAGGTCTTCATGTTTGAGAAAGTATAGCGAGAGTAGATCATCTTTAGATTATTCTTCAGACAGTGAGCAGTCAAGTGTTCAGGCTGCACAGTCAGCCCAGGAGAAAGAAAAGCAGGGCCAAATGGAAAGAACACATAATAAACAAGAAAAAAACAGAAGTGAAGAAAAATCCAAGCCTGAACGGGAATGCCCTCATTCAAAAAAAAGAACTTTGAAAGAGAATCTTTCTGATCACCTTAGAAATGGCAGTAAGCCCAAAAGGAAGAATTATGCTGGTAGTAAATGGGACTCTGAGTCAAATTCAGAACGAGATGTAACTAAAAACAGTAAAAATGACTCCCGTCCATCCTCTGACAAGGAGGAAGGTGAGGCCACATCTGATTCTGAATCAGAGGTTAGTGAAATTCACATCAAAGTGAAACCCACAACCAAGTCGTCTGCAAATACTTCACTGCCTGATGATAATGGTGCTTGGAAATCAAGCAAACAGCGCACATCAACTTCTGAGTCTGAGGGGTCCTGTTCCAATTCGGAAAACAATAGAGGAAAGCCACAAAAGCACAAACATGGGTCAAAGGAAAATCTTAAAAGAGGACACACCAAAAAAGTGAAAGAGAAATTGAAAGGGAAAAAAGACAAAAAGCACAAGGCTCCAAAACGAAAGCAAGCATTTCACTGGCAGCCTCCACTAGAATTTGGCGAAGAGGAGGAGGAGGAGGAGATTGATGACAAGCAAGTTACTCAGGAGTCAAAAGAGAAAAAAGTTTCTGAAAACAGTGAAACCATAAAAGATAATATTCCAAAACCTGAGAAATCCTGTGAAGAGGGCAACCTTTCAGGTAAACATAATACAGTGACTGTTTCCTCAGATCTTGATCAGTTTACTAAAGATGATAGTAAACTCAGTATTTCTCCCACAGCTTTAAATACTGAGGAAAACGTGGCCTGTTCACAAAACATTCAGCATGTTGAAGAAAGTGTTACCAATGGAGTGGAAGATGTGCTTCAAACAGATGACAACATGGAGATCTGTACTCCTGAGAGGAGTTCCCCAGCAAAGGTAGAGGAGGCTTCCCCTCTAGGAAATGCACGGCTTGATACCCCAGATATAAACATTGTTCTGAAGCAGGATATGGCAACAGAACATCCTGAAGCAGAGGTGGTAAAACAGGAAAGCAGCATGTCTGAAAGTAAAGTGTTGAGTGAAGTGGGGAAACAGGACAGCAGCTCTGCTAGCTTGGCTAGTGCTGGAGAAAGTACCGGGAAGAAGGAGGTGGCTGAGAAGAGCCAGATCAACCTCATTGATAAGAAATGGAAGCCCCTGCAAGGTGTGGGGAACCTGGCAGCACCTACTGCTGCCACATCCAGTGCTGTGGAAGTTAAGGCATTGACCACTGTGCCTGAAATGAAACCACAAGGTTTGAGAATAGAAATTAAAAGCAAAAATAAAGTTCGGCCTGGGTCTCTCTTTGATGAAGTAAGAAAGACAGCACGCTTAAACCGTAGACCAAGAAATCAGGAGAGTTCAAGTGATGAGCAGACGCCTAGTCGGGATGATGATAGCCAGTCCAGGAGTCCAAGTAGATCTCGAAGTAAATCTGAAACCAAATCAAGACACAGAACAAGGTCTGTCTCCTACAGTCACTCAAGAAGTCGATCGAGAAGCTCCACATCATCTTATCGGTGAGCAATATTCTGTTTCCTTCTCCCAAAGAGAGTCTGTTAATGTTTAGCTTGGAAGAATATCAGAATTGGGGACAGAATCACTATTTCCAAATATCTGAAAGGAATAAGAAGTCTTGTTTTGTGTGATTCAAAGAGTAGATTGAGGACTTAGGGAGAGGGAATTTCAGGAGGAGAAATTTGGGCTGGGTTTACAAAACTCTATTACTATCAATTTAAAGCTCTCTGTCACTAGAAATGATGAGTTCCCATGATAGTTGGTAAATTCTCCATCTTGAAAGGTGAGGCTGCTTCTTGCCAGTCAGCAATGCCTTAGAAGGGAATCCTGAATTGATAGAATATATAGAATTTGCAGATCATTAATCTAACCTTCCATTTTACACATGTGGAAGGTGAGGGCCAGAGAGGCAAAATTACCTGCCCAAGACTTGAGTCTTAGTTTAGATGTGGGATAGGGATAAACACGATCATCTTTAGGTTTTTTTGTTGTTGTTTGAAAAGCAATAAAAGAATTTAAAACACCTTTTCCTCAACTTTGTCACTCTGCACCTTCATGAAAAGGTTTTTTGTTATTGTTATAAATTGCATCATAACTTGTCAGCATAGAATGGATAACAGATGAGAATTAAAAACTAAAAATATTTGTGATGGTAATAGGAAGTTGTTAAGCAGTTGTGTTGCATTCTTTTTCTTGTAAATATTTTATGGTTTTACCTGTTTCTTATTATTCATATCCATTATTATATTGTGCTTGATACTCATCATTTGAACTGAAAATACCGTAAGAATCTTTGACATGTTTTTCCTTTCTAGTCATTCATCAGTCTTTCTTCCCTTGCCTACCCAGACTTCTTAAAAAAGGAACTGCCACATGCCATCTATACTCGGTCTCCCATTTTCTCCTCGGCTGTGTGCTTGCTGCCTTCTGTGCCTTCCCCTCCCTGCATCTCTTAGTTTACTGACTTAAGACTTTCAGGTACTTCCGATGGCCAGTGCTGTGGCATATTTTCAGCCTCACTGCTGGAGCCCTCTGCTAGCTCTCCTTTCTCCTACTCAGGCCATTTCGTCCTTGTGTTATCAGCTTCTCTTCCTCCTCGTGGCCTTTTCTCTCTGAGTTCCTGTTGCTAGATGTAGTTGCCTGTTGAGTGACTCCAGCTTCCTATCTGCTTATGATCCACCTTACCATTTACACAGAGACAGCTCTGAGCTATTAGTGATGCTGGCCACTCTTCTCATTTACCTTCCCACCTCTGCCTTGGAGTGGGTGGTATTTCAGTTTGTAATGAAGACAGCAAGGCATAGAAAGGCTCAGGGACTTGTTCTAGGCTATGTAGCTAACAGGTAGTAGACTGAGAGGGATAAGCCTGAGTGCTGCCCTGCCTCCCTGTTTTGGTTACCTGCCTGGGCCTGACACCCCCATTAAGCTGCGAACTCCTTGAAGTCAGGAACTGTGTCTTACTCATCATTCAGTCACCTCATAGGGTCTGGCTTTATTATTTTTGGTTGAATAAAAGACTACGATCTTATTAGAACATGATGTATTCATTTTCTTGCAGATATACTGGAAGCAGGTCAGTCTTCCAAAACATAAGTGCATACTGAATAAAACCTGTGGTGATATTACATAATGTCACCTATACACAGAGGTATTGTTCTGTTCCTGAATGACAGGCTTAAAGTAGGGGAGAAGGGTGGGGAGCCAAGTGAATGCAGAGGGGCAGAATTGTACTGCTTACATTTTTGCTTGTTTTATTAAGTGTTAGACATAAAAAATGATTAAAGTATAAAAAACTATATAATACATACTCATGTACCTGCCATCTAGCTTAAAAAAATAGAACTTTGGGCCGGGTGGGGTGGCTCATGCCTGTAATCCCAGAACTTTGGGAGGCCGAGGTGGGCAGATCACGAGGTCAGGAGTTCGACACCAGCCTGACCAACATGGTGAAACCCCGTCTCTACTAAAAATACAAAAATTAGCCGGGCGTGGTGGTGCATGTCTGTAATCCCAGCTACTCAGGAGGCTGAGGCACTAGAATCACTTGAACCTGGGTGATGGAGGTTGCAGTGAGCCGAGATCACGCCACTACACTCCAGCCTGGGTGACAGAGTGAGACTCCTTCTCAAAAAAAAAAAAAAAATAGCGCTTTGATGTACCAGTGCCACCCCTAGTTGCACGCCTATGTCCCAAAGTTAACCATTATTCTAAACTTTGGTTATAATTTTGTCTTTATCGTTTTACCCCAAATGTTTCTATCTTCATACAATGTTATGTTTGTATTTTTTATAAATAAAATACTTTTATATATATAGATGTTCTACATTTGCCTTCTTCATTCAACATTGTATTCTAGAGATATATGTCTCTACCTTAATTTTTTTAACCCATTCTACCATTGGTGGAGATTTGGTTTATTTTCTTCTCAGTGTTATTGGTGTTATATATCAGTCTTCTATGCACATACTTGTGCCAGCCTTTTCTTGTTTTTCTTCATTTTCTTCTGTTTGATTTTAACCATGGTTGTTTTGAGATTTCCTCGTTAGCTGACGCTGTCACATCCATTGTCAGGAGTTTGTGAGAGGCTTTCTTCTTGTGTTTTCCTCTTCCTGCCCTACCAGTAATTAATTTTAATATCATGGTGAGTTAACATAATTATATATTTTTTCAATTGCTTTAATTGTAGATCAAGAAGCTACTCTAGAAGTCGGAGCAGAGGATGGTACAGCAGAGGCCGAACCAGAAGCCGGAGCAGTTCCTACCGGAGTTACAAAAGTCATAGGTGAGCTTGTGATCTCGCTCTGTGATGTGGTCTCCATCATGTCCACTTTTTAAGGCTAAACAGATAGAGGGGGTAGTTGTTGAGAAGAATCATGTCATTACTGAATATAATACTGGCCTATTTTCTCATGTAGTTTTTTCTGTGAAAGAGCTGTGGAATTCTTGACTATTCCTCTGTTGGGATCTTATCAGTGAGACAAGAGAAGCAGTAGAAATATTTAAGAAGCCTTGACCCCTACCTCCACCTCCCCCACATGCATCTTCCTTAACCTAAGTTTTACATCTGCATTTACCTCTTGACATGGGTTAGAGATTGGGATAGGAAGATTGTAGAGAGGGGACCAAGAGGAAGAAGCATATATATTGGGGGAAGGGTGGCCCCAGATTTCTAGTTCTCCTAGCTGCTTTCCCTCTTTTGCCTCTGAGGTATTTTCTACTGCTGTCACTTCACTTTACTTAACAGAGGTCCTGCCTGTACAGACCTTTCCCCTAACTCCACCCAGTTTAGAGCCTCCCTAGTGACTTTATATGCATCTCAGAGAAGAACTGCATAAAACTTCATCTTAGGAAATCCAATAGGCTTTTTAGAAAATCCAATATACTTTTGATATGAAAACAAAACAAATGTAGCTGTGGGATTTCACTGTATTTTCACCTTGGTGGGCAAATAAATGTCTAGATATTTGGTATAGCCCATCCTGCCCTGATCTATAAGATGATGGTCCTTCATGTGATTAATATTAGGACGTCCAGCAGGAGCAGATCCAGGAGCAGCTCATATGATCCCCACAGTCGGTCCAGGTACGAACAGGGATTGGGTAACCATCAGTGGGGCAGAACTGAAAGATCCTGTTTTATAAACTGTTAGTTCAAAGTGGTATTTTATTGAGTAACTAAATGCATTTATTTGTCTCCTGAAACCATACCTTTTCTAAATGAAGTCTTTTTGACAAGTTTTATCTGTTGGCCCATTGTACTCCAGTATCAAAAATGACAGTATCAAATTGTAATGGCAGGTGTTTATTGAATATAATTGCCTACAAAGATCCACCAGATTTAAACTAACTCGTTAATTTTATGGTATTTTTCAACGCAGGAAAGAAATTAAAATTTTTCTCTTTAATTATGTTAAGTCTCATTTGGGGGCAATTGTTAAATGTTTCCAGTACTTGTTTTGGAAATATATCCTCACGCTGTCACCTAGTGCCCATGTTCTAAGCTAGAACACTCCTAAGATCCTAAAAAGAAATAGGAACATGTGAGTATTTGAGTGGGAAAATTTAGTGTTTGTTGTTGCTGTTAAAGCAGGTCCTACACCTACGATAGCTACTATAGCAGGAGTCGGAGTCGAAGTAGAAGCCAGAGAAGTGACAGTTACCACCGAGGCAGAAGTTATAATCGGCGGTCCAGGTGGGTCTCTCTCCTTTATCATCCGTTATCGCACTGCAGGCCATGGTGGGCACTTGATATGGGAGGTGACGGGCTGCTAGTGGAAGAGAAAGTGGTATAACCTTCCAAGGACAGAAATACTTCTTCCTGGTTAAATCTGAACAACCCACAAGCAGCCACTAAAAGTGGCTTTTATATTAAGAGTTGCCAGGTAATATCTGTTGGTTATTATTAATGTTTGAATCTAAAATGGGTTTTTAAATATTCACATATCTTGAACAGACCTTTGTTTTGGAAAGAAAGAAGGCCACCCAAACTATGGCCACTTGCTTAAATAGAACTACTTGCTAGCAGTAGCCAGTTTCTCATTTTTTTTTAAATAAAAAAATACATAATATCATTTGCTTCAGCAGCAGGATTGAGGTTTATAGGTTGTCAATTATTTAGGAAAATACATTTATGTATTATATGTATTATGTTTAACATATTTTGGCTTCTGCAAAAATCTTTATGTTAACTTTTGTACTGTCCTTTTCTGGTGGCTTCTGGTCTTGCCTTCCCCTGTTCATTGCAACTGCATTGATGCTTGTAAATATCAGTGTGATCTGGATACTCCCTTGCTTGAAACTCTTCAGGGACTCCCTACTGCTTTCATGATCAGGTCCAGCCTCCTCAGCACCAACTCCAGCTCAGACTCTTTCTGGCTTCCCTCCTTTAAAGTGCTGGGACTTTTCCTTCTGCCTGGAGACACAGGTGCCCTCTTCACCATCTCCTCTTTTGCCACTTGAAATGGCCAGTTCCCATCTACCCTGCAGATCTCCACTGTCACTGGGCAGCCCTCCCTGATGCCTAATTATTGGATATAGTCCCTCCCATGTGCCTCTAAGACAGCCTTTGCTCCCACTGCAGCCTCCCTTGCTCCTAAATTATTTGTCTTGGCAACTATTGTATTCTGTCCTTGAACCCCAGAGAACTATACTTGGTTTCCTGTCTGTGTGTGTGTGTGTGTGTGTGTGTCCAGAATCTTGCAAAACGCCTGGCTCACAGTGAATGTTTTTCAAAATAACTGAATGGGACCCATGACCAGGTCCTCTTGACTAAGTATCCCAGTGGTCCTGTTCATGCCCAGGGCCGCCGCCACCCCTCATTGGACCCCATTTTGGTTTCCATTTCTTTAATGAAACTGTTTGTGCACCTTTTCCCCATTACTTTTCTCAGGTAATCTATTCAAATATTGATACTCATTTTGGTTAACATGGGAAACTATTCTGCTCTTTGGTTTTTTGTTTTTGTGGTCCCAGCATTTTCATGAATGAATTTCACACAAATTTCCTAAGATGTGATGTTTCTTTATTTTATTTTAATCTTGACATTACTACAACTTGTCATTTAAAACATCTTTGAAAAGTCCATAGTATGAGCTGGGCACGGTGGCTCACGCCTGTAATCCCAGCACTTTGGGAGGCAGAGGCGGGTGGATCGTCTGAGGTCAGGAGTTCAAGACCAGCCTGGCCAACATAGTGAAACCCCATCTCCACTAAAAATACAAAAAATTAGCTGGGTGTGGTGGCAGGCACCTGTAATTCCAGCTACTAGGGAGGCTGAGGCAGGAGAATCACTTGAACCCAGGAGGTGGAGGTTGCAGTGAGTTGAAAGCATACCATTGCACTCCAACCTGGGCAACAAGAGCGAAACTCCGTCTCAGAAAGAAAAAGAAAAAGTCCACGGTGTTGCCATAGTCAGTACCCTATGTCTGTGCTATGCTGCATCAGTAGTGCATCAGTTATATTAGTGGCTTGAAAACATCAATAGTGTTTTCAAGCCACTCATATAAAAAAGAAGCTACAAGAGGAATTCAAAGATTTTATAGTTATAAGGTTTTTATATATTTTGTTTTGTTATTACAGGAGTTGTAGATCTTATGGCTCTGACAGTGAAAGTGACCGAAGTTACTCTCATCACCGGAGCCCCAGTGAGAGCAGCAGATATAGTTGAAAATGTCCTTTTTGTGGATACAAATTATATCTTATTTGTAAATATCTGGCAACTTAAAAGCTTAAGAAACTTAATGACAGTCTGTTGTTCTATTTCAATATCAGAGATGAATTTCAAAAATAGATACTTCTTAATTGTTACTCGTTCATTTACATGTGGGGAGAAGAATTTAAAATACAGATATGTCTCCTAAAAATATTTTTATGCCACATTTTACAGTAGCCAACTATGGAAATGAACTTCATTTTCTTGAATCAAGAAATCGTGAAATTTATGTATAATTTGCAATATTATTTTAAGTCTATTTCACTCTATCTCACGTATTCCTTAGAATACAGATTCTTTTTGCCTGTTTTTCCAGTTTTAGCATATATGCTGCCAAGCATAGAACTGTGAAGGAGAACTGTTAAAGGCGGCCAAATATTTATATACTGATTACATAGAGTCTTGTACATAATGTGCTCTAAAAACAAACCACCCAGAATTGATACTGTTGGTAACCAGGAGTATAAGGCAGTGGCTCTGGGGTTCTTAATTCATTCCTAACTTCTTTGATATTTCACAGGATTAGGAAAGTGGTCATGATACGTCCCACACAGTCTGTATTACTTCAGGCTTGTGGGCAAGGTTAGGAAGAATCAATCAGCCTTAACTATAAATACCTGCACTGTCTCTGAGGACTTACTATTTTATGTTCTTTTTAATCAATACCTATCAGAAGTTTAGGTTATAAAAGCAATTCTATTCTACTTCATGCTTTGGTGCTTGGTAATTTTTGGTACCTCTTTAAGCATTACTCTTATAGATCATATATTTAAATACCATAAAAGAGAAAAATTAAATTCAAAAAAATCACTGGCACCAAAAATGGTTTATTCTGAGCTGTCTTCACTTTGACTATTTGGGGGGCTTCTCTCAAGTACAGATGTGGGTTGGGGTCCCCTGGAGCAGGCAGGATTGGCAATAGGAGATACTGGCCACTCAAGTCTACTACGTGTGTGTACCTCTGGAAGAGTGAAGACTGGACTTCAAAAGTAACATCAAAATCTAACTGCCACCATCCTGGAGACATTTTGCAGGGCTTTCAAGTCTTTCAAGTACAGGATATTACCACAACAGCAGCTAAACTGTTGTAACCAGCATGTTTTTCCTGTTTCCACTGTGACCTGCAGCTGACTCAAAGCCTTGCATGACCTGACCCAGGTGCAAGAGACAGGGGAAGAGGGATAGAGGGTATAGCATAAATTATATATTTTCATGGCTTTGGGTGGTTCCTCCAAAAATTGGACCTGTAAAAACCAGTGTGTGTGTGTGTGTGTGTGTGTGTGTGTGTGTGTGTGTTTAATCTTTACTTTGAATTTGTTCCCCAAGTGTACTTAATCACCTTAGTGCCACTTTAATCCAGTTATGCAGAAGAAATTCATATTGGATGCCTGATGTAGAACTCAGCACCACCCTACCACAGGCCTTGTCTGGTGTATTTGGGAAGTGGAAAAGAGCCCTCAGTTGTAGGGAGCTGACAACCCTTGGTGGAGGGAGGGTGCCCTTGAATGTATTAAAACTATCACCCAAAGAAGGTATGAAAACAGGGTAAGGTGGTCAGTTGTTTGCCAGGTTGATAGACAGAAGTACATTAGAAAACAGGACTTTGGCCAAACAAACAATACTGGATACTGAATACAAAACAGTATGATTTAAAGGTTTTCAAGGGTTGCCTGCATACTACTAGTCAGAAGGAAAAAAATGCATTCAGAACCCAAGCAGAAACTGCCAAATGTAATTAAGAAAAGTTGCCATTGGGCACTGTGTTAGTTTTCTATTGCTGTGTGACAAATTACCCCAAATTTAGCAGTTTAAAACAACACCCATTTAGCAGTTCTGTAGCTCATGGGTCTGGCACAGTGTGGCTGGCTTCTCTGCTCAGGGTCTTACAAGGCTGAAATAAGGGTTGGCAGGACAACATTCCTTCATGGAGGCTCTGGGGAAGAATCTGCTTCTAAGCTCATTCAGGTTGTTGGCAGAATTCAGTTCCTTGCTGGCTCTCAGCTGGGGGCCCCTCTCTCACCTCCTTAAGGCTGCCTGCATTCCTTCTTGTGTGGTCCCCTCCAGCTTCAAACCAGCCTTCCTGCTCTTTCTCATGGTTCATCTCTCTCTCCCGTCCTCCTCTGTTTTAGGGGCATATGATTAGCTCAAACCCACAGATATATTTGAAGGTCGATTGTGCGATAGAACATAATTGCAGGAGTACTATCTCATCTCATCATATTCACGGGTTCCGGAGATTAGCTCACTGAAAGGGGGAGGGGCATTTTCAAATTCTGCCTACCACAGGCAATAACTTTGCCCATCTCAGCTGTGGGTGGAATTTTATCCAGAAAAGATAGGCCCTAGAAGCCTCATTCATTTTCTCCATGGACAAGGACAGCCCTCTGCTGCAGCATTCAACTTGTATGTTTACTGACAGAGTGAACTACAGAAATAGCCTTTCTTCCTAAAGGGGATTGTTCTGTATTTTGAAGTTATTTTTTAATAAAATTGAATTATGTTGTGTATTGTGCTTCTTAATAGGAAATGCATTATTGGACTGTTTTTGTAACATCTTGTTTATTGCAAATAGCTAGTATTGTTCAAAAACTGTATAAAATACTTTTGTACATATTAGCAATGTCTAATTTGTATACACTTCAGTTAAATTTCCCTAAAACTTGAAAGGGGACCTTGTAGAAATTAAAATATATACTTAGTCTAAGTCTGAGTCTGTGCATGTTTCATCTTTCTGCTGACCCAGCCAGTGAAGACACCTCATCTCCTTTGGCAGCTCCTTTTCTTCTAGCTGAGTGTTAGTGGTGGGTGTAGGAGGTGGAGCTAGAGAGAATGTCAGACAGAGATTTTAACCTACACAGGTAAGCATTAATGATGCTTGGTCTTTCTCTCCTGGAAACTCCAGATTTCCCCTACACTTTGTTGTCCAGCTAAAGTGACCTGCATAAAGATGTCTTTGCTGAGGGAGGAATATGTCACATCCCATCTGTGAGTTTCTGCCTAGAGACAGTGCATTTACCTACAGCCTCTACATTTCCCTCCCTAACAGCAGTACATCAGGCAGTGCAGCACATATCACTCACTCCCAGAGAAAACATTCTTTTAGCATACACAGAATTTGCAGGGAAGTACAATTAACTTTTGTCTTCTCAAAACTGAAAGAAATGTGTATTTTCTTAGTGAACACAACATTTATTGCAGTTAACTTCTCACTGCAGACACTCAGTTTTTAAACTGAGTTCACAGTGGACTCCTTATTTCAGCAACTCCTGAAACTTGTCAAATCTGGATGCATTCCTTTAAAATTGTAAAGAAAATGCAGGATCAAGTTCTGATAGTGGTAAGCTTGATAGTTGGGCAGTATTGGGGGCAAAATGTGCCAAGGACTTTGGTCTTGACTCTTCTGAATTAGCTGGGCATTAAATAGGTGGGAAGGTAATTCAAGGAAAATGCCCCTCTTGGAAGACACTAACTGGGAATCACTGTTTAGAAGAGATGGGAGGTGGCCAGGTGCGGTGGCTCACACCTGTAATCCCAGCACTTTGGGAGGCCAAGGCGGGTGGGTCACTTGAGGTCAGGAGTTTGAGACCAGCCTGGCCAACATGGTGAAATCCCATCTCTACTGAAAAAAAAAAAAAGAGACTCTACTCACTTTTTCAAGGCAGATGCTGAGCCTTGAACAAGTGTTGCAGACTAATGTAGTCAGGTGAAAAGATGTGGAAGCCATGCCTCGTAAGGTGAAACGGACTGGGTTCAGATTTCCAGAGGACTGGTTTTTGGAACAGAGAATCAACTCTGCTGTTGCCCACAGTGAGGCGAGAGCCCGCAGGCCCATGAGGGCCTTGTGGTAGAATGAGCTGGGAAGACAGCAGGGAGAAGTTCTTTGATGCAGTAAAGGCCCCTCAGGAGTCCAGAGGTGTCGGGAGGAGTTGGGTACCGTGAAAGAACACGTTCATCTCAGGACAGACTGGGAAGCTTGTCAGGGCCTGATAAGTACAAGGCAAGGGGAGTCTGCCCTGGCCACATACACACAGGGCTAGGAGGCTTTAGTGGTCTGGTTTCTTTCAAAGTTTCAGTACAAGGTAGAGGTAGTACTCCCTTGCTGCTGCCTCCACCCTCCCTGTGAATTAGAAGGCCCCGGGTGGGCCTGCTGCCTCTTGGAGACCCCAGACCCATCACTTACTGTAACCCCTCAAGCTCCAGCTCCCTAGACTGAGCTGAGCTTCACAGCCTGTAGAACCCAGGCTAGCTTGGAGAGGGTTGCATCTCTTCAGCCCAGAGCCATGAGGATATCAGGGTAAAAGGAGGAGTGGCCACCTGTATTTCTAGTGCTTTGGGAGGCCAAGGCAGGAGGATTACTTGAGGCCAAGAGTTTAAGACCAGTCTGGACAACATAGCAAGACTATCAAGACAAAAACAGAACAAAAAAGTAGCTGGGCATGGTGACACACACCTGTAGTCCCAGCTACTCAGGGCTGAGGTGGGAGGATCACTTGAGCCTAGAAGGTGGAGACTGCAGTGAGCCATGATTGCACCTCTGCCCAGCTTGGACAACAGAGCAAGACCCTATCTGAGAAACAACAAATGGAGTGACCTGAGGTCTCAGGACAAACACCTGCATTCTGCATCTTGAGCCCTGATCCTGGGCCTCCTATGGCTCATAAACCCTGAACGAGGGTATATATGGCTGGCACACTCAGACATGATAGACAACCAGGGGTGCTTATCCCTTCCCAGCCTGCAGACGAGTCTGCCTCCCAGTGGACCTGGCCCACAGGGGTTGGGTGTATAGGCTGGCACTTCACCAGCCTCTGGTCACCTAAGACCTCTAGTAACTAAAATCTCCCATCAGGCCAGGTTCCCAGAGAAAGCCTGAAAAGAGTTCCCACTGACCTCAATGCCTCCAGCCTAATTTGATTTTATTTTGAAGAAGCAGGGGGACTTCTATGAGCAACTATTCTACGGTACAATCCTTAAGGACTCTGGCCCAGAACCAGACTGCTTGGGTTTAAGTTCTACTCTGCCACTTCCCAGTTGGGTAACCAGAAGGAGGACAATTTGCTTGACCTCTCTATAATTCAGCTCATCTGAAAAATGGATGCTAGGGATTCCTCCTCCTAGAACTGTGGTGTATTAAATGTTTAGAAAACCAAGCATACATCAGTGGTTCAGAGATGGTGGTCCCTGAGGTGGTGCCTCTAGAAGTGAAGGAGTCCCAGAGGGTTCATGTCTGGGGCCAGGCTCAATCACTAGGGAGAGGCCCAGGGCCCCCAGAACTAACAGGGCAGGAGAGGATCCTGGAAGCTGCAAAAGAGACCTGAAATGCCAAAGCCATGATGTTTATGCTGTGAGAGGAAACCAGACAACCTGCTGGTTTGCATGAGGCCCCCAACCAAGGGCAGCTGTAGCCTATTAGTGCTGGGTTCAGTGGAGGCAGAATTCAGGTGTAACCTCCACCCTTACCCTACACCCAGCGGATTCATGTTTTCCCGCCCTGCTTAGAACTTTGGACTTTGGGTCAGCGCCTAGTGGGTAGCTTTGAACTTCCCTGCCACCCCACCGGCCCCATGATGTGTGAGTTGAGTTGCATTGCCTGTATTTTTCTGGCATTGCCCACTCTGCTCTCCCTCTTGCCCAGGCTCAGTTACACACAGTTCCATGCCCTCTAGCCGACTCAGCCCTGCATTGCTCCCACACATGCATACCCACAACCTGGGCTGTTCTTTCCAACTTCAGTGGGGTTGAATCTGGTTTCCCCAACCAAGCCTGGGGACACTCCAGCACTGAGGGTAGATAACTAGGGAAATTGAAAGAAAACCCATGAGCTGTTTTCCAGAGGCAGGGGCATAGCTTTCCTGACCCTGCCAGGACCCAATCCCAAATGTGTGAAGGATCACTAAGCTCTGCCCTTGCTGGGTGAGCATCTCCAGACTCCTGACTCATCCCTGGGGCATCCATTTCTGGCCTAGGAGTCACCTCCACAATAACTCAGTCCCTCCCTCCAGAAAGCCTGCCTTGACCTCCCTGAAGTGAAGCTCCTACTGCATGCCCCTCATCAGGACCAAGAGAGAAATTCTGCTTCTGCCTAGCTCCACCTGTTCACTCCCACTGACCAGACAACTGATCAACAGGAATCTTGACTCCACCACACCAAATCCCCTCTAGTTCCCTGCAGGCACTAAATTGTCTCCACCTCCTGGCCTTTGCAGGAGCTGTCTCTGTCTGGAAAGCCCTTCCACTCCCTCATTGCTCTAGTTCAAGTTCAAGGCTCAGCTCTGAGCAGCCCTCTGGGCCCACCGGACAGCTCTTCAAACCACTCCTTCCTGCCAGGTCCAATGTTGCCAGGTGCCCACAGCTGCTCACAGAGCTCAGGCTCTGCCCTGGGACTCCCCAGCCGATGAGCTGCAGGCCAGAGAAACAAAAGGGGAATAGCCGAGGCCTTCAGGGAGACTGAGTGCCCCCCTACCACCCGTCCCCTCCCTTCTCACCCAACCTCCAGCCCTTCCTGCAGCTTGACTGCTGGAGCCAAGGCCCCAACAAGGCCCCACAGAGCCAGCATCACTACCTCAGTCATGCTGGCCACACCCTCTGTCAAGCTTTGACTTGGCAGTGGGCCTAGCAATGTCCCATGCAGCTCTCTCTGTCAGGCTTCTTCCGGCCCGTGGAGAGGTCCCCTCTCCCCACCTCCCTTTCCCCTGGTTCCTGATGTTGATGCCTAAGTGATTTGTCCTGCTCTGAGCCTCAGAGTCCTTATCCAACCAATGGGCACACAGCCCCTCCCTTACTACCTCCTGGGCCAGTGCTAGGATCCACTGTGAGTCAGATGAGGAAGTGGGCTGGGAGGAAGAGGCAGAAGGCAGCCCTCAGGGGGCTAGCTGGTCAGAAGCATGTAAGCTGCTCTGGCCTGGCCTTAACCTGGGGTTTCTGGGAGCTGGGCCAGCTGTCTGTGCACCCATGCAGGTGCAGGATGTCTGCAGCAGCTGCCAGGGGCTTCCACATGCCCCAGCTTTGGCCCCTGAGACATTTTCTCTCTGGCTCTGGGATAGCCTTGTCCTGAAGCCCTCTGATTCTGGAGGAGAGTGGGGGTGGGGGAGGAAGCCCTTGCAGTCTTAGGGGACAGACCATCAGGCTGTTTCATGGCACCTGCCTAAGACCCTGGTCTCTCCTCCGTTTCTCCTCTGGCACCTAGAAACAAGTCACCCTGAGCCAGCGCCAGAGTTCCTGCCCACTCATGAGTAGGGCAGCATACCCAGGAGATACTGTTGCAGCTGGACATGGACTTGTATGTAAACACAAGCGCACATATGTGGGGAGGGGTGCGGAATATCAGGATGGGGGCAACATGAGAGTGACCCAGGATGGGCAGTAGTCAACTTGGGGTAGGAGTAGGGGATGCTCACAGAGGCCTCTCCTCTACAATGGTGGCCCAGTCACCATCCAGACCTTGCCAGGTCTAGTGCCCCATGGTCCCCACCCTGCTGCCTGCTCAGCCTGGCGGCATTCCTTTACAGCCTCCTGCCAACAGAGCCAGCCCCCTGCCCCCACGGGTGTCCATGCCAGAGCAGCATTCCGCAAGCCTGGCTGCATCTCCCCAGCAGAGGCTGAGCGGGGGGGGG